>NC_135559.1:3125000-3457500 GCF_964340395.1 Glandiceps talaboti
AGTATAACATGACATATGGGTACAAAAACAAAGCTGATTCAGCAGAATTACAATTTTTGTTACAAATAGGGAACTTGCAATCCAGACTGAGCATGCTCAGACGCAAAGGACTATGGGATTATCTGTGGTTATCGTAATACCTAATCTGGAGCTACCGATAAAAAAAACTCCCACAATAGTCAGGGTAAACTATGAATTGATCATTCGTGGTTGCAAACAATGTAACAGTATTATTGTTTACAATACTAATTTATTAGTATTTATTATCTCATTCCCCATGATGCAACATTCAAAATGGCGAGTTTGCAAGTTCCCAATTACATCACTTCCCTTCTCTGGAATTGCAGATGCACTGTTTGGCTTGTATATCCCCATGTAAGGTTAAAACCATAGATTTCGTTCCTACTCACATTGTTGGAATGCAAATTCTGAGCTATAGCTGTCATACATGATATATATCTTAATTGGAAATTAATTTATCTAAACTATGAATTGTGGAGCTTGCATAGTGATCATATTGCCTAATTATCTAAAAATCATTAATTATGCAAATGAACCATTAAGATTATAAACTACATCAACAAGCTTTTAAGGCCACATGCACTTCTTTACCATCAATGCATGTACTAAATTATCTGAAATTTAAAGCTTGCATTCTAAAGATATTGCCTAATTATTTATGAAAATTACAAATCGTAATTAAAAACTAGATAAAAAACTACATCAAACACGTGTGCTATGTTGTGGTTGATGAATGTACATCAACAAGCTTTAGAGTACATGTAATTATCAAAAGTCAATAATTATGCAAATGACTTATTATTATCAAAAACTATAATAAATGTGCATTTTGTTACCATCAATGAATACAGCAAATTATTTTGAAAGTTGAAGCTTGCATTCTTTAGATACAGCTTTCTTATTGCCGAAGATGAATAATCTATGGAAATGACTCGATTCATCAAAACTAAAAGCTATGGCAACAAACTTAATAGGATGTGCACATTATTATGACCAATATATGCACCAAATTATATCAAATTGAAGCTTGCATTCATAAGATAAAGCCTAATTACTAAAAACCATAAATTATGCAAATGACTAATTAATATTGGATATTTACCAAACTCTACTCAGTTTTTGTCATTACCATATGGATGATAGATGTTTGGCAAGTTTTGGTAGAATTGATAGAGTAGTTTTTGAGATATCATGCTAACAGACAGAGACAACAGACAGACAGACCGAGACACATTCACACACACACACACACACACACACACACACACACACACACACACACACACACACACACACACACAAGCATAACATTACCTTCACTTAATAGGTAAACATGTGACTGAAAAACTCACAGATCCATATAAACTAATGTTACTATTAACTGAAATAAGTGAATTGCTTGTAATAGATATCAATAGTGTATAAAGATGAATGTATATACCTTTCATGCAGGTTTGGATCCTGCTGGTCCCGGATTTGAGGGTGAGTCAACAGAGAACCGTCTTGACCCAAGTGATGCTAACAATGTAGATGCCATACACACAGATGGCGATCCACTGGCCCCTGATCTTGGCTTTGGAATCTGGCAAGAGGTAAGAAATCCTTATTTTCCATGAAGTTTTTTAATTTCTAAACTGGGAGTTGACTTTACAAATTGCATGGTATTAATGTTGATTATGTAACAACAAATTAAGCCTAGGCCTCATATAGGTCATGTGTTAGCAAAGCAATTAACAAATTATATCCTGTGTGTGACTAAATTATTTGGCAGTTCCAGATATCATATTAGCTCTATATTGTAACTATACTCTTTCTATAGTCTGTATCTACCAATGACTGTGTTTACTCTTATGCTAATTTCTCCTTTCCCAATTATTATTTCCCCTCTTTCCATGCTTCTTCCATGTTATTCATAAGGTTGGACATGTTGACTTCTATCCCAATGGTGGCAGGGATCAACCAGGCTGTACTGGACCAGGAAGCGGTAAGAATTGATCATCCTCTGGTATAGACCATTGCTTAGTTCATTTCATCAAATATCCCCTCCAGTATTGAGATAATCTAGATGCTATCCGTGGCTATGAATCTTTTCTCACATCTAGCTCAGTGAGGTCCTGAGATGAAATTTCAAATTCAAACAAAGCCACCCACACATACTATGTTCAGACCACAAGTGTTAGTATCACTCTGAGGTGACACAAAGTAGTAAAACTACTAAGCTGGATTTCGGACTATACGCACACTGAATTTTTGTACCTGACAAAGTTCACATACCAATGTCATCCAATATTAGTATAGCCTTCATTTGTTCCAATCATTTTGCAGTGACCCTGAAATTTAACCCTGGAACCTTCCTTACCTAGGAAACTACTTGTATTAATCAAATGGAATTTTGTGTCAGACACAAAAGATAAGTCGACTCCCTTGTACCTGAATTTAACCCTACTCAGAGTCAATATTAACTGTTCATATTTGGGGTTTTATGTTGGGTAAGACTAGAGTTGACTCATCTGGCCATGGTTAAGTGAGAACCCCCTAACAGTCATTGACATCATGTCTATGTTAATCAATCACAGGCAGGGTCTTGTTGCTTGGTATATGTGCATACATATATTGAATGTCTAGTCACTTGCTTATCGATCCCTGTTGTTACCTTGGCAATATGCACCACCATTTGGCTGTTCAGTATGAATTGACTGTATAACACCTCAAAGGTTGATACCATAGTCATGTGTCTCGGTTTAGTTGAAATAACAAACTACATTAATGGGTAGATTTCTCGGAATTTGGGTAGCACATACCTATGCTAAATCTGTCTGCAAACATTTTTACGAGTGATTTTCAGGTTTTTTTCAACTTATCTAATTCTCTTGATTTCATTTCAGAGGTCTGTGATCATGGCCGTTCTCATGAGTATTATCATGAGTCTATCCGCAGTAGTTGCTTATTCACATCTTACCCCTGTGATAAGGAGGATGTGTGCTCTTCCTGTGGATCAGGGTGCAATTACATGGGATACCCTGCCAACAAGGTGCCCTCTGGTACCTTCTACACGACAACCAGGTCAAGCTCTCCTTTTTGTCAGGGATAGTCAGATACAAACGTCTCGCATATGAATAAGTTACATCAAATTTACCTTTACTGAATGCAATATTCTGAATAGTTTCAGACTTTTCATTCAGTTTCAATGATTTGAATAAACTTGAAGGAAACAAAAGTAGTTGTGTTTGTGTCCTCTTTCTTGTGTTGTACTGATCATAATTATTGTTGATTCCATCAAGTCAGTTGAATGACAGCAGATTGCAATATTAGTCCATGAGCCAGACCCTGATTTTTAGCCAATTCGTACCAAAATGAGGTACCAAATGAAACATTACTTTTCTAAAACCAATTTTTCTCTAGATTTCAAAAATGCTTGATGGACATCTGTGTTTGGTAGCTCTCTAGTAGTAATCTTCATTTAAAGTTACATAACACATAATAAACAAGTCATTGAGAATGACATATCCCCGCTATGATTGGGTTTTAAGGAACTGGCAGTTTATGTTGTCATTTTCTTGATATCACTACTCTGATCACACAACAACACTTGTGACCCTAAATCAAACAGACTTAGATATGTTGTGTCTGCTCGTTGGACATGGGACATGCCTACTCTTCAAGATGATGTCATGGAATAAACCATTCAACAATACAGGATGGGTCGGGTACGGGGGGGGGGGGGGGGGAACCTGTTCAAGCATGTAAGTTATGGCTTTGGACATGAAAACTGTGCCAACAAAATGGCTGCCAGGCAGCCATATCCGATTGTATCACGAAGAAAATGAATATGCACATGTATGTCATAGAACTCTGTGCTAATACCAACTTTGAATGAGATCTGTTCAAGCATGTCTGAGTTATGGCTTTGAACATGGAAAATTCACAAACAAAATGGCTGCTAGGCGGCCATATTGGATAGTATCACAACAACAATGAACATGCACATGTATGTCATAGAACACTGTCCTAATACCAACTTTGAATGAGAAGCATGTATGAGTTATGGCTTTGGACAGGGAAAATTCGCAAACAAAATGGCTGCTTGGTTGGCCATATTGGATCGTATCATAAAACATATGTATGCCATAGCATGTTGCCCCTGTACTAAGTTTGAAAAAAATTGGTCCAGGCATCTCCAAGAAACAGCTGCGGACGGATGGATGGACGGACGGAGGGACGGACAGAGGGATGGACAGACAGACGGAACCCAATCCATAAGTCCCCGTCTGACTTCGTCCGGTGGGGACTAAAAACTACCTAAGTATTAGTGGTAGAGCCAAGGACCTAGAATATAGAGTTCGAATTTTAATCATTGTGCTGTATTTATGCATAATATTAAAAAGTTGCATAATTTCCAAAAGCTACTCATTTGGAATGTCCACCAAGCATTTTTGATATTAGAATAGCATTATACCTCACTGTTGAAAATATCGTTTGGTATCACTTTTTGGTACAATCACCCTATCTGGCTCATGGACTAATTGTCAGGCAGACAAACACAGCAAAGGTGCACACCAGACAGACGGACACTTTCCAAAGCATATAGCACTACAGAACTAGTTCAATTGTGCTAAAAATAGACAACAGAACTTTTTGTTGCACTTTTGTTGTATTTATTCTGAATACATCAAATTAAAAATGTTGGTACAATTTATATTAGGTATAACAAGCAGGATATACATGTACATCATAACCATTACTATGACTTCTTGTTGAAATCCAATTTCAAGATACTTTCTTATTAAAGTGGCCATATGGATGAGAATTTGGTATTTATTTTGGATTTTTATTTGATAAAACAGCTTCACTATGTTTTTCTACTTGAAAAAATAATGTGAAATAACATATACCAAGTCCATGTTCACATCTTGATAAACGGCAAAACATTAAACAATGTGTAAAATGTTTGTTATTGTATGTACAATAACAAACTTTTTACACTTTGTGCATCTTTTTGCAATATATTGATTTATGAACATGGACTTGGTATATGTTATTTCACATTATTTTGGCAAGTAGAAAAACATGGTGAAGCTGTTTTATCAAATAAAAATCCAAAATAAATACCAAATTCTCATCCATATGGCCACTTTAAACTATGAAGAGAGGAAACATTAGTAGTTGTAAACATTGGCTATTTTAGCTAGTGCTTAAAGGTACATGGTCAGCAAATTTTTCAACATTTTTTTTCCAAATAAAAGGTAACTTATATTTTACCGGTAGTACTTTCACCAGTGGCTGCTGGTTTTTAGACTAGTGATAGTGAATGAATAAACTGCTGTGATACCGTAATCTAATAAATAAAATGATGTCATTTTATTCATTCAGTATGAGAATACAGTATCACAGCAGTTAATATGGTAGGAGTTTTGCCAGTGACTGCACTGGTTTTTAGCTAAGTGACAGTGAATGCTAAAATATAAGTAACCTTTTATTTGGAATCAAAAATGGTAAAAAAAAATAATTGCAAGTTTTGCCAGTGACTACACTGGTTTTTAGCCAAGTGACAGTGAATGCTAAAATATAAGTAACCTTTTATTTGGAATCAAAAATGGCAAAAAAAAATAATTGCAAGTTTCAGACCATGTCCCTTTAATCATCTAGAAAAACATTTCATCTTTTGCAATTGCTGTTTTACTTAGCAGTGTGTGACCAATATTACTGACTAATTATGAGCAAAATTACAACCACTGCTTCATTTTCTTTCACGAGTCCCTTGGCTTCATTGTTTACAATACTCAAGTACTTATAAACAAATTGAGTTTTAGCAAGACCAGTAAATGAGGATAGGTGTATGGAACAAGTGAAGAACTACAGCTGTTTTATTTTGTGAAGTAGCCCACAAAGAATTATTACAGCATAATACAACCATTATAGAACTTGTCTCATATGGACTTTACTAGCTGTACATATTTGAATGTTTCGTTGACAGTGCGAACAGGTGACTGGGCAGTCTATGGAAAGAATTTTTTATTATGAATTACATATGCAAAATACAGATGCTGATAGCACACATGCACATAAAATATTACATTGTGAACACTTAAGTTTTTTGTTTGTATCTTCCTTGTTTCATCTGACAGTGATGTTGATTTGTGTTCACAGTGAGATAAAATATTATTCTGTATGCTTGCATGTTATCAACGTCTGTAATTTATGTAATTTGTAATTTAAAAAAACTTGCGCGAGACATACACAAACATCATGTCATCGAAATTGAAACGCTATACTCATCGCTAGTTTGGTAGTAGATTACAATATGTTGAGCCACATTTGGTCAAAAACAAATAAAATTATCTGATTCTCACCTCAATCTTGTACAAACTCAGTGAATGTAAGGCCATACTACTCTGTGTCAAAAAAAACAAGTCTAGAATACACCTGAGGGAGTGGTTTTCATGAAAACCAAAATATAACATATCTTTGGGAATGTTCATACACTGGAAAGAAAACTTGAAGCAAGTCCACTCCAAAATTACAGGGGTTCATTACAAAGAAAACAGACTATGTATTACAATTCCAAAAATATTACTATGCAGTTTGGCAGCCATTCTAGAGTGAAAGAGAAACAACTCTGCCCTTTGGTTTCAAGAATATATATGGCAACTCAAATCAAGGTAAACATAAAACTGTTGCAATTTGAAAATGCAAACATTATAACTGCAACTGTACTAGAACAAACAATAGCACAAAGAATCCTTTTTTTATGGTAGGTTTCAAAACATCTTGCAAATAAAGGGGCTGGACAAACAAATTTCATGTTTCATCAATTCAAGCAACAAACTTGCAGTGAGAAATGTAGGTTACGACTCTGGTAATTGAGTCTTCAGTTTATTAAGATGGGTGCAAACTAGCGGTTCCACTGTTGTGCAATTCTAATCACCCTGTGATCAAGATAGTGTAAATATTGGAAGTACTAAAACAGTACACTGCAAGTTAATGGAAGTCTGTCAATAAAACTCTGCAATGCCTCCCTACTTAGACTATAATTAAACCAATGTCCATTCAATAGCTTATCACTGTTGTATCAAGATGTTGCAACAATAGTTTTAGTTTGTGTCTATCTTCATGAAAGGCTTAATTTCCAGAGTAATATCATACCCTTTGCAACACTGACATGTCAGAAAGATGTCCCATACTGCAATCAGAGAAAGTATTACACAAAACAAGTGGAAGCATTCAAACTGAAAACACAGCCTAGTTAATAGTCTTATACATGTACATACATTTCTGTCATCAGTTCTGCTGTATTACATCACAGCAGAATGTGTTTTGTCATCAGTTCTGTAGGTCTACATCATGACAATGCACATGTAAGTCATCAGTTCTATTGTATTACATCACAGCAGAAGGTGCTATGTCATCAGGGGTGCGTTCGATTTGCCCAATCACAATTAATTTGACGTCATTTCTGGAAACGAGGTTGTAAACAAAATGCTCAATCACGATCATGATTATTTACATGTAAACTTTTTTTAAAGTTTCACACATTACCGATAAATTAAATGATTTTACATCATCAAGATGATTACAATGATAAATTATAAATCTGACTGAACACAAATTATTTACATCATGTTTTTCGTCATATCTAACTTGCTGTCAGTCACGGTGATCCCCCTATGATTACATTGTCCGTCATCTTGTAATCACGTCAATCATGGTTCGGGGCATGATTACTGTGATTACCAATCATGATTGTGATCGATTAATCATGATTATTATTGTGCAAATCAAACATGCCCCAATTCTGTAGTTCTACATTACAGCTGTCTGTCTATGTCACCAGTTCCGTAGTTCTACATCACAGCGGTGTCTGTCTATGTCATCAGTTCTGTAGTTCTACATCACAGCGGTGTCTGTCTATGTCACCAGTTCCGTAGTTCTACATCACAGCGGTGTCTGTCTATGTCATCAGTTCTGTAGTTCTACATCACAGCGGTGTCTGTCTATGTCACCAGTTCCGTAGTTCTACATCACAGCGGTGTCTGTCTATGTCACCAGTTCCGTAGTTCTACATCACAGCGGTGTCTGTCTATGTCATCAGTTCTGTAGTTCTACATCACAGCGGTGTCTGTCTATGTCACCAGTTCCGTAGTTCTACATCACAGCGGTGTCTGTCTATGTCATCAGTTCTGTAGTTCTACATCACAGCGGTGTCTGTCTATGTCACCAGTTCCGTAGTTCTACATCACAGCGGTGTCTGTCTATGTCACCAGTTCCGTAGTTCTACATCACAGTGGTGTCTGTCTATGTCACCAGTTCCGTAGTTCTACATCACAGCGGTGTCTGTCTATGTCACCAGTTCCGTAGTTCTACATCACAGCGGTGTCTGTCTATGTCACCAGTTCCGTAGTTCTACATCACAGCGGTGTCTGTCTATGTCACCAGTTCTGTAGTTCTACATCACAGCGGTGTCTGTCTATGTCACCAGTTCCGTAGTTCTACATCACAGCGGTGTCTGTCTATGTCACCAGTTCCGTAGTTCTACATTACAGCTGTCTGTCTATGTCACCAGTTCCGTAGTTCTACATCACAGCGGTGTCTGTCTATGTCACCAGTTCCGTAGTTCTACATCACAGCGGTGTCTGTCTATGTCATCAGTTCTGTAGTTCTACATCACAGCGGTGTCTGTCTATGTCACCAGTTCCGTAGTTCTACATCACAGCGGTGTCTGTCTATGTCACCAGTTCTGTAGTTCTACATCACAGCGGTGTCTGTCTATGTCACCAGTTCCGTAGTTCTACATCACAGCGGTGTCTGTCTATGTCATCAGTTCTGTAGTTCTACAATACAGCGGTGTCTGTCTATGTCACCAGTTCTGTAGTTCTACATCACAGTGGTGTCTGTCTATGTCACCAGTTCTGTAGTTCTACATCACAGTGGTGTCTGTCTATGTCACCAGTTCCGTAGTTCTACATCACAGCAGTGTCTGTCTATGTCACCAGTTCTGTAGTTCTACATTACAGCAGTGTCTGTCTATGTCACCAGTTCTGTAGTTCTACATCACAGCGGTGTCTGTCTATGTCACCAGTTCCGTAGTTCTACATCACAGCGGTGTCTGTCTATGTCACCAGTTCCGTAGTTCTACATCACAGCGGTGTCTGTCTATGTCACCAGTTCTGTAGTTCTACATCACAGCAGTGTCTGTCTATGTCACCAGTTCCGTAGTTCTACATCACAGCAGTCTGTCTATGTCACCAGTTCCGTAGTTCTACATCACAGCAGTGTCTGTCTATGTCACCAGTTATAAATTTAATTTAGCCAACATTTATCTTCAATCAACAAAGCAATATATGTGACATACTGGTGACTAACATATGTTCAAATCTGAGAAAGTTCTATACAGAAGACAATCAAATTATATGTCAAGTCAGGTAAATAAATAAGTTTATTATTCTAACAGTACTATCAAATGTTAATCAAGCTGGGAGTCATTGTTACCTCTGTGCTCAGTTAAAAAAAAAAGAATCACAAAGACTTGAATGTTCTTTCCTCAACAAATTGTGGGAATAACTACGGATTAACATATGACATTATAATAATGTTATTGAGCTATGTTATCAAGTTACAGCATTAAAGCACCTTGGAGTTTGATTTTCTTTAAGACAGCACCAATGAACATATGTTAAAATGTGACAAGAGGTTGAATAATGAATGACAAGGAAAGAAACTCTCTGACAAGAAATGATTGGTGAATACAGAAATAGTGTACTTCGTTTGGGTAATACAATGGCAGCCAGTTAAATAGAAACAAAATCTGGCAAAATCTTCATTAAGACTGCTACTTTTCGTTGTCTGGCTCAACAAACATCTCACTGAAAATCTTTAGACACATTGCTACATCTTATCATCTGGCAACAACAATTGAAAGAACTCTTGTTACATTTTAATCCATTGACAAGCCTGAGAAAGTATACATTGTTACAAGCTATATGATTTGTAACAATGACCTGCTGAGAGAAAAAACAAGGTACCAATATCAATCAGTAAGATTTTTTGTTGAGCCAGATGCTATTTCGTTTTAAGTCAATACTTCTTTTGTAACACTCAAGGACATTTCGGCATTCACTTAATTGCAATTATTTTTGGTTTGGTACAATCAGTTATATTTTCATGATAATTTTTGCTAACCTGATGGTGTCCCGTAAACAAGGTTAAACTTAGTCAGAATGAATAGAAACTTGTACAGCAGAGATGAGTTTTATTACATGTAAGACTATCTAGTTTTATTTCTTAGTTCCTTTTTTGTATCAACTATCATTTCATTAGTGCAACACCTAAAGGGAATAACTCAAGGGCCAGTGACTGGGAAGTTTTAGTCCACAACATGTAATTTGTTCATATCTAAATTTCAGATTACAATGGGTTGTCACTACAAAACTCTGTTGACTTGAAATCATGTCATACACTGGGGGTGTCACTCCTGAAACTTGTAAATTTCCTTTCAGTTGAATTCAAAGTTATAAACACAGGGGCGTAACTCAATTCATAATGCGTTCAATTCGTGTTCAGTCTAAGGGAATTTCAAGTTGTATACTAAAATAACGCTTCTAGCACTGGTTTGTTCAAACATCCACATGGATGTTACTTTAAAACTGATTTGGTGGTGGTGGCGGTGGAGGCTGTTGATATGGATTATGTTGTTGAGGTGGGACACCCCCTGACATTTGCCGCTGGAGTTGCCTCACTAGTTCAGCAGTCTGTTGTTGCTGTGCTGTCTGCATCTGTTGTTGCTGCTGCTGGGCAAGTAATTGTTGCTGTCTTAAATATGTTTGTCTGTCTTGTTGACTTAGTTGTTGTGCCTGCTGTATGTATGACTGTCCTTGTGATGGCAGACTTGCACTTCTTGGTAAGCCTGCTCTTTGTTGGATTTGACGCTGAAGTCTGTAAGAAAGGATAAAGTTGAAAACATTCTAATTGAATCATGGACAAGTGGCTGGAATGGCTGATAACTTTCTCAAACTCTACTGGTCCATATACCATATCATGGTAATATAAAGGGGAAAACCACTCCAAGAAGTAAAGACATTTTCATAAACTTTGGGTTCTGGAGAGTCAAGTCATGGCTGTACATCACCTACATTATGTACAATTTCAGAGAAACATCAAGTTGAAGTTGTCCTGATTTGGGGATTTCTGCTGTGAGCCAAGTTGCCTCATGGTAGTCAGCAGATATGTTCATACAATGGTTGAACATGAATATTCATGGGGTTTCACTGAAGGTAATAGGCTCTTAGAGGTCACATGTCATGTATATGATGTAAAACCACGACATGACTCTCCACTCCCCATAGTTCATGAAAATGCCTTTATTTCCTTGAGTGGCGACCCCCTTTAAAGGGACACGGAAGATAAGGAATTGATTTGAGGGGTAGTAAATACTTGACTGGTTGAGCTTGAATGAATAAAATAATGCCTTTATAATCTATGTCTTCTCAGAATAAACTTCATTAGACTTTCCCCCTTTAACAGTATCTCGTCTACAGTAGACAGGTGTGGCTGACAACCCCTCCCCCCTCCTCCCCTCTGTCAAGTTGTACAAACTCACCTTGCTGCGGTGGCAGGTATTTGTCGTTGAGACTGTTGTGGTTGAGGTTGCTGTGTTATGTAATGGCCCTGACTTGGTCTCCCCATTTGTTGTAAGATGTTGGGAGTAGGTTGAGACGGTGTACCATAACCTGAGCGATATGTGGGTGATAACATTCCACTGGATGGGGGTACAGGTTCTGGTGGGATGGGCTGTTGTAAGGGCTGGGAACTATAGTTGGGATAGTTAGGTGATACCTATGGAACACAGAAATGAAACAAAAGTGAAATAAGTGGAAGTCTATAATACATGCACATGTATTTGAATTTCTTGACGAGACATCAATTCACAGCTAAAAATGGAATAACATACTGTGACCCTAGATATTTTCGCTACTAGATAATTCAGCGATTTTAAAGTCTTCAGCTAGTTCTCTAAGACTAATTTGTACAAATTACCAGACTGGTACATTGTGTTCATGTACAAGAAGGTAATTTAGTCACTACTTATTTTTACTAATTACCAGGCTGGTACATTGTGTTCATGTACAAGAAGGTAATTTAGTCACTACTTATTTTTACTAATTACCAGGCTGGTACATTGTGTTCATGTATGTAAGAAGGTATTTTAGTCACTACATATTTTTTACGTTTTTGTCTTCAGTGAAAATTTCCAGGTTTGACTGTACATCAAAAGTTGTAGTAAAGTTTGATCTTATCTTTATAGTCTTGTACTTTGTAGACATACTTACACTGGAAGGTTGTGGTTGAGGTATATGTGAGATTGGTTGATCTTGTTGTTTGTACTGTGGAAACATGGCTGGATTTTCACCCGCTCTACTTTGCATGCTTTGACGGATCTGTTGTTGTTGTTGTTGTTGTTGTTGTTGCTGCTGCTGTTGCTGTTGTTGTTGCTGGTGCATCATTCTCTGCTGTCTTTGCTTCTCAATCAAATGATACTGTCAAGGTGAAAAAAAATATTAAGGTGCAATCTTTATTATCACAATTGAACTAACATTTTCATCAAATGCGGGAAAGACATATTGACTTCTTTGACTCTGAGTGATTCTATGGAACCACGGTAAAACACAGGCTAAAATGCTATATGGTAAGAAACCGTTTTAATTAGTAAAATCTAGGGTGACAACCACCCCCCTTAGTAGCACATGCACAACTCTCTGCATGTATAATGAGACACGCAATGCATCTTGGGATGGGTAGACCATAAAGCTATAAAGTAACTGGTATAGACTCTCAAAATACATAATTATCAAGATAACACCATTTTGTTTGTTTTCTTTCCAGTTACTTCCTGTATGACTGGCTTTGTAACATGTTGATACGTGTTCCCAACAATCCTTTGCAATATCAAGGTTAGAAACACCATGTTAAATCAATACATTTTAATCAATTTTGTCTCTGTAGGACCATATGGAGGATTTTGTAATTAAATCATTGACCTTTGACATCACACAGGATTCTGGGAAATCAAAGATGGAGGTTGGTGGATTACAAAACAAAAGAGCATTCACTCATATCGCATGCAAGTACCACATGGTCGACTAGACAACAACTTAAACAAGTTAAACATGCAGTTTCTAGAACTAACCATGCAGTACACAATTTTGAATCTTGTAGTTGAAAACATCTACACATACATTTAGACACAGAGTATCGTGAAATTCTTTACCTTTAGCATTGGATTTCCAAATGAAAATCCCTGCTCTGGTTGCTATAGAAACATTTTAGTATTTTTACATTAGTGTTTTATATGGACCTAGAACTTGCAAAAGTGAAAAAAGTAACCACAACATGGCCAGCTACAATGCAGGACTACATCTGAATCTTTCAAACATCACTTCTTAAAGCTATTTTGAAATTGAGAATTTTTCTTCTTCATTCAGTCACATCGATGTCAAAGTTCAAAGTTCAAAGATCAGTACTCATTGGTTGTGTTTTGGCTAAGGTGCACCTTGATAACAAGGAGTGAAATATGGTAAAATGTATAGCCTCTGTCCCCTAATGTTTGGAGTGATAACTCATTTGGGCTATAAAGGAACGCTAGCGGATTTCACCTATTTTCCATCATGATTTACTCAAACACTGATTTGGTAAAAATATACCAGGACACTCTAGTACTCTTTAGCCCACAATCAGACTTGTCCATGTATCTTTAAAAAAAACTACATAAGGAAAGGCTTGCACCTGCATAAAATCACCCACCCTGCAATCTAGCGGCTAGATGACATGCACTAGTTGATGTTTAAATTACATTCAGGTTAGGAATCTCTGGGATATTCTCTGAAGACTGAATCCTAACTTTTCTACACAGGCATGCATGATAGTTCATGTCATTTCAAAAATGCTTAGTGGGATGTTACCACAGTGGCAATTATGGTTTTGGCTTACTAAGGCAAAAAAAGAGAATTTTTTCTGGTCAGCACGCACATCACTAAGTTAAATATGTTGGTCTTTTTGTGTGTGTGTTTTTCAAGCCCATGTAGATCCGTGAGGAAACACAAAAATAACCCTCCCTACTTCAGTGAAGACAACTGCAGAGCAAATCATGAACAAGCAAATGACATCTGCCCCACATACACACTTGCTCTAAAGTACTGAATAATGAATAAAAAGAACAGTAACTGCAATGATTGGTAGACTGAGTGACAGGAATGTTGAGAAGTAAAAAAAAATTGCATCATTGCACCATTTTAGACAAACTGTCCTGACCAGAAACAGTTCTTTTTTTGGCTTACTAAAAATAAACACAAACTAAAGCTAGTATTGTTGTATGATATGACAGATTACACAAGTGAGTGATAGTGGTGCTTTGTACATAGACTCTACACAAAGCAGGGTCTATAAGTAAACACTGGAAGTCTCAAAAATGTAAACTGCAAGATTGTTGAAGTCATCAGAAATGCTACCCTTCTGTGGTCTAATAAAACCAATATCCATTCAATAGTTTTAGTCTGTGTCTATCTAAATAAACCAAAACCTCAAATGCCGCTGTTGTATGATTCATCTACACACCCTAAACACCCATTTCCCCATTACACCTCTCTAGTTATTAAGACATTTATACTGCACCATAGTCATGGGGGTGTTCTCCCAGAAGGGGGTGTTCTCCCATAGAAAGGTATATGGGTATGTGCAGCCCAAATGGGTCACTTTTTGATGAAAAAATTCCTAAACATGGGTTGACTCCCGGGGCAAACACTTTTCATACTCATACTGGCACTAACATTTCTTGGCATTCTGTTATTATTACATGCATTTATCAAAACCAGCAAATTCTGTAAAAAGTATATTTGGTCATGTGATTTGAAACACTCATGCTCATTTGCATACAGGTATTCAATACTTTTTTCAGTAGTGCACTACAGAGCAAATACCAATAATAATACCAATAGTATGCCTGTGTAATGCATCGTAATAATTACTTGATAAAATAATAACTTTAACGCCAAACTTTAGTCATATAAACATATACGATAAACTATAACATTTAATGATAAAATTTCCCATTCATACTGGAAACTTTTTACATGAAGCCTTTAACCATAGGAAAATCTTTATCTACAACTGAGACGTATTTGCTATTTATTTATTTTATTTATTTATTTATTTAATTTGATATTGTTTGTGTCCTATCATAAAGCCAGAGGGCTGGATGTGGCTCTTTTTTTGTAAGTTTTATTCATGTATTGTATAATTTGATAAATCCATGTAGGATACCTTAATAAATGTTAACATAACATACGATATGATACTTACTTGTGTCATTTGTGCAGGTACCTGATTAGTATCATTTCTTCCTCTAAGATATCTATTCAAGGCTCTTTTAGCTGCTGGTGTTGATCCACTACGATCTAAGCGGCCACCTAAAAGTCAATAATAAATATTAAAACATGTGGCAATTATGCACAGAATCAATAAGAGGTACAGCATCAGAACAACAGTTAAGATGGTCTTTTTGCTAAAGTTTAAATGGAAGAATAACGGGGGTGGGGAGGGGGGTATCTGGTGATACTTTCATGGTGTTGTATTGTATTACCCCACACATGACCCTTGACTACGTACACAACAACCAGTATTGGTGCTTGTACGTCTATGATACAGACACAGATACAGATACAGATACAGATACAGATACAGATACAGATACAGATACAGATACAGATACAGATACAGATACAGATACAGATACAGATACAGATACAGATACAGATTTCCATACTTGCATGTAAGGTAGTGTTTGATAAGATTTTGAACTCCTGTAACAAAGGTTTGGGGATATCTGGTATAAAACTTTTATACATTTCTATACCAGTGGGAACCCCATGAATTACTCTTTTAATTTGAATATGTTTTACCTACTAGCCATCCAAAATGAAAACTTTGTGGTATTTCATTTGCTTATGTCCTAGTCAGATCATGTGACAATCAGGTGGTATTAGTTCTTTATCATGTGATAACAAGATGCATAAATGATTGGTTGTTATACTTACCAGGTGGCATATGTTGCTGTGAGTAATATGATGCCTGTTGTGGTACCATGTAGTTTTGTGGCTGTGGCATACCAAAGTTGGGTTGGTCTTGTGGGAAGGCCATGGGTCCACGGCCGAATGCGTATTGCTAATATAAAACAAAGAAAGATTCTACATTAGCTTTGAAAAGTTATAACTATATAAATCTATCTAAACTGAATTAACAATTGAGGTGGGGCACAGTGTGACTGTCTCATTAGGTCTGTTAGAACTATGATACATATAGAGTCTGTAAGTGTACGTTTTATTATTCATACAGTGGTGGAAATGAAGTACAACACAACACAGCACAACCCGACACAGCACAGTACAACACAACACGACACGACACAACACAGCACACACAACACAACACAACACAACACAGCACGACCCGACACAGCACAACACAACACAGCATGACCCGACACAGCACAACACAACACAGCACAGCACAGCACAGCACAGCACAGCACAGCAAAGCACAACACAACACAACACAACACAACACAACACAACACGACACGACACGACACAACACAACACAACAACACAACATGACACGACACAACACAAGTGTTCAAATATGACTCATAAATCTTCAAAGAGGAATAACTGAATTACAATGTTTGTACATCATTACCCCAAAATGGTCCATTGCACACTTTTAACATCTCAATTCTGTGATATTACTCGCAATGGCACAAAAAGAGCAACAAAGGAGACTCCCCTAAAATATATTTGATTTCTTTTCAGTTTATCATGATACCCAAACCTGGCATCTGATGACAAACGAGCTGAGTACAAAATAGTATTGCATAGCTGTCAAATTAACTTGAATATTTTTAACACAGTGACCTACGTCAGAAGAAGCTTTCTGGTATGACGAAGCAGCTGGTTTTCTTTTTGGGCGCTGTCGTTTCTTTTTTGGTTCAGCAGCTGGTTTGGTTTCAGTTTGATTATTGACGGTATCATTGGTAGTCTTCTCTGCTTCCTGACTGGCAGCTGGAGGTGGTTCTTCCTCATCTGGTGGTATTGGTGGTGGTTCCAGGAAGTAGCTACTAGCCTTACGTTTTACATGTGTATGATAAAGTAACAAACGATGCTGTTCTTCATACTTCAGTGGTTTGCGTTCAAGTTTTTGTGCACCAAACCATGCCCAAGACAGTGGTGCAGGATTTTTGTGACCTTCTAGCATGTCCCATGGTATGACTTTCTGTTTTGAAGACACTTGTAAACCCTACACAAATATATAAAATTATAGAACAATGGTAGTTTTCATAAAGTACTGCCCAACTTTGCTAAAAGCTCATAACAGCACAACAGCTCTATGTACTTCCTCAACTTTCTGGGGAACATACAATCCATTGCAGCCATATATACGAGCTTGGATTAAGGCATTCACATTGCAACCTCTATCCTACCAGGTACCCAATTGTACAGCTGGGTTGATTGGGGTACAATCATGGTATGGTACAGTTAAAATCAGTTCATGCAGATATGTGAGTGAACATACACATGGATACATTTTTTTCCTTTAATTTTTAACTGTAACTGTTCAGCGCTTTTGAATATTTGTTTTAAAATAGAAAGGGCGCTATAGAAAATAAATAAATGTAAACGTAAATAGATGGATGGACACAGATGGAACTCAATATAATATAGTTGGGCAGTGCCTGTTGGGAACTAAAAAGATAGATAAACTTACTTGTTTTTTATCAATAGAGTCAAAACCTGCTATCTTGTTTCCCTTGGTATCAATAAGACTTCCCATTGGCTCACAAGTGATAGCTTCACAACTTTGTTTAGGTAAGGGTAACAATTGACGAACCTTATCAATACCATCAGAGTGTTTGTCACCTAACTCTTTCTGTAGGATTGAATATATCGACTGTAAATAATTTTACAATTTGGAATTATTAAGACATGTTCATCATAGTATTTCAAATAAGTTACAATACGACATACAATATGACAATTCTATTTTTAAACCTGCACTAGCTGCAACTGGGATTTTTTTTCATCAAAAAAAACAAAGCTATATTCACTAAAAATTGGTCAATTATTTATATAAAAAATTGTATCTGTGAATTAGTGGTCAATGTTATCAGAAGGTAGTGTAGTGGTAAGTTTAAATCTTGAGTTAAGGCCTGGTTTTGAATCTGCCACCGTGTAAAAACTGTACTGGTCAGTGTAACTGGAGTACCATTTTTTGATCAGACAACCACAACATATTCACTGAAAATTGTTAAAATACCAAGAATTAGACATTGTATGTGTTAATCAGTGGTCGATATTATCCATTAGTTGTACAGAAACAGGTTAAAATTGTGATCACCCTTGAGGGTGTTGATTTTTGGAAGTGGACGAAAATATGAATTGATTTATCATGGATACAGCTACAAAAACTATGTTTACCCACAGGTGATGTAATACTACTCTGGGTGTACAGATATTACAAGTAAATTATTGTACCTAACAAAACGAGTTAAAAACATCATTCCAGTTACAACTAGTGCAGTTCTAACATTTTAACACATGGTACATGAATAATACAATTTCCTCATTGTCAATGATATTTGATGCATTCCAACCCTGTCAAATTACTAGAAGTCAGGGGTTAACAAATCATTTTGTGAACTGGTGGGTCCCCAGATCAGTGCCTTAAAAAATTCAGTGGTCCTGCTGAAAGAATTAGTGGTCCCAGGTCCCGCTAATGTGAAAAATTAAATTTAGCTATGAATCTGTATATTCAGACGACTTTTTAACACAGTTATTAACAGTAAAGTACTGGTCCAACAGACCAGACAAGGTAAAATTTGTGTGGTCCTCCCCCAAAATTCACGAGTCTCGGACCCAGGACCAGTGGATTTGTTCACCCCTGGAAGTGTATGTATTTTGGCACACAAACATTTTCTCAACAGAAAGACAATTTTTCACAATTTGGTTCTACTTCATTTTGTTGGTATACAGTGTATTTATGGCCATATCACTTTTGTAATTGTATTGATTTTTAAATCTGTTTTATGATTATTCAGAATTTATGATTGAAAGTGATTCAATTTTCCAATGATTCATTTTTGTGCAAGGATTGTTTCTGTTAAAAAAGATTTACAAAATTCAGAGCCAAAATGAGATTGTTTTTATAATATTGACTTTAGTGAAAATAAATTGAAGTTTTCTTAAATAAAGTAACAAGTATATGATTAAGAGGGTTTATTTCTGAGGCACATTCTTGATGTGAAATCAAAGAAGTAATACGGTGAACTCCATACTTGCCTTTAATTTTTTGATGAGATTCTGATGTTGTCTTTTGTTTTCTTCACCAGGACACTGACCAGCAGCCATATCACTTGCCATTGTACCATTTAATAACACAGACAACATGTCTAATACTGTAGTAAACAATTCACTGGCACATACACAAAAAAAGACAGAATAATTTTAAATTAATCCATTGCTTGGCTAGTTCAATATTATTCCCAAATATTTTTCTTCATTCAGCCAAGGAAAATACAAGTGACCTAAGGGGCTTTGTCACTACGAGTAGCTCGACTTGATAATTATAATCGATTCTATTGTTTACTTTCCTGCTAAAAATCAATGTGGTAACGTGTGTGTGTGTGTGTGTGTGTGTGTGTGTGTGTGTGTTTGTGTGTGTGTGTGTCATATCTCATGAAGGAAACACCAACGAAGGCATCTTCATTTTTCCTGTAGTTATCAACTGAAGTAGTAACAATGTATACATACCCACTTGTATGGATATCAACAGTACCCGTAGTTATCAACTGAAGTAGTAACAATGCAAATTCAGTTGTCCATTGATTACTTCTCAGTATGGTATCAAACATACTACCAACCTGTCAAAAACAATTCCATCAACAAATTTACTAAAAATACAATCCAAAGAACAATAACACAGAGATATTGATGAAGAGGTTATCTCAACAAATTTACAAAGAAAAGTTTGGCCAAACTATTCTGTTTGATTCTTTCTGCAATATGTTTGTTGGTATACACTTAGTATTATAAATGTTATTTATATCCCACATAGTTGTTTCTATTTCATCATATATGAATGCTTTGGTATACCAACTATTGGATTTGTAAAACCATTCACTTGAATTTTAAAAAACAATAAACTTGGCTTAGAACTCTCTAATCTTTCTTACGGAAAGTGGAGAGAGTTTAACTAAGTCTGGTGTGTACTATGATGTGTGACTTGTGAACTCACATACAAAGTAATATCTTACCAAACTAAGTCTGGTGTGTACTATGATGTGTGACTTGTGAACTCACATACAAAGTAATATCTTACCAAACTAAGTCTGGTGTGTACTATGATGTGTGACTTGTGAACTCACATGCAAAGTAATATCTTACCAAACTAAGTCTGGTGTGTACTATGATGTGTGACTTGTGAACTCACATACAAAGTAATATCTTACCAAACTAAGTCTGGTGTGTACTATGATGTATGACATGTGAACTCACATACAAAGTAATATCTTACCAAACTAAGTCTGGTGTGTACAATGATGTGTGACTTGTGAAGTCAAATACAAAGTAATATCTTACCAAACTAAGTCTGGTGTGTACTATGATGTGTGACTTGTGAACTCACATACAAAGTAATATCTTACCAAACTAAGTCTGGTGTGTACTATGATGTATGACTTGTGAACTCACATACAAAGTAATATCTTACCAAACTAAGTCTGGTGTGTACTATGATGTGTGACTTGTGAACTCGCATACAAAGTAATATCTTACCAAACTAAGTCTGGTGTGTACTATGATGTGTGACTTGTGAACTCACATACAAAGTAATATCTTACCAAACTAAGTCTGGTGTGTACTATGATGTATCACTTGTGAACTCACATACAAAGTAATATCTTACCAAACTAAGTCTGGTGTGTACTATGATGTGTGACTTGTGAACTCACATACAAAGTAATATCTTACCAAACTAAGTCTGGTGTGTACTATGATGTGTGACTTGTGAACTCACATACAAAGTAATATCTTACCAAACTAAGTCTGGTGTGTACTATGATGTATGACTTGTGAACTCACATACAAAGTAATATCTTACCAAACTAAGTCTGGTGTATACTATGATGTGTGACTTGTGAACTCACATACAAAGTAATATCTTACCAAACTAAGTCTGGTGTATACTATGATGTGTGACTTGTGAACTCACATACAAAGTAATATCTTACCAAACTAAGTCTGGTGTATACTATGATGTGTGACTTGTGAACTCACATACAAAGTAATATCTTACCAAACTAAGTCTGGTGTATACTATGATGTGTGACTTGTGAACTCACATACAAAGTAATATCTTACCAAACTAAGTCTGGTGTATACTATGATGTGTGACTTGTGAACTCACATACAAAGTTATATCTTACCAAACTAAGTCTGGTGTGTACTATGATGTATGACTTGTGAACTCACATACAAAGTAATATCTTACCAAACTAAGTCTGGTGTGTACTATGATGTGTGACTTGTGAACTCACATACAAAGTACTATCTTACCAAACTAAGTCTGGTGTGTACTATGATGTGTGACTTGTGAAGTCACATACAAAGTAATATCTTACCAAACTAAGTCTGGTGTGTACAATGATGTGTGACTTGTGAACTCACATACAAAGTACTATCTTACCAAACTAAGTCTGGTGTGTACTATGATGTATGACATGTGAACTCTCATACAAAGTACTATCTTACCAAACTAAGTCTGGTGTGTACTATGATGTGTGACTTGTGAACTCACATACAAAGTAATATCTTACCAAACTAAGTCTGGTGTGTACTATGATGTGTGACTTGTGAACTCACATACAAAGTAATATCTTACCAAACTAAGTCTGGTGTGTACTATGATGTATGACTTGTGAACTCACATACAAAGTAATATCTTACCAAACTAAGTCTGGTGTGTACTATGATGCATCACTTGTGAACTCACATACAAAGTTATATCTTACCAAACTAAGTCTGGTGTGTACTATGATGTGTGACTTGTGAACTCACATACAAAGTAATATCTTACCAAACTAAGTCTGGTGTGTACAATGATGTGTGACTTGTGAACTCACATACAAAGTAATATCTTACCAAACTAAGTCTGGTGTGTACTATGATGTGTGACTTGTGAACTCACATACAAAGTACTATCTTACCAAACTAAGTCTGGTGTGTACTATGATGTGTGACTTGTGAACTCACATACAAAGTACTATCTTACCAAACTAAGTCTGGTGTGTACAATGATGTATGACTTGTGAACTCACATACAAAGTAATATCTTACCAAACTAAGTCTGGTGTGTACTATGATGTGTGACTTGTGAACTCACACACAAAGTAATATCTTACCAAACTAAGTCTGGTGTGTACTATGATGTGTGACTTGTGAACTCACATACAAAGTAATATCTTACCAAACTAAGTCTGGTGTGTACTATGATGTGTGACTTGTGAACTCACATACAAAGTAATATCTTACCAAACTAAGTCTGGTGTGTACTATGATGTGTGACTTGTGAACTCACATACAAAGTAATATCTTACCAAACTAAGTCTGGTGTGTACTATGATGTGTGACTTGTGAACTCACATACAAAGTAATATCTTACCAAACTAAGTCTGGTGTATACTATGATGTGTGACTTGTGAACTCACATACAAAGTAATATCTTACCAAACTAAGTCTGGTGTGTACTATGATGTGTGACTTGTGAACTCGCATACAAAGTAATATCTTACCAAACTAAGTCTGGTGTGTACAATGATGTGTGACTTGTGAAGTCAAATACAAAGTAATATCTTACCAAACTAAGTCTGGTGTGTACTATGATGTGTGACTTGTGAACTCACATACAAAGTAATATCTTACCAAACTAAGTCTGGTGTGTACTATGATGTATGACTTGTGAACTCACATACAAAGTAATATCTTACCAAACTAAGTCTGGTGTATACTATGATGTGTGACTTGTGAACTCACATACAAAGTAATATCTTACCAAACTAAGTCTGGTGTGTACTATGATGTGTGACTTGTGAACTCACATACAAAGTAATATCTTACCAAACTAAGTCTGGTGTGTACTATGATGTGTGACTTGTGAACTCTCATACAAAGTAATATCTTACCAAACTAAGTCTGGTGTGTACTATGATGTGTGACTTGTGAACTCACATACAAAGTAATATCTTACCAAACTAAGTCTAAGCTGAAGGGCTTCATGCATCATTTTACGACTCTTTGGGTCTTCCCATCGGTCCTGTACATCAAATCAAAGAAAAAAAACAAATCAGTCATAAATGCTATATGGTAACTTCATTTTTGCACTTCTAACCAAACTTCGAAATCTTTCACACCTTCAATGATAACAGGTTCTGTATTTACCACTGAGATGTTGATAAGTAGATTAAAATTGACTGGATTTCCAGTATTTTAAAGTGTTTGCCATCATGTTTGTACATTGCATTGATCGTAGTGGTGTGGTTTACTTCATATATAAACATGTCAATGTTACACTTGTGAACATTTGTTTAGGAGGAGAGAAGGGGGTTTGGTCCTATATGAATGAAGTTCACTTATTGACCTTGTGCGACAGTGTGTGATCATTCCTAAGTCTACCTGTCTGTCTGTCTGTCTGTCTACATGTATGTCTGTCTGTCTGTCTGTCTGTCTGTCTACATGTCTGTCTGTCTGTCTGTCTGTCTACCCGTGTCTGTCTACATATGTTTGTCTGTCTACCTGTGTCTCTGTCAACATGTCTCTCTGCCTGTCTCTCTGTCTGTCTGCATGTCTGTTTGTCTGTCCACCCATGTCTGTCTACATGTCTGTCTGTCTGCATGTGTCTGTTTGTCTGTCCACCCGTGTCTCTGTCTACATGTCTGTGTACCCGTGTCTCTGTTTACCTGTATCTCTGTCTGCCTGTCTCTGTCTCTCTGCATGTCTGTTTGTCTGTCTACCTGTGTCTTTGTCTGCATGTCTGTCTGTGTCTTTGTCTGTCTGCATGTGTCTGTTTGTCTGTCCACCTGTGTCTCTGTCTACATGTCTGTGTACCCGTGTCTCTGTCTCTGTCTACCTGTATCTCTGTCTGCCTGTCTCTCTGTCTGTCTGCATGTCTGTTTGTCTGTGTCTTTGTCTGTCTGCATGTCTGTTTGTCTGTCTCTGTCAACAAACATTTGTCACAGAGTCACTACTTACATCTTTTGGTGATTGTAGGAACTGAGTCAGCTGTGTTTGTAGCGATGTCAGTAACCCTTCTCTCTGTTCATCCTGTCCTTTCAAACAAGTCAGTACCAATGATAGAAATGGTTGATGACTGAGTAGTGACATACTAAAACAAAAAAGAAATATACAATTATTAATGACATCCTTTCAAGTACTCACCAATAACATGAATGGTGTGCACAATCAAGTCTAAAAACTGTTTTAATATTGAATGACGTACGTGTCAACAGTGAAACATATCATTCCATGTTTGAATTCAAATTCAAATGCGTTTTTGAAAGCTTACAATATGTTGCACGCATAGTGTCTGCTATGATACACAAGAAATGGCGTGATTTTCAAAACTGACCCTGAGGGTCAAAGGTCAAGCCATAAAAGATGCTCTATGGGATAGGTACTTGATTATAGCCTCTACATATTAAAGCTTTTGAGATGTGGCATAATTAGTGATTTTTTAATGAAAACATGACAGTTATTTGGTCAAACTTGATAATATCATGAAACAAAGTGGTATGAATACAGCCACTATAGTATATCACATTTGTGCTTGGTTTGAATAAAATCAGATATGATATAACAAGAACAGACAGGCAGATAAAGGAATGGATGGACAGAGGCACAGACACAGCCAATTGTAATAGCCCCTTCCCCTACTTCATGTGTAGTATCTGGAAAGGGGGGGGGGGCTAGATATCAGGCTTTGTGTGTGTACACATTGTCTTACCTTTTCTGTGCATTTTTGTCCTTGTCCTTGTAGCCTTTAGAAGATGAGAAACAACTATGTCCACTTTCTAGAACATTGCCGGCTGCTTTTAAGACTCTACCCTGTACTGCACTTGGTAACTTGGATATCAATGGTGCCACCAGCCATACACTACCTCGTTCTTGTTCAACTCTGTAAAAGTACAAGTTACGATCAAAATCAACACTAAATATAAAATGCATTGCACTTTCTGACACAGCCTTATATTGTCTGTACTGCCCTTTCAGACAGCTGATAGTTTAAAACTTGTTTGGTTGATTATGTATTGTCATCACAAAAGGCGTATGTTTTTCAATGCCAGATTATTTTAGTTGAATACGCACAAAAGCTTTTTCTGCAGAAATAATTCCCGCTAACACTTATGACCTGCCATATTTCATCATTCAGCTCTTGTGACAGCAGTCAATAGCAGTTGCTTGCTTGCTTGCTTGCTTGATTGATTGATTGATTGATTGATTGACTGATTGATTGATTGATTGACACATCCCTTTTCCAGAAGCAATGTTCAGTAAGCCTTACCTTAATTGTTGGGTAGTCAGTTTTCTTTTACCTCCAGCTGTACCATTCATGATTCCAATCCTAACATTTTCTTCAGTTTGTTGTTGGAATACTTCAATAGTAGCTTTAGCTATGTTGTCTAATAATGTATTCATTTCAGAAGCTGGACATTGTTTAAACATTAGCTGTAACTCCAGACATGACACTCTCAATGTCCACTGATCCAGAGTCTGAAAGTAACAAGTAATACCACACTTCATGAACGTGCAAGATGCAGCTTACAAATTTCCATTCCAATTTGCATATGACAATGCAATACAAGTGTCCTGTATTTATTGATATATTAAAATACATCATATCACTCCTTCCATATCACCCTGCTCTATCTATGAAAGGGGTTAACTGATCATGTGTCATGGCATACACCCTGTCA
Source organism: Glandiceps talaboti (assembly GCF_964340395.1). Classification (NCBI taxonomy): domain Eukaryota; kingdom Metazoa; phylum Hemichordata; class Enteropneusta; family Spengelidae; genus Glandiceps; species Glandiceps talaboti. The sequence continues at coordinate 3,151,087 of NC_135559.1, forward strand.
TGGCATACCTTACAGACTACTCTGTGGGTTACTATTTCACCAAAGACATGTAAACTTTTGAGAGACGACAAACAGTTGATATTTAGTGAAAGCAAAACTAAAGCTTTCGTCCACACCTGTGGACTTGTACATCAGTCTGATGTCCTGGGTTGGTCACATGACTCAGCACTGGAGTAACATGACAAATGAATAGCATCCCAGATGTGTGAAAATTGAAAAACAACCCCATCCCAGTTAGAATCCAAGTTTTTACTTGTAAATACAGACAACTTCCTTTACACCATGTTGAAACCAACATTGCTCCTTGTCAAGTACTTTCCACATTATCCCAGTTAATCTTACAATCTTGGCACACTATGAATTTATCTACAAACTTCTTAACTGTTATATGGTACTTGGACACTAGTGAACTGAAGGAGAACATGGTGTTGACTGTGATAGCATAGGTGAGACAGAACATACCCTTTTGTAGAATGACAAAATGTTTACATAGTTACGTCTATTTTTGGTCATTTACTGAATTGTAATACTTACACGTAGGATTCTTCCTATGGTTTGTTTTTGTTCACTATCAGACACATTGCCTTCATTGGCAGTAGGTATACCATTAGGGTAACAAATTAGCTGAAGTAAATGCTGGGCCTGTAACACAAAGGTGGGATATTCATTTATTAGGAAAGTATCATTTCTCATCTCATTTCATCTCATCTCATCTCATCTCATCTCATCTCATCTCATCTCATCTCATCTCATCTCATCTTATCAGAGTCTATGGCATGCATATTAGATTACAGTCCTATTTTACTGTATGTTCTTCATAAGTACTATGAAATCCGAGGTACTATGTATTTCCTTTTGATATATCACTTTGCTGTCAAACATTGTATATAACTATGGTAGGGGACAGGCTTGAATAGCTGTAAGCTAAATCCTGATTCCCCTATTTACCCACGAAATAGTATTTTTGTATGTGTATCTGTAATGTTCATTTGTGCTTTTGGGTAAATAAACACTATATATTTTACAGAGTGATAGTACATGTAGCTATGGACAATCTACACGTACAGACTATCAAGTAATTTGATACTATACACCTAGATATTTTCACCATTAGAAAATTTCTGATTTTACAGTCTTCAACTTGTTCTCTAAGACTAATTTTTACTGATTACCAGACTGGTGCATTGTGTTCATGTACAAGAAGGTATTATAGGCACTACTTATTTTTGCCCATTATAGATATTATCATATACCCAGCATCAATTCCAATGCAATTCAATGGAGAGAACGTGCATCAAACCCAGGCAATAATTTTCCATATCACACCCCCCGGCACACTTTGCCCAAATATGGCAAGTGGCGCACTCATCCATATCTGTTTGACATTTGCTCAGTGATTTTGCTTTGTTACTTTCTTCACTATTTTTACATTTTTGCGAATAAAATAATATTTCACTACCAATTTATGTGATTTCGATGTTTCCATGCCACTACATTGGGTATATCATAAAACCTTCATGACCCGGATATGGGTTTTACAGACCTCAGTAGTACGGCTTATCGGCCTTCCTAAAGTCGGGGCCCTTCTGCTGTACAACCTCTGTCCGCAAAACACATACACGGGCCATAAAGATTAACAAAATATTCAGAGTGGCATTGTCAGAATCAAGACAACTACTTCATAACTCATACAAACTGACCTGTTTGTTGTTAAACAAATTATCCAGCAGTAACTCAGGAGTACATAGATTCTCTGGGTCTTTCAGACACTTTTCTCGTACCCAGTCCTGAGTACAGATCATTTTAAGTACATATTTAGCATAATCACTCAGACCAGCTGACTCAATAGATCCAATTGGTTTGTTGGAAAATCCAAAAATATCATCACTCAAATCATCAAGAGAGGTGAGTAAACCTGGTGAACTACCACCACCAACATTGGCATCACCTAACAAGAGATAAATATAGAACATTTTAGCTAGAGTTTTAACATTTGTATTAAAGTAGAAAGCATTACAGAAGTATTAACTCAACTAAAGACATACGCAATCCATAGTCCATAGAAATATACTCATTGTGCATGTGTTCATGTGTTCATGTAGCATATTTGTTTTTGTTTCTTGTGGCTTTTTAGTTATTTTACATTTACGTATATATAAATGTCTCTGTCTGTCTGTCTGTCTGTCTGTATCTTCACGATTCTCCCTCCCTTCTCCCTCTGATATCAGGAAGGCTTTCAACACAGCTACCACTGCACCAACACTGATACAATGAAGAATATGTCTGCATATCTGTCTGTCTGTCTGTCTGTCTGTCTGTCTGTGTCTGTCCTTATCTTCCCCTCTACTTACCTAACATAAGTAATGCTTTCAACACAGCTAACACAGCACCAACACTTATACAATGATGAATATGTCTGCACATCTGTCTGTCTGTCTGTCTGTCTATCTATCTATCTATCTGTCTGTCTGTCTGTCTCTGTCTGTCTGTCTGTCTGTCCTTATCTTCCCCTCTACTTACCTAACATAAGTAATGCTTTCAACACAGCTAACACAGCACCAACACTTATACTATGGTGAGCTGCTGATAACAGATGTCTGTCACATGATGACTTAATAGCTGCCATATTACGATTACTGACTGATTGGTCATTAGGGTCGTAAGTAGTTTTAAATAACCGTAGCAACAAATGACAGGTTAATCGAGCACCGGGTTCAGCATCCAGATCAACACCAGCTGTAAAAATGTAAAACAAAACAAAATCAGTAATGGAAGTTATATCATTCTAAAGTCAATTGTATATGTTTGAACTGGAAGTATGGAATGTATACCCCCCCCCCCATTGTTGTACGTCAATAATAATAATAACGTTAATTTTTATATAACACTTTCCCCACACTGTGCTAAAATCACTATTACCTCTGGTACAGACCTACAAATAGTAGAACAGCCCTTCCTCAACTCCCAGGACAGCATACAATCCATTGCAGCATTTCTAAGTGCATAGGATTAAAGCATTCACATTGGCACCTCTATCCTACCAGGTCCCCAATTATACAGCTGGGTTGACTGAGGCACAATCACGGTTTAAATCTTGCCCAAAGACTTTAGCCATATCAGCAACAATGGTAGTGGCGAGCACAAATTTGCACCCTGTAGATTCCAAGCCAGCCACTCCAACCACTTGAACATCAAACACAACATTGCACATCTGTTTTTTTCTGAGCCAAAATATTCAGATTCCTCAATTCCCTTATTTCTTTAAATCAAGCTTGTGCAGCTATAAATCTATAAATGTATTTATTGTTCAGTTGACCAAATACTAGACAAACAAGTGTACTTTTTAGACTTTGATTATATGAAAACTCAAACAAACAAATTTGCACAGTTGCACCACAAAACAAATAGGTTTGAGTACAGTGGCTGTAATGTACATGTAATCCTCATTCCAGGTAACAGCCTCATGTGAATTCATTTAAGCCCCCCCCCCCCCCCCCAAAAAAAAAAGATTTGTATCTGGTCAGTGCGCTCATACCCAGCGTTGGTCTTTTCCTACTTCAATTAAGACCACTGCGAGCCAACTATGAACAAGCAGAGGACATCTGCCCCACATACACACTCGCTCTAAAATACTAAATATGAAGAACAGTAACTGCCATAAATAGTAGATTGAGTGACAGGTTTGTTGAGAATTAAAAAAGAAAAAAAAAGAAAAAAAGGTGTTGTTGCACCATTTTAGACAGACTGTCCTGACCAGAAACAATTCTTTTTTTTCTTTTCTTGGCCTAATAAATAAGTTTTATCATCTCTGAAAAAACTCACCTGACTGACAAACATTGACAATGGATGGTATTGCTACATGCATGACTACATCTTCTAGTGAAAACTCACCTGACTGACAAACGTTGACAATGGATGGTATTGCTACATGCATGACTACATCTTCTAGTGAAAACTCACCTGACTGACAAACGTTGACAATGGATGGTATTGCTACATGCATGACTACATCTTCTAGTGAAAACTCACCTGACTGACAAACGTTGACAATGGATGGTATTGCTACATGCATGACTACGTCTTCTAGTGAAAACTCACCTGACTGACAAACGTTGACAATGGATGGTATTGCTACATGCATGACTACGTCTTCTAGTGAAAACTCACCTGACTGACAAACGTTGACAATGGATGGTATTGCTACATGCATGACTACGTCTTCTAGTGAAAACTCACCTGACTGACAAACGTTGACAATGGATGGTATTGCTACATGCATGACTACGTCTTCTAGTGAAAACTCACCTGACTGACAAACGTTGACAATGGATGGTATTGCTACATGCATGACTACGTCTTCTAGTGAAAACTCACCTGACTGACAAACGTTGACAATGGATGGTATTGCTACATGCATGACTACATCTTCTAGTGAAAACTCACCTGACTGACAAACGTTGACAATGGATGGTATTGCTACATGCATGACTACATCTTCTAGTGAAAAACAATGTCTAGATATTAAGATAGCTGTGAATATAGCTATAGAGTCATGGAATGACAAATCAACAACCTAAAAATGAACAGAAAAAGAATGTCAGAAATTACTCCCTCATCCATATTTCTGAATTATTACTGCAGAAAATGGGTTTCCTTCAAACATAAAGAGAAAAGGTACCTTGTAAATTCACAATGTTAAAAAAAAACAATAGTTAAAGGAAATAAATATGTTGGTTGCAACTTTCACTTATCAGTTCAGAGTTGGCATTGGATCAAACTTAGGCAGAAGTGAGATACGAGCCTTGCTACAGAATTTCCATTAACTGCTTGTCATGTTATATCATTAGAATAACAATAGAAACAGTCGACAATACATTTCACTGAAGTTGCCAAGTTGTCTGTGTTCTGACAGAGGTTACTCATAACCTTTCTGCATTATACAGAAACAACCCAAAGTACACATCAATGGTCTTACTACAAGCCTATCAGAAAGTGTGTTACTTACATCAACTATAAGAAGGACATCATTAAAACCAAGATCATGATTGGATGAACAGCACAAGGCTTTTAAAGCACCAAGCCATTCAGAACTGAGGGGATTACAGCAAGCAGTTAATTCTGAACACAGAGCTGCAATTTCATTCAACCTAAAAACCAACACAAATCCAAATATTAGAACTTCCTGGTATGAACGTGAACTTCCTGGTATGAATGTAAAGTTTTGTTAGTCTAATAGGCTATCCATGGCTTCAAATCTCTTCTCACATCTAACTCAATGAGGTCCTGAGATGAAATTTCAAATTCAAACCAAGCCGTCCACACTATCACTAACATCACGTCTTTGTTAATCAATCACAGAATTCTACCCAATGATAAGTTAGTGTTTACTGGGGGCAGTTACATAATGTCCAAATATGGTATATTTGTCAGATCAGAATGCTACTTATACATTGTTTACATCATTCTAACAGTTAGGGGTTTGCTCATTTACATAATGTCCAAATATGGTATATTTGTCCGATCAGAATGCTACTTATACATTGTTTACATCTATCTAACAGTTAGGGGTTTGCTCATTTACATAATGTCCAAATATGGTATATTTGTCAGATCAGAATGCTACTTATACATTGTGCACATCTATCTAACAGTTAGGGGTTTACTCATTTGCATAATGTCCAAATATGGTATATTTGTCAGATCAGAATGCTACTTATACATTGTTTACATCTATCTAACAGTTAGGGGTTTGCTCATTTACATAATGTCCAAATATGGTATATTTGTCAGATCAGAATGCTACTTATACATTGTTTATATCATTCTAACAGTTAGGGGTTTGTTCATTTGAATAATGTCCAAATATGGTATATTTGTCAGATCAGAATGCTACTTATACATTGTGCACATCTATCTAACAGTTAGGGGTTTACTCATTTGCATAATGTCCAAATATGGTATATTTGTCAGATCAGAATGCTACTTATACATTGTGTACATCTATCTAACAGTTAGGGGTTTGCTCATTTGCATAATGTCCAAATCTGGTATATTTGTCAGATCAGAATGCTACTTATACATTGTTTACATCATTCTAACGGTTAGGGGTTTGTTCATTTGAATAATGTCCATATATGGTATATTTGTCAGATCAGAATGCTACTTATACATTGTTTACATCATTCTAACGGTTAGGGGTTTGCTCATTTGCATAATGTCCAAATATGGTATATTTGTCAGATCAGAATGCTACTTATACATTGTGCACATCTATCTAACAGTTGGGGGTTTACTCATTTGTATAAACAAGTTTGAATCATGATATCTCATTGAGCTAGACAAGGTGAAGGGAGATCTTGAGATTCAAAGCCACAGATAGCATTTAGACTAAAGTTTAGCAGACTATGGACACACAAGAAGTGTCTCACCTTGAAAAGGTACATGAGTGACAGAGGTCTGCAAAATAGAGATTTTTTCTATGGATGTTTATTTACACATTGGAAAGAAAACGTCCCTTACAAGATATGAAGACATCACAGAAAACAAAACATGATATTTCATGACATTTGAAATGTCATTGTACTGTCAAAGTGCACAGCTGTGTCAACAAATTGATTCAAAATTTCATACATTATCAAATTTTCTGCAAATTTTTGTGATTATTGCACAACAGGAATTCAGTTACATTACATGTTACATTTTATATTATAAAGCAAACTATGAGAAAGGTAAACTTACCGATCTGTGTCCGGTCTGTTGCATATATTCAACAATGCATTGCATACTAGACTGTATCTATTCTGAGCTGAATCATTTAATAACCGTCCTACCACTGACTGAAGACACTGTTTACCCCTGTTATGGAAAATAATCAACACCATATATGTTCATGGAAACCAACACCAAATACGGTCATATAAAAACAATACACACTAAATATGGTCATGGAAAGCAACAAACCTAAAATACAGTCATAGAGAAACAACCACCACCAAATATGGTCATATAAAAACAATCCACACCAAATATGGTGATGTCATAGAAGAACAACCAATATCGAACATGGTCATTGAAAAGTAATCAATACTAAATATGGTCATATAAAAACAGTCCACACCAAATATGGTTATTGGAAAACAACCAACACCAAATATGGTCATAGAACAACAACCAATATCGAACATGGTTACAGAAAAGTAATCAATACTAAATATGGTGATCAAAAAAATATTTATGATTTAACACCAAAAATATGGTCTGTTATGTCGTAAAGTCATCTAGTAAATCCACATTCATATCAGAAATTAGTTGATAACAGATGACACATACCATACAGTCATGAAAATTTGATCATAGATTTAGGCGGGAAACTAACTTGTTGATAGCAGCAGACTATAAATACTTACCTTGGATTCATAATGTATTCTGTCATAAATGTATGATCCCTAAATAAGTTAGATGCTGATGGCTGAATGTTGGCATAAATTGTCTGCTTCACTTTAGATGACACATTACTAAACATTTCTGAAAACTTGGCCTGAAACAAAACAAGATTTTCATGACTTATGTAATACTGCTATGATAAGAACTGGAGGATGCAACAGTTTTGAAATTAAAAAAGAAAATGCTTATCTAGAATTCATCCCTAGTTTTGTCTAGTGTATATGTAATTACGGATTTTAGGCTTACACACAAAAATCACACACTTGGAAAAATACCTACAAACAGGGATGGAACAGAAAAGACAATCAAATGATCACTATTTTGTTGTCAAAGTTTAACACCATGTTATTTCAACAAACAAAATTGCATTTATTTACTGCTGACAATGTGTTTCCTGAGGATTAAATAGGGAACTTGCAAACCTGCCATGTTGAATGTTGCATCATGGGAAATGTGATATCAAATACTAACCAATTAGCATCATAAACAATAATGTTATATTGTTTTTAACCACGAATGATCAATTCATAGTCACCCTTACACCATTGTGAGAGGTTTATTTTATCGGTAGCTCCACATTAGGTGTTATAATAACCACAAATAATCCCATAGTCCTTTGCATCTAAGCATGCTCAGTCTGGATTGCAAGTTCCCTATTCTTAATACATTGATCTTACATCTGATTATATTAGACACAGTAATAATTTCTAAATAACAGTTTCTTTCTGTCTTTGCTTGTTGACAGATGTTACATTGTCTATGCAAAATTGTCAAAATTATTAAAAACAATTTCTAAATAATAGTTTCTTTCTGTCTTTGCTTGTTGACAGTGATGTTACATTGTCTTGTCTTACCTTGAGATAACTACAAGAAATATACAAATCATATAAATAGGCCAATATACATCTCTCAGCCGAAGTACAATCAGAAACATTACCAACATGTTTGACTACACTACACAACCTGTGAATGAAAACAAAGTAAAAGTGTTGGTGTATTTGTGTGCAAAGAGGTTATTTGGTTCACATATACACTGTCTATGTGTGAGTGTCTAGTTCAGGTAGTTATGTTTCTTGTTGTTTTCCATATGGTCTCTGTGTTATTGGTTTCTTCTCATCAGATTTACAGCCATTACAGATTGGAAGAACAGTTTTATATTGTCTTTTTAAGTTGATGTCAGTTTCCACATCCATTATCTCTCATGAGACTTAACAATTTTATCATTTTGTTCTCAAATACATAAAAAAAGTTTAGGGTCAACAGTGAAAAATTAGGTGGGGTCAGGTAACTGGAACCACACAATTTTTTTTCAGGCCTAACTGAAAAATATTATTTTTTGAAATCTTAAACCATTATATTGGCAAAAAATAAATACTACGTTGGAAAGTGTGACAGTAGCTTGAAATATAATTTTTTTAAATTTTAAAAGATTTAAAACATCACTTTGTGCTATGAGTCAATTTCTGGACTATTCAATTGTTACACTCAGTTTTCTTCTCTGGGAAACAGAATTTAGGTCTTACAGAGCTGTCAGTGATGCTAGTCAGATAGATAGACAAAGACATCAATTATTCATGTAATATCTTATCAATTCTACCACTAGTAATCATACTCACAAGTCAAAAACATCTGCTGTTTGTTCCTGTGATAACAATAAGCATGCATGGTAGCGTCTGAGTACTGCCACAATACATAGACACAGGTTGGTGGTATAGTTGCCAGCCAAGTTTGACGATTTCAGTAATAGTTCAGCCTCAACCAGACTCATGTCATTCAATAACTGCACAGATAGAGAAATAGTGGTCACATATATATTAGGCCAAATAAAAGAATTGTTTCTGTTTGTCTAAAGTGGTGTGACAACACAATTTTTTTTTATTCTCAACAAACCTGTCACTCAATCTACTATTTACCGCAGTTACTATTTACCGCAGTTACTGTTCTTTTTATTTAGTACTTTAGAGCAAGTGTGTATGTGGGGTAGATGTCATTTGCTTGTTCATGATTGGCTCTGCAGTTGTCATCAATGCAGTAGAGAGGGTTATTTGTGTGTTTATCCCACAGATCTGCAGACTGCATGGATGGACAAACACATACAAAAAAAGACCGACAAGGGGGTATTAAAGTTTTGTGCACACTGACCAGAAACAATTTTTTTTGGGGGGAGGGGGGGCCTTAAATATAAGCAAACATTGACACAACCTTAGGGGAAATCTGTTTATGGAAGAACGAACTGCAAATACACCTAAAGGGAAACATGATGAGCTGCTTCAAGGGCTAAGTTTCAATCCCAAGTCATCACATTAATGTTATCTTAGTAAGGATTACATGGTAACATTCTTTTGTTGTGGCCCAACTCTGCCAAACAACCACATTTCAAATCTAGATTTTACTCCTTATCCAAAGTGGGCCTTGAAAACAGTTTTATTCTTGCCCTAAGTCACTGCACACAGTGTCAACTTTATCATCCTTTTTTCTGAAATCTCTTCTTGGTGATAGATAAATGTATTGGTGAAGACATTTTCAAAAAAGGCCAAATTGAAATTAAGAAAAATTTTTTCTTCTTAGTTTTCAATTTCCCATATCTAAGTATCTAAAGCAATTTTTGTTTCTAAAAAGAGAAAAGGTTTGAAGATATTTACCTGAATAGCAAAGTCTAACAATCCATCAATATTCAATGCATATTCCATCAGATCAAATATAAATGTAATATGGTCCACCGATGGTAGATGATATGAAGTCCCTTGATGAAAATTACGTACTTGTTCCAGTACATTATTAGCACAAGTCGTTGTCACTACATGCTGGTCAAAATACGACAACGCCCGAAACTTTGCGAACACGCTATCTAAACTTGGAACACTATCAGCTTTATGCTTCTTGGGTTTACTTGGTGTTGTGTTTTCTTTCTCTCCTTTCTTGTTGATAATTTTAAGTATTTCCTTTTGGACTTTTCGGACCGCATGACGCGCTTCATCTCTTGATTTGCCAACGCCGTAAAGTACGACTAATCGCTGGTTACATTCGTGGCTAGACACATCATCTTGAGGTATAGGGAAATGCTTGGCATACAATAAATGCTTTGATTGTTTATGATAACTCCTGAGTGCTAGCATATGTCTGCTATCTTCATCATTTTTCTCGTCTTTAAATCTTTGCTGAGAACCAAGTTTCTTGTCCTTCAAAGCTTCCAGGAATTTCTCCTGGAAGGACGAGTCTCGTCTGGATTCTTTCAGTGGTTCAAACAAACTAAATTCATCATCTTCTTTCTTCTCCTCCATTTCTTCATCCTTAATCTGCAAATTTGTTTGATAAATTTGAAACTGCTATTGGTTATTGATAGGTAGTACATAAAATAAGTACAACTCTACACATTGGTTAACAAGTAGAGAGTGTAGTACACATGTAACAGTACACATTCCATTCCCTGGCTTGTAATTCATGGTAAAATAATTCTGACTATCATGAGTAGAATAGATATTGATGTAACACTGGTAATATATAAACTAAATATATTGTTCTTCAATGTGGTAGATTACACAAGTGGGTGAAACCAGTTCCTCTGTTGTGCAATTTTAATCATCCTTTGATCAAGATAGAGTATATATTGGAAATCTGAAAACAGTGCACTGTAAGTTTATGGAACTATACCTTTCAGAGAGTCACCCTAATGAGACTATAATCAAACCAACGTCCATTTAATAGTGTATAACTGTTGTATCAACATGTTGCAACAATAGTTTTAGTTTGTGTCTATCTTTATAGTAAACCGAAGTCTCAGTTACCAGAGTAATACTTGACTCCATTAGTTATAGTACTCTTAGTAGAAGTAGTGATAAAGTTACTTGGAATCTAGGTTTTGATGAAGTCTGAGAGGTTCAGATAAAAACTACGTAATCACATCAAAACTAAAACTGAAACATTATCATGTTTTGTAGTTGCTTCCTTCAAGGAACATCAAAGACTCCTCCGGATGAGGAAGGCAATCAACATCATTCAATTATGATGGAATAATTTGGTGGCAGAAGAAAATATATTTGAAAATTAATATTCAATTAATAATTAATTACTATTTTCAGCACTGATATCAAAAATGTACCATGGGTTATTCCTGAAATGTCAAAACGTCAACACTTTATTAACACCTTAAGACAGTGCATATTTTAACAATTTTTTTAAAATCAAATAGAGAGATGTTTTTAAGAATGCACCAACTCATCAAGTTTATCAAAAACGCTTATATGGGAAATAGGTCATATACTAATAAGTTAGATATGTGTTCCATTGACTTTGTCAAGGTTTAACCTTGATATTGAATGTCCTGATAAGTAGATAACGTAGCAATGGCTTCACCACTAAAAAAGGTTGTTGACCTGGCCCAAACTAACCTCCATTTTAAGCTGTACATCTTCTTCCATCTTATCGGCACTATCATCAAGATTTTCATGATGGGACTGTACACTAGGTGGTGGCGGCGGTGTGGTTACAAGGTCACCACGTGATATCAACGTGCACATATATGCATCGTGGGAAAAGACATCATGTCGGATGAGTTCACAAAATAGTAAGACAAGGTTAGAGAATGCTGTTTTATCTTCTGTGCTGCTGTTGTCATCTGTTGGAGTCACACAGCAAAAAAATTATCAGTACAATTTGGTTTGAGAAATTCATAAATTATGTTTTGAAAAATTGATAATAAACTATGAAATCATAAGATAAAAAAAGGACATTGATTCATTTTGTGTCATCGTTCCAATTTTGCAATATTAATATTGTATTTTTTGCACTATCATGTACAAGAAACGACTGAGTATACCATACATATAAACTATGACAATATTAGAGAGTTCATCATGTTCTCATGATTCTGTCAATAACACTGACTAATCTGTAACCCATGATGAAAAAATTCTTATCCATCAAACAATTTTTTTTTCATATTTGTGATTATAGACAAAATGCCATCATTCATAATGTTTAGTCAGGCATCTAAAATATTCAAATATCTTGATGTCTGACCCTTCCGACAGACACAGACAGGAAACAACATATAAACTCTCAGGACGGTGCCCATTTGGGGCTAAAAACAACAATACATTATTGAATTGGCAAACCATTGCACACTTACCCATGATTGGGGCCTGGTTGTCTAAGAAATGTAACAACAAACTCTGAAACACAGGCAAACCATTGCTCATGATAGAAGCTGATGATATCGATTCTTTCTCATCCAGGATATCGTTATCTGCATTTTTCTGTTGAAAACAGAATACGAAATTGACTTGTACATTTACAATGGTTGAGATTAAGGAAATGTCAATTCTACGAACAACAATCACATGTCGATAATAGCTGTAGATGCATTAGCTAAACACGTTAAATTTTGCACCACTATAGCTAAATACGTTGTGTACACGCTACAGTATATTACATGTGAAAAGTGAAACAAAATGTATTATATTATACTACAGGATGTTTTGGATAGATATCTCATTTTGATGGCTGCTATGAGTACATTTCAGCCTACATTTGCATACCTCTGTAAGCTAAAGGTGTATACCTTCTCCCCCACATCTCTCACCTACATTTGCACATATCTGTAGATGTATACTTTCATCTCTACATCTCTCACCTACACATATCTGTATATGTATACTTTCATCTCTACATCTCTCACCTACACATATCTGTAGATGTATACTTTCATCTCTACATCTCTCACCTACACATATCTGTATATGTATACTTTCATCTCTACATCTCTCACCTACACATATCTGTAGATGTATACTTTCACCTCAACATCTCTCACCGACACATATCTGTAGGTATAAACTTTCATCTCAACATCTCTCACCTACACATATCTGTATATGTATACTTTCATCTCAACATCTCTCACCTACACATATCTGTATATGTATACTTTCATCTCAACATCTCTCACCAACACATATCTGTAGGTATAAACTTTCATCTCTACATCTCTCACCGACACATCTCTGTAGGTATAAACTTTCATCTCAACATCTCTCACCAACACATATCTGTATATGTATACTTTCATCTCAACATCTCTCACCTACACATCTCTGTAGGTATAAACTTTCATCTCAACATCTCTCACCTACACATATCTGTAGATGTATACTTTCATCTCAACATCTCTCACCTACACATCTCCGTAGGTATAAACTTTCATCTCTACATCTCTCACCTACACATATCTGTATATGTATACTTTCATCTCAACATCTCTCACCTACACATCTCTGTAGGTATAAACTTTCATCTCAACATCTCTCACCTACACATCTCTGGAGGTATAAACTTTCATCTCAACATCTCTCACCTACACATATCTGTAGATGTATACTTTCATCTCAACATCTCTCACCTACACATCTCTGTAGGTATAAACTTTCATCTCAACATCTCTCACCTACACATATCTGTAGATGTATACTTTCATCTCAACATCTCTCACCTACACATCTCTGTAGGTATAAACTTTCATCTCAACATCTCTCACCTACACATCTCTGGAGGTATAAACTTTCATCTCAACATCTCTCACCTACACATATCTGTATATGTATACTTTCATCTCAACATCTCTCACCTACACATATCTGTAGGTATAAACTTTCATCTCAACATCTCTCACCTACACATATCTGTATATGTATACTTTCATCTCTACATCTCTCACCTACACATATCTGTAGGTATAAACTTTCATCTCAACATCTCTCACCTACACATATCTGTATATGTATACTTTCATCTCTACATCTCTCACCTACACATATCTGTAGGTATAAACTTTCATCTCAACATCTCTCACCTACACATATCTGTATATGTATACTTTCATCTCAACATCTCTCACCTACACATATCTGTAGGTATAAACTTTCATCTCAACATCTCTCACCTACACATATCTGTATATGTATACTTTCATCTCTACATCTCTCACCTACACATATCTGTAGGTATAAACTTTCATCTCAACATCTCTCACCTACACATATCTGTATATGTATACTTTCATCTCAACATCTCTCACCTACACATCTCTGTAGGTATAAACTTTCATCTCAACATCTCTCACCTACACATATCTGTAGGTATAAACTTTCATCTCAACATCTCTCACCTACACATATCTGTAGATGTATACTTTCATCTCAACATCTCTCACCTACACATCTCTGTAGGTATAAACTTTCATCTCAACATCTCTCACCTACACATATCTGTAGGTATAAACTTTCATCTCAACATCTCTCACCTACACATATCTGTAGATGTATACTTTCATCTCAACATCTCTCACCTACACATCTCTGTAGGTATACACTTTCATCTCAACATCTCTCACCTACACATCTCTGTAGGTATACACTTTCATCTCAACATCTCTCACCTACACATCTCTGTAGGTATAAACTTTCATATCAACATCTCTCACCTACACATATCTGTAGGTATAAACTTTCATCTCTACATCTCTCACCTACACATCTCTGTAGGTATAAACTTTCATCTCAACATCTCTCACCTACACATCTCTGTAGGTATAAACTTTCATCTCAACATCTCTCACCAACACATATCTGTAGGTATAAACTTTCATCTCAACATCTCTCACCTACACATATCTGTAGGTATAAACTTTCATCTCAACATCTCTCACCAACACATATCTGTATATGTATACTTTCACCTCAACATCTCTCACCGACACATCTCTGTAGGTATAAACTTTCATCTCAACATCTCTCACCTACACATATCTGTATATGTAAACTTTCATCTCAACATCTCTCACCTACACATCTCTGTAGGTATAAACTTTCATCTCAACATCTCTCACCTACACATATCTGTAGATGTATACTTTCATCTCAACATCTCTCACCTACACATCTCTGTAGGTATAAACTTTCATCTCAACATCTCTCACCTCAATCTCTAGATCTGCTTGTCTCTTCTCCAACAACTTGGCAACGACTAATGCTCTGTGTTCTCCTGATCTTTGAGGACACACTGCCCATTCACATAATAACAGAATGATGGGATCATCACTTGCAGGTAACTGAAAATATAGAAGATAGTTTGAAATATGATATAGCACCCTCAATGACAATAGTAATGAAATCTTTTGTTTCTACCACTCCACAATACTTTTACATGAGTCAAACTCATACATGATCAGTGATAAAACAAAAGTCTATAATATTGAATAAACTTGATTAACTGACTGACTGACTGACTGACTGACTGACTGACTGACTGACTGACTGATTGACTGATTGATTGATCGATTGATTGATTGGGTGATCACTGATTGATTGACTGATTGGTACACACAATCATTTATACCTCAGCCTTTCAACCAAGTTATGTTTACTGATACCAACACAAGGTGCCAATCACAAGATGTACAAGAACTTTTCATAAAAGCATATTATACATTTTACATTTACAATTTTGCTTTTCACAGAAAAATGTATAGTTGTCTAGATAGCAACAAAGAGGAATTAAGATCTTAAATGGTTGTAACTTATATTGACATTTGTAAAAATTCTCTAACATCATTCTGAATTTTAAAAAATTACAAATTTTTAAAAAATTCCAAATTTATAATTCCACTATTTTCTCACCTCATTATTTTCTTTATTCTGTATGTTTCCAAATATTTTGTTATACAAGGTGTCGATAGAGTTGGCAGAGTCAGAGCGTTCAAAACTATGGCGGTCTAAGATTTCAAGTGTATTAAGTACACGACTGATGGTAAAACCAGCTGTAGATTCCTGACACTTGTCTGATGACCAATGTACTTCTACTGCACGGCCACGCTGTTTGATTTGTTGCTCACTGGCACGTATTGCAGCACGGATCTAGAAATACAAAAATCATATATTAATATCATTAACATAGAATGCACCTTAATTCATTTATTTGAAATTGAAAACTTAAGAAAAGTTTCTGAATACAAAATTTCCGTTTGTGGAAAAGATATGTATCTTTATCTTCGTAATAAGCCCAATAAAAATGTTATTAAAGACGAAAAAAAAATGTAATGCTGCTTGGAAATAGAATATCTACACATTTGCTGTTACTTTGTTCCAGAGAACTCCGTCCTATTCTGAGTTAAAATCAACAAAAATTTGGTGTCACCATACAAAGTTACAAAGTTTTAAAAACGGAGGTCAAAATTATATCAAAATTTCATCAGTTTAGAACCAATAAACTCAGCTTTTGATGTCTTAATATGAAGAAATGTCATAGTATCAATATGTATTACTGTGAGAAAATTGGACAGAATAGTTTGTGAAATTAAATTTTGAACATTAAAAAGTCCTGTGTTGTAGAACATTTTGGAATCAGCATCAATGTCTTGTTAGTAATGTGAGAAAAATTGACAATGTTATTTTTGGGATTGAATTATGAACATATAAAGTTAACTTACATGTTGATTTTGCAGGGCATTTTGTCCAGCTAATGGTAAACTTGAAGGAGCACATGGTAGACAGTCTAATGGTGATCCAGTCATTGTACCAGTCTTGCCTTCACCTACATTGTTCCATACCAATGCACTAGGACAACATAGGGTGATAGTTTGTAGTGCACAGCTCAGACTTAGAACTAGAGAACGGTGTTGTGGACAACTGTTGTACTCTGTAAACATAGCACCCACAGGATTGCTGGTGGGTGGTGGTGGGGGTGGTGGTCCATTGGTGGATGTCATTGTATTCCTGTAATACAAATGATAACATTTGATACAAACAATTTTACATAACTAGTTATGAAAATAGAAACATGAAAGATTGAGTTGTACATTAGCAAATGGTGTGTAGTGTTTTAAATGTTGATTCAAATGTCTGTTACAAAGGAACTGTTGTTTCTCCTTACCCAACTGCTGTTGCTGTGAGATGAGGTGACTGACACCTTGACTGGTTTTCACCAGATTCATTGATAAGCACTGCTAACTTCCTGGCACAGAAGTAGGCCAAACGTCGGGATAACACTTGATTTTGTGAAAACTCATCCATGTACTGTCAAACAAAATACACATCGATTCAAATATTACTTCTTAATATACAAAGTACCCAATGAAGTTTTGGGAATACATTTGAATATAATACTTAAAATCTTCAATATGGAACTTGCAATCCAGATTGAGCATGCTCAGATGCAAAGGACTATGGGATTATCTGTGGTTATCGTAATACCTAATCTGGAGTTACCGATAAAATAAACTTCCAACAATTGTCAGGGTGACTATGAATTGATTATTTGTGGTTACAAACAATGTAACATTATTGTTTACAATACTAATTGATTAGTATTTATTATCACATTTCCCATGATGCAACATTCAACATGGCGGGTTTGCAAGTTTCCTATTACACATGTTCAACCTAACAGTATAATGCAATGAAGTCAAAATGCTTATTTCTTAAGTTCCTCAGTTCCCTTTGCTGAGTTCTAAGTTCAATTGAGCTTGGCACTGTCTTCACAATATTGACTCTAATTAATAAGAAGACAACGTTCAGTATAACAGAACCCACTAATACAAGTAAACACAACTACATATGTAATGATATCCTACATAACTGCAATGAAGCTGGAACAGTTAGCTAAGATTTCACTTTGATCTTATGAGTAGTTTCCTAAACATGAGTAAAATAGCATACAAGAACAGTTTTGAACAAAAATAAACATTTCTAAAAAATTCCCACCTGTAAGACCAAAGGCATGACAAGTTTTAGTAATCCTTCATCATGTAACTTGACTTTCTCTAGGACTTCCACCAATGACGTCAAGAATTCCTGCCTCTCCATCATCCCTTCCTGTTGATCAATAACAAAAAAGAAATGTTAAGATGATCCTAATTTATGCAAGCAAAGTTCTAGGTACAGAAGTGAGGGAATTAGTTTACAGCAAGTGGATATGTAAACATACCGCATACAAGGTAAATGGAGATGGTTGAGACTAATGCGATATTATAGATTTGTAGTTGCTGAGAATTCACAGACACTGGATACAGGGTAAATGAAGAAGGTTGAGACTAATGTTTAAAGAGATATAGGTCTTGAGAGAGTGATAGAAGGATGTCAAGAGACTTGTAGTCACAGAGAATTAACAGACACTGGATACAGGGTAAATGGAGAAGGTTGAGACTTATGTTTAATTAAAGAGATATAGGTCTTGAGAGAGTGATAGAAGGATGTCGAGATATCTAGCCAGTCTAGTGGTAAAATACCATAGATTTAGTGGAGTAGAGAATACACAACACTGCTAGTTCCTACCTGATAGAGATATCTAGCCAGTCTAGTGGTATAATACTATAGATTTAGTGGAGGAGAGAACACAAACCACTGCCAGTTCCTACCTGATAGAGATATCTAGCCAGTCTAGTGGTATAATGCCATAGATTTAGTGCTATTTCTACGTCAGGTGGTGGTGTTGAAAATCCAGCTGATCCTGTAGCCATCAGAGAATGGTAGTATTCCGATACTTTGTGGATTTGTTCACGTAACACCTTGGTAAATGCCTGGGTCCATTCTGAAATACACAACAAATTATATGTCCTTGTTTTATCAGACATGTAACTATAATTGAGAAATCATCCACTTAATATATCCTACTAATAATTTGGTGTAATTGATTGCAAAGTTCAAAAATATTTCTATTAACTTTTGAGATC
The DNA here is from genome assembly GCF_964340395.1 of Glandiceps talaboti. Taxonomy (NCBI): domain Eukaryota; kingdom Metazoa; phylum Hemichordata; class Enteropneusta; family Spengelidae; genus Glandiceps; species Glandiceps talaboti. The sequence continues at coordinate 3,170,252 of NC_135559.1, forward strand.
TGTGCAACAGGATGGGGGGAAATCTTTAGATACATTTTACTATACTGTACATGTGAAACACGAATATTTTCATTTGTTATAGGATAGGATAAGTCCTTGGGCAAAAAAGTCACCATGAGCCTTTCCAATATGACAGAACCCCATGACGTGTGAATGCAAGTGTGCCATGGAATACTTATGGTGTTCTGTGCAACTGTACAGTCACAAACATAGACACTGAAAGACATGCACTGCAGCAGAAAACACCACACACAAAGGTACAAATACCCTGAGTTTTCACACAGACACTGGCACTTGCATGTCATGGGGTTGTTATTATAGCAAAATATGTTTATCCATAACAATACATTTTGTAAACAAATACAACCGTGTGTTCATATGACTTTGTGTACATGGATTGATTGTGACTGTGTGTCCATTTACATACAGGTATGAAGCAATGTTTTGGTACTGCTCTGTAGTACAAATACTGACTACTCATTCACATCGATGCAATAAGGGTTGCTCTGTAGTACAAATACTGACTACTCATTCACATCGATGCAATAAGGGTTGCTCCGTAGTACAAATACAGACTACTCATTCACATCGATGCAATAAGGGTTGCTCTGTAGTACAAATACTGACTACTCATTCACATCGATGCAATAAGGGTTGCTCTGTAGTACAAATACTGACTACGCATTCACATCGATGCAATAAGGGTTGCTCTGTAGTACAAATACTGACTACTCATTCACATCGATGCAATAAGGGTTGCTCTGTAGTACAAATACTGACTACGCATTCAAATCGATGCAATAAGGGTTGCTCTGTAGTACAAATACAGACTACTCATTCACATCGATGCAATAAGGGTTGCTCTGTAGTACAAATACAGACTACGCATTCAAATCGATGCAATAAGGGTTGCTCTGTAGTACAAATACTGACTACGCATTCACATCGATGCAATAAGGGTTGCTCTGTAGTACAAATACCGACAGTGTGCATTCACATTGATGCAATAAGGGTTGCTCTGTAGTACAAATACTGACTACTCATTCACATTGATGCAATAAGGGTTGCTCTGTAGTACAAATACCGACAGTGTGCATTCACATTGATGCAATAAGGGTTGCTCTGTAGTACAAATACTGACTACTCATTCACATCGATGCAATGTAAGGGTTGCTCTGTAGTACAAATACCGACAGTATGCATTCACATCGATGCAACAGGGTTCCAACATTTGCCAAGATTAGATAGGTTATATTGGTTCAATCCATTTGCAGTCAAGTTAGGGGTGGTTACTTACCTTGGGATGGGTCATTAACCTGACGTGACTTTTTAATCTTGGCTTCTGAGATAGCTGCATAGTATGCTGTAGTCATTTTGATTAGCCATGTTGCTCTGATGTTAGGCACAGAGAAGTCACATAGATAACTAAATACCTCCTCCTTTCTGTTAAAAATGGGTACCTAAATACATACAAAATTATAATTATTATTATTATATTATATTATTAAATTCTTTATTTCAGGCCATTAAAAAAGTCCCATACAACCACAAAATAATAAAAATACTAAAGAGAAAAACAACTAATTAGTTGATAATGTTAAAATGGTGATTTCTTTTCTGTTCAAGATTGGTCAACACAACCATATTCAACACGAGGACAAAGTTTACTCAGCGACAGTCTAGAAATGTATGCCATGCTATGATTTGAGTTACCTCTATGGCAATACACAGGTCATTGACAAAAGGTTGTGTATCATAGTACCCTTTTGGCCAAGTTAAACACACAGAAATTCCTGTAGACACACCTAAGGTTGGTGTTCCCCTATCCCTTACTATGCAGTGACTCACAAGCAAGCACAGTTTTTATCATTTTGACCATGAACAAAAACTTGAGTCTTTCACTAATAGAGGACATATTGATATACAAATGATTTCAATACAATGCCCATACAAAGTTTGACCTACCAAGATGATGAACATGTTTTGGTATACACATATTGTTACATCCATCCACGATTATTTAATTCCATCCTAACCAATGCCTGTTTATAAATCACCCTACAGAGCCATGTTCATACAGTATGAAGGCCGACAATATAGTGACTACACGAGCTCGACTAGTTCCTAAGAACTATATCCAGAAATGTGTTTGTATTCCTGTACATTGTTCTATTTTATGGCACATTTGACTTGTTAATTTTGATATATTTGTACATTTGTAGATAAGATTAGAGTATTTTGTAAACCTTTAATTTCTGGCAATAAATTTATTATTATTTATTATCATCAACTCACCCGCTTAGCAAGAGGCATCAAGGATCGATTACCGGCTAAATCTTGAAACCATGCCTGCAAGGCTTTGGTGGATCTTGCGGTAACCTAGTCCAAATGAACGAAATAACATTGTACATTTCTCTTCATGTGAAAGTATAATATCGTCATTCAAAGATTACTAAAACTCAAGTATGGCAGAACACTTTTGAAGCACAGCACAAAACTGCCAAGCATGTTGGCCTAGATGGCAAGGATGGTGTTAGCACAGTGCTTTCTCTGTAGTGGGGAGAACACAGCATGGTAGAACTCTGTCAAGTACAGCAGCCTAGATGGCAAGGATGGTGTTAGCACAGTGATTTCTCTGTAGTGGGGAGAACACAGCATGGTAGAACTCTGTCAAGTACAGCAGCCTAGATGGCAAGGATGGTGTTAGCACAGTGCTTTCTCTGTAGTGGGGAGAACACAGCATGGTAGAACTCTGTCAAGTACAGCAGCCTAGATGGCAAGGATGGTGTTAGCACAGTGCTTTCTCTGTAGTGGGGAGAACACAGCATGGTAGAACTCTGTCAAGTACAGCAGCCTAGATGGCAAGGATGGTGTTAGCACAGTGCTTTCTCTGTAGTGGGGAGAACACAGCATGGTAGAACTCTGTCAAGTACAGCAGCCTAGATGGCAAGGATGGTGTTAGCACAGTGCTTTCTCTGTAGTGGGGAGAACACAGCATGGTAGAACTCTGCCAAGTACAGCAGCCTAGATGGCAAGGATGGTGTTAGCACAGTGCTTCTCTGTAGTGGGGAGAACACAGCATGGTAGAAACCTGTCAAGTACGGCAGCCTGGGTGGCAAGGATGGTGTTAGCGCAGTATTTTCTCTATAGTGGGGAGAACATAGTATGGTAGAAAACTGTCAAGCATGTTGGCCCAGCTCTGTGCTTTCTCTATAGTAGGGAGAACACAGCATGGTAGAACTCTGCCAAGCATGTTGGCCCATCTCTGTGCTTTCTCTATAGTAGGGAGAACACAGCATGGTAGAACTCTGCCAAGCATGTTGGCCCAGGTGGTAAGGATGGTGTTAGCACTGTGCTTCCTCCATCATGGGGAGAACACTGTACGATATTAAGCTTACCGGCCAGAAGTTGTCTTTGGAGATCTGTTGTTTTCTTTTACCAGTATCTTGAAATGTATTCAGTTTCTGTTTCTCTGCAATGATTGCACTGAAGTATGTACCAAACTGAAAATTAAAACAAAACAAATTTAATCAAGCTATCACATTCAAACTAATATGTACCAGTTTCTACATTTTGCATGGATAATAATACAACAAAACCCTATCATGACTGAGTGCAACTGTGGAGTAACATATATTTGCAATAATGCTTGTGGCATTCTCTGTGACTCTACTTTCACAGGTGAGGAAAGCAGAAAGTGAAAAAACTTCATGAAGACACACGGAAATACTTTATGTACCCAAGTGTCATGGGGTCTGTTATTAACACATGAATGATAACGCATCTCCACCCCCCACCCCCCCCCACCCCCATACCAACTCTGATATTCATGTGTCATGGAGTCTGTTCTTATATCATGTTTATCCAACAACAAATTATACAAAAACATTATGTGCCTGTACATAAATTTGTGTACATCATAGAACATTTGGAGTTCTCATTTCATACAGGTAGGTTAGAAAAGTGTCAGTATTTCATTGACATTCACATACCATAACAAATGTGCATACATCAATACAATGCAGGTACCCACAAGAATATATAATATATAATAATAACACACAATACTTCACTAGCATAATGTAGTCAAATAAATAAAATTTGAGCATTTCAACTTTTCACATTGTCTTTTCAATACAAGCAGACCATTTTAGTTTTCTTCTTTTATTTGAAAATTTCAACTAACACATTGCCTTAACAGATAAATACAGACAGACAAACTTGATCTTTTCAGTTTTCTTACTCTACCACAGGCAAAAAGTAGTGGAGTGGTATGTATTATCATTTCCTGCTCTTGTTTCAAATATTTACTTCTTCAGAAAATGTTTTCTCATCAATTAATTATGTCATTTCGTCTACATTTTATACATTAAACCCATGTAGTAAAACACTACTTTTCTTTACACTTACCCTGCTGGGGTTGATGTTACTATTCCTGGCAGTTCCATACTGTGAACAGAAAACAAGTACTCAATATATATTTACATTAATACAGAGTTCAAAAATGTACAACAGTTCAACAAAAAAAACATCTGAATCCTATTTTGTAGTAGTTCGAAACTCAGAGCATAGATAGTTTACCTAGTATCTTTTGGCTGCATCGTTAGTTGTTATTGTATACGGTTCAATGACGTAGACTTGTCTTATGATAACAGGAGGGCATTGTATAGCAGTTACAGTATATGCCATAATATACTCTGGGGAAAACAGTGATATTTTTGCTTACCTCATCACCAAAGAATGGCGTGTTACTGAATCCCTGCTTGACATTTGTTGCTGTTAGTTCATCCTTGGAAAAATAAATAGAACATAAAATGAGATGAAAATAAACAGAATGATGATTTTACATAACATCAATATCAATATATAAACATAAAGCTGAGAATATACCTTGTAGGTATTTCTTATATTTTAAAATGTCACAAATATAAATTTTTCTTTTACAATTATAGTTCTTGAATAGCAATTCACAACTTATAGACTTTTACGTTGGTAACTGGTATGACTTTTTGTCAAAACAGACAAAATAGAGGTAGTCAAATTGTCACCTGCCAGCATTCAGCAGCATGTCATACCATAGGGAAAAGGACAAATAATCAATTTTGTTCTCACAATTTTCTGGATTTCTCATATTATTTTCTGTATATTTCAAATAAAGTTTTAAATACTGTTTCCTCTCATTTTTTTCTTTCTATTTCCTACCTGATATCACATACAAGTATATTTGACTGTGTTGATATCAATGTCTTATCTGAGTTTATCAGCTTTGCATTAATTAGTGGCTTGCTAGAACAAACTCACTATTTGCCCAAATTAACACATTATGCTGTGAGTGTAAACATCTACTGATCCGACTAATGCGGATTAACGAATGTCCTCTGGACTCGTCCCTTTGGAGTTGCTTCCCTTTCCGTGTACTACCATTAGCTGATAAACTCAGATAAGACAGTGATATCAGGTAGGAAACAGAAAGAAGAAGAAAGTGAGAGGAAACAGTATTTAAAACTTTATTTGAAATATACAGAAAATAATATTAGAAATCCGGAAAATCGCGCGAGAACAAAATGGATTATTTGTCCTTTTCCCTATGGTCATACTTGTAATAACAGGTACCTGTCGGTATGTATACTGTACTCTGCCTTGTTTTACATTGGCAAAATAAACACGCCCCCCTAAACAAGAATACCCTCTTGACATCATTAGACGATATTTTGACATGAGAGTCAACTGTAAAGATTGGAAATGCTTGCAAATGTTTGCTTTTGTTTCAATGCAAATAATATAGTATTTTGCTACAGTTTGAGTACCCTGGTAAGTTTTAACAGAGGGAGGGGTAAATTTGCATGGATAGGGTGCACCACAAAAATACCATTGAAGGGGAACTGCTGTAGACTCTGTAGTCTTTCAAATACCATATACTGACAGACTATAAAATCACTCTGGTTTCCAGTTCATGATGACAAGACATTATATATTATAATTTAATATGTACACTATGAAGTAAGTGATTTATATGTGAGCAAGTATATAGATTGGGAATAGCCTTTGAAAATAAGTAAAATAAAGATGGAATATGATATCCCGGAAATATAATCAACAGGAAGTTGTTGTTATTCAATATTGCCCAGACAGTATAGAAGTTCGTGACCTTATCATTTTCATATATAACAATGTAATTTAATGAACGGTGATAATGTCGTATGAATTATGATATTCATTTTGAAAAAGAAATTATCCATTTAAAAATATCTTAGTTTTCCAACCTTTCCCTGAAACTAATTTGTTACACTCAAATAATTCATTGTCATAAATGACGCACACTATGATGATGAAAAGCGTCACTTCACATAATATATTATCTACGTTAAATGGTAGAACAATAACAAATGGCTTTATGGTAGCCAATCACTTTGACGAGTGTTTATCCAAATTTTGATGGATATTGTACATTTTTCTGTCGTGATATAGAACTCTAAAAGTAAACGTTACCTCTTTTTGTTTTGGGTCTTGGGGATACACATCGGGCGGCCCTAATCTTGATCTTTTTAGTGGTCGGAACTCGGCACAGATCCCACCACTGGCCGCCATGTTGGATTTGCATTCTGGGTCGATTGGGTCGCCGAAGGACAAATCTAGCTGTCGAGGGCGCACTTTCATTCGCGCTGGGGTATAACATGCACATTCATCTGACTGGTGGATGATGACTTTGCAACTATGAACTATGCGACAACCCGCACATGTCGAAAAAAATTGTCCATATTTTAAAGCACTCTTCTTTTTTCGATGTAGTCTTACCCTCCATTTGATTTCTTTTTCAATACTGGTTTTATTTCATGAAAGACATTATTTTTAGAATCATGTTGGTCCTGTTCGATAATTTATGGTGATATGATCCCTAATGAGCCTTTGGTGAAAGACCGGGAATTTTTTTTGTTTTTTGTTTTTAATTTCTTTAATTTCTATTTCAACCAGCTATCAGCAGTCGCTAGATTCAAAATCGAGACGATCGTTTGTATTGAATAATTCCCATACCAGTACAGTAAGCTTATTAACAATAAAAACGTTATTTTAAAAATTAAAGTGAACAATACATCGCTTCAAAAAAGACGCTTCTGACATTCTGTTTGTTTTTAAAGCACACTCGATGTACAATTGTTTGTAAACTTGACATTCAAATCTATAGTCATTGGGAGTTCTGGCCTTCAGCTCAGCCAATTACATCCAAATGCAGGCATTGCAACTCACTGTGGTGGTAATAGTGGGAAATAACAAATGCCTATAAAGTACTGTACATAAACATTCTGTTTCTAATGAAATTCGAACCTAGGACCTCCTGACTAATAATATTGAGCTCTAACAACTATGCCACAGGGAGGTGGTGTTAAAAATATTCAAATATCTGAACAAGGGGAGGGTCATCTTTTATAGAAAGGAAATTGAGGGACACTTTTTAGCACAACTGACTACTACCGGGGGATAGTCACATTTTATGCCACAGACCGATCTTGATCCCCCCCCCCCCTTGAGCTTTCGCATTCATCCGACTATTTCACAATCACTTCACATACGAGGACACATTTTTTAAAAAGTTTAATATGCCAATACCACATTTTCAAATAGCAATGTCGTCTCTCTAGTCCTAATTTTTAACCATCATGCAAAGCGAACAAAGTTAAAGAAGCGTACCAAATGAAGCATATATAAATGTATTTTCTAAAAACAGTCTTGTTTAAAGTCCCATCAAGATTACAAAGACTACTAAAGGCAGCCATAGTAATTTCCAATGATGATTGGCAGCTGCACTGACGTCACAAAGATCATCGTCAGCGAAAGTGACCCTATTTTCTAAACCATTATAGATCGGGGTCAAAGTTGAAATGTAGTCTGCTATGACATCAATTTCATCATCACCTGTGAAATACAACAGTTAGCTAAATTAGCATGATGAAATAAAGTTACTTTTGAAATAAGTAAAGACATTTGACACAGTCTAGCAGTGATTTGGTTTCATGAACAAGATTTTCTAAAAAGAAGAAGATTGAAAAGGGAAAATACTATGTATGTGAATTCAATATGACATGGAAACAGATGTTCCAATATTTTCAAACACTTGTAAATAAATCATATGTTGCCTATGTATACCATCTCACCTAAAATTGGGAATTTTGGGTTCTTTTTGTGTGCAATGAACGAGACAGACAGACAGACAGACAGACAGACAGACAGACAGACAGACAGACAGACAGACAGACAGACAGACAGACAGACAGACAGACAGACAGACAGACAGACAGAAAGAAAGAAAGAAAGAAAGAAAGAAAGAAAGAAAGAAAGAAAGAAAGAAAGAAAGAAAGAAAGAATGACTCAGGTTTGTTAAACTCTCTTCATGTACTAACCAGAAATTTGACTCAATTTATTTTCATAAATCATATCAAAACCTCCTCCTCCAGACGCTAGGTAATTATTACATATCACTTTGTAGATTGCATCCTCGTCCAAGGGTACAAATTCTGGCACTTCACAATCTGTGCAGACAACGTCAGCTTTCAATACACGTTGATAGGCTGGTTTATTTAAATCAAACACCACTCGGATACCTGCATCGAACGAGGAAATTACATATCACATTGAAGTATCACACACACACACACACGCACGCACACACAGACACGCACATGCATGTAAACACACACACACACACACACAGACACACACAAGCAAGCAAACAAACAAACAAACAGACAGACAGACAGACAGACAGACAGACAGACAGACAGACAGACAGACAAGCAAAGTCGATAAGTAATCAATCAATCAATTGATCAATCAATTTGTCGATCGATCGGCCGACCGACTGATCGATCTATTGTTGATCAATCATGATCGGTTGATTGGTCGTTTGCTTGATTGGTTGGTTGGTTGGTTGGTTGGTTGGTTGGTTGGTTGGCTGGTTGGTTGGTTGGATGTTGGTTAATAAATAGAACAAATGGTGAAGGAGGTTAATAATTGTTCATACTCTACCTGCCATTTGTAGGAATCTATTTTGTAACGTTTCACCATCATATTCTGCCATGGAATATTCCAATGCCTCCATCAGATCAGTTCCTTTAAGTTCCAATAAATCTAATGTGTTCCCGTATGGCAGTGCATTCATGACGTCACCAAGTGTGATATTTCCTGAAATGGAAAAGAAAAAGCCAAATCAGGAGAGCTAAAGTAAATTTGGAAAAAAATCTATATTTGAATTGAAAGATATTAAAAATTCCATATCAGAGATAAAGAAAACGATGAAAACAATAGATAGGTTTACGAACCGTACACAGAAAGTATTTTGGGTCAACCCCCGAGGGTCAACAATACAAATGACATATATATAACAACAAAATGCACCGACAGTGATCTATAATGCACCATACAACGCACGCTCGTCATTATCATCACGAAATTATACGTTACTGCGCATACATTCATAGAACGGAAGTGAGAGGTGGGGGAGGGAGACTTGCCTCTGTAAGTGAGAGGTGGGGGAGGGGGACTTGCCTCTGTAAGTGAGAGGTGGGGGAGGGGGACTTGCCTCTGTAAGTGAGAGGTGGGGGAGGGAGACTTGCCTCTGTAAGTGAGAGGTGGGGGAGGGAGACTTGCCTCTGTAAGTGAGAGGTGGGGGAGGGGGACTTGCCTCTGTAAGTGAGAGGTGGGGGAGGGAGACTTGCCTCTGTAAGTGAGAGGTGGGGGAGGGAGACTTGCCTCTGTAAGTGAGAGGTGGGGGAGCGGGACTTGCCTCTGTAAGTGAGAGGTGGGGGAGCGGACTTGCCTCTGTAAGTGAGAGGTGGGGGGAGCGGGACTTGCCTCTGTAAGTGAGAGGTGGGGGAGGGGGACTTGCCTCTGTAAGTGAGAGGTGGGGGAGGGGACTTGCCTCTGTAAGTGAGAGGTGGGGGAGGGGACTTGCCTCTGTAAGTGAGAGGTGGGGGAGGGGGACTTACCTCTGTAGATGGAGTCTCCAATGCTATCACTATTCCAGATTATCTTATTCACATCTGTCTGACCAAGTTTCTTATAATGATGCACTGCAGCATCTGTAATGAGGTTACCAAGGTTACATTCTCGTAAACGACATGTCGAAGCTGCACCGTCTAAGAACACCTGGCTTTCACCTATGACCTCAGAAGTAGCTGTATCCAGGTGAGCTTTCCATTTAGCGACTTCTTCTAATGTGTCTGCGTCTGTCAAAACACATAATTCAATATGGTGGTGTAATTATGTTTTCGCTGATATAAAATCTTTTGAAATTTAATATAATTACTGTGATTGTTTATGAGGTATACCAGGCACCAATATGCAATTATTTTTTTTACACCGAGAAACACACCTCAGTGTCTGCATGTGATTTGCATACGATATTGCTCGCTTCTGATTGGTCCAACAGCATTTCATTATCATGCACATAACGATGTTCTTGAAACAAGGTATAATACTATTATTCAGACTTTCAGGGTTTAAACAAGTCACGCTAGAAAGGAATTTTCAAGAAAAAATTTGGGCTGGTGTTGAAGAGATTGAAAGTACGGTTACCTTCCTGTACATCACTGTCTAAAATTATCGGATTACTCTCATCGTCCCAGTTTATCACTTTACCGTCGTCATCAAACGTTACTTGAAAATAACCCAAATATTTCCCATATCGATAAGCCGTTACCACGGGAACCTCCACTGATGCATCATGGGAAGATGTGACGACAGTGGGGTAAGGCCCTTCTATGGCTGCCTCGTCTTCGGGTGCTGGTGGAACCCCTGAGAAGTCGTATAGATAAATTTAAGTTGTTATGACACGAACAGCTAATATGGATAGAATGTCAATGTTAGTCTAACTAGCAGTACCATGAGTGACAGCCGTAATAATATGTGACGTCATGAGTGACAGCCGTAATAACAAATGACAGCATGACAACTATAATGTTATATCACGAGTGACAACTGTACATGTACTGATGTGTAATGAGTGACAAATGCAATGATGTGACATCATGAGTGACAACTGTACTGATGTGACAATGTGAGTGAAGAAAGTATGTGAGGTAAAGAGTGACAACTGAAATGATATCACTTAAATTTATAGTGCCTCATCATGTGACCACCCGTCTGTCTGTCTGTCTGTCTGTCTGTCTGTCTGTCTGTCTATCTATCTATTTGTTTGTTTTTAATACTTTCGTCTGTCCATCTACTTCATGTACTTGGTTGTATTCGGTTTATTTTGTTTTACATGATGTAAGGGTTCCATAAGACAGTATGTAATCATAACTTCATACTGTGTAACTGTTCAATTTACCTGTGTATAGAAAAGAATGTGAGTGACCTCCAACCACTATATCAACACCTTCGACTTGTTCGGCTATCTCGATATCTTTGGAGTACCCAGAATGCCCTAGTGCTATGATTTTGTCAATGCCATCGTTCGTCAGTCTGTCAACTTCCACCTGGATAGCCTCGATCTCATCACTGAAAATTAAGTCACCTGAAATAAATTGTACAGTAATCTTCATCAGTGGTGTAGTCAATGACTGTATTTTACAAATTTATAGATTTTCTGTACCAAACGACACAGTAAATATGAATATATATACACACATGATCATTGATGGACTCTCTTTCTACACTAGCAATTTTTGTGGGCATAGGGAGCAAAATAATTTTCATAATCGCCCTGTTTGTTACAAACGTGAATGAAAAGATCGTTGCTATACTTGTTTGTCAAAAAAAAGCCAAACGACACCCTTTAACCTGTTTAAAGGGTTGATTGTATTTCATGGTAGTCAAAGTGGTGGACGTAAATTGTCACTGATTTCAAGTAATAATACTTCAAAAAGGAAAATAAAGAAAAAATAACTTTATATAGCCATTTGCCTTTTATAAAAAAAAATGTAAAAGTAGTGAAATGAATAATCAATACTATGCATAATCCATGACAAGTTGTGTTCAACCCTTCTCCAATTAAAAAATTACATTCACTTGCTGAAGGTTGATCGCGATTTGTCACGGACAGCCAATAGGTCAATACCATGAAGCAATAATCCATGACAAGTTGTGTCCATCCCTTCTGCAACTACTGTACTGCATACACTTGCAGAAGGATGGACGTTATTTGTCACGGACGGCCAATCCGTTACAAATCATTACGTCTACCCTTCGACTACAAAGAAATATCGTCAGACAAAAAAAACCTTTGACACTAGTTTGTGTCACAATTAAGGTGTAAATTTCAAGATTACTTGGTAGTTTTATCCCTACCTGTAGGTGTTGTCATTGGTGTATCTTCATACGTAAAGCCAACCAGACCTATTTGTTCACCACCAATACTTAATAAAGTTGATGGGTGATACAATCCGTCAATCTCTGGCTCGTTGCTGGCATCCACATTGGCACTAATCACAGGAAAACTCACGTTATTTAGAAAAGGAATCAGACCTGCAACACCATTGTCAAATTCGTGATTTCCAAGGGCCTGTAAATGGAAGAGGGATATGGAATAAAACTTTTAAGTTAATTAATCGCCACGGACAAATATTAGATGCACGTTTGGATGAATAGCTTAATCTGGGTTTTAGGCAAATGTACCAAGTATTTTATTAACTCGACTAAAAACATGATAAACTCAACTTGTGCCACTTTAAACAGATAGTACATTCTGAACACTACAGCGGTCATCGAATAATTCTAATCTACAATAGGACATAAAGACTGGGTTTACTTTCATATAGATGCTATCCGTTGGTTTTGAATCTGAAGATGTTGGAACTCACATCTAGTCAAATGGATATATTATGCAGAACATCATTCCATGCTAAATATTAAATTACCACAAACCGCAATTAGAGGGTTTATATAAACCAGCGATGTTATCACATCCACAATGTGATATCAAGTTACAGTCATATCAGGATCATATTTTTTCTTGAATGAACTACCCAATATTACAAGCGGCCTGTCAATGCATGGTGGATTACTACTGGAATGCGCTGTGCACACTTTTGTCAGCATGTGGTCGGGCTAGATATTCGCTTTATCAGACCCATTTGACTAGACACGAGTTGCGAGATCTTCAGATTCGAAACCTATGAATATCATCTAGACTATGTTTACTTCAACATTTGACAGCAGACTATTGACACACAGTCGTCACAGTGACGCTTGTATAGTCATAAATTGTGGGAAATAACACAGACTTATCTCGCTGAACTGACATGGGTACAGAATACAGTGAATACAGACTGGCTACTATGACAGAGGTGTGATGGCCCTAACAATTAAGTAGGGTTGATCTCAACATAGCCTCTAACTACAAGTCTTTAATTGCTCGAAACATTCAAAAGTTTAACACTTTGGATCTATATATGCATGTCAATGTATGCCCGTGTCTGCATTTGTCCGCTATATATATGCCTCTGTGTGTGGGGGGGGGGGGTATGTGTATGTGTATGTTGTATGTCGCATGTGTGTGTCGCAAGTGTTTGTTTGACGATAACATTGTCAACTTGTACAAGGGCACTTCAACGTTATGATAACACTATATCTAATGTAAACATTGCTGATAAACCAGAAATCACAAGCTCACAGACAAGAGCAAAGTAATTGGAAATGCTGGTTTATTTACAGCGTAGTGGTTTCTATTTCATATTAAACCTCAAATTTGTGCCGTCATGTAAGAAGGTATACAATAAGTGATTTACACATTGGTTAACATGGATACCACGTGGTCAGGGTGTGAAATGGTCAGTACGTGGAACTTGCATACTACTCGTGATTGCAACGTTAGATCAACAGGTGGTTGTACGTTGGTACATTCAATACTGTTTTATATACATCAAACATTTTAGCAACATGATAAATGGTACACTTCCACTTAAATAAGGCGCCATTCTTACATCGTGACGATTATCGGTCCAAAGATCCATGGATTTACATTACACCATGGAGGTATAAGGGGAGATTACTCTGACTTGCCTCTTTTTCTAGGTCATGTTATTTTGTGTTACCAACATGTCTGGCAAGTCAATGAGTAATGTGTTCTTAATTGTATATTAATAGCGTCATGTCAAGAATCGATCGACCCACATAGTGTGGGTGCTGGGTTTGATACACAGTGGTTGATACTGTCGTGGATGTATTAGAGAGAAATCCATGATATTGTACCTGTAGACCATTTGATATGATATCATGTAATCGTAAGCAGGATACCGACTATCAAGGGTTCAGGGCTAAACCGATTCTACGACCACTCCAAGTATTCGGTATAAAAAAATATGTTTGTGCTCTACTGTTATACAACCGGTCGGCTGGTGTAAAATGACTTGGAACTATTCGAAGTGGAAGTCGTTATACGTTGAAACAAAATATAGTGTTTTCATTATTTAGATATATTCCGGGGGAACGAGGACGAACTTGGTATAAACGTCGAACTTCTCGCGATATAGTTGTCATTCATACCATACCAAAACCCATATAACTGTAGGTACCTACCATGCAGTCATAGTTCAGATAATTCATAAAGTAAGAACTTGCAGCACCCTTGAAAACAAAGAACCAAGTTGTCCCTTGGTATTGGTCACCAGCATCTAGTAACACTACATTGGGTTCTTCATTTCGAATTTCATTCACTTTGGTCATTAATCTAGCAATGCCGCCATAACACTGGTCCAGTTCTTGTTCCGATTCCGTACAGGTACCGCCATTTTTGTTGGTGGCTTCAAATCGTTGGTGGTAGTCGTTAGTGTGTAGGATTGTTAACGTAAAGTCTCCAGTGCACACGTTGAATAAATGATATGAAAGCAGAAGCAGTGTTAGCTGACTTCCGTGTTGAAACATCGTGTTCAAATTCCCAAATGTTAATTTTGAACCTTGTCATGACCTTATCTGTTGATAACATGATCTTTCTATTATCACATTAACGGATCTAGTAGGTCCATTAAATGATAAGTAAGCCTAAACCTAAACCTAATTTGAATTTTATTTACTTTATTACAGGCAGTTAATTTATGTTTGATTGTGCTTCGACTAGAAAATTGACTCTAAACCCTAGACACGTGTAGGGTCTATGATTACAAACACCAATCACAAAAAAGATGACGTCACTCACGAGGCAGTTTAAGGGAAGGGTAGTCGAAAAAGGTTCGGATATGTTGAGAGGTGTCCGAAAATGTAAAATATGAAAATGATTATTCGGGATGATTGCATTTCTGAAATGTTTGTCATGTGTTAATATTAGGCATACCATGGCAGGGTTATACTTCCATGGGCATACCAATCAACAGCATATTACGTAACCTTCGACTCCCCGATTCTATCATATCTACTACAGATGAAGTACTTGAAATAATGACCAATATATATACTAGACGTGTACATAGAATCAGATATGTAAAGGAGCATTCAGTAAATACAAGGGGGAGGCCGGGGAAAATCAAGCTCGTCTGTGGCATTGTGCCAGTCCCTCCCCCTAATCCGCTGTGCGAAAAAATGTTAGATATCGTAAAATATACAAAGTTGGTGATCTTGAAGTTGATAATCGTAGTATGCAACGATTGTTGCACAAAGTTGGAAGAAGAAAATTACTCCTTTAAAAAGAGTCGGGTTTCAGATTATGTAAATCGCTCAACTTCTTAAATTCTAAAACATTTAGGTGTATTACCTGTTGACCGTAATAAACCTACTCATAAGAATTCCAGGCCACGTGTTTTTCATCTTCTGTCTCTTTAGGATAAAAAAAGGGTTGGTCAACGTGTCACGGATCATCATTTTTTCTCGTTTGGACTAAATCCAACATTGGATCACCAGAGTGTCATATTCCAAGATTATTCAATAATGTTCTCGCTAGTATTACTCCTCCAGTTCTTTGCTGACAATGTCTGACCACAGCAAATACTGTACTGTCATGAAGGTGTGCACCGTCCAAATGCGAGATGGGTCAAAACATGTTATCTACATATTTAACCAATAAAATTACTCGGTTTGACCCTCATTATCGTTTCCTTTCTCTGATTGGTTGTTCTAAACTATATATTTATGCATAACAGATGTGTTCAGCCGACAACCTGGAAATTTTCGCTAAAGACTTATTTTTGCTTATATTTCGCTAGAAATAAAAACGCAAAAATAAAGTGACTAAAATTGCCTTCTTGTACATGAAAACAATGAGTCTGTCAATTCGTAAAAATTAGTCTTTGAGAATTAGCTGAAGACTGTAAAATCACAAAATTTTCTAGTAGCGAAAATATCTAGGTTTACAGTATTTTAATAAAAATAGGGCCAAACTATTCAACCCAAAAAACTCTGATATCAACCTGTACTGTGCACTCGTCATCGGTTGATATCTTGGACAAGACCTTTATAGTCACACTAGACAATAGTGTGACTATAAAGACCAGTACCAGTATAAACCGAGTCTGTAAAAAATAGACAGACTTATAAAAGTATATCCTCCCCGGCGGGGAATTGAACCCCGGTCTCCCGCGTGACAGGCGGGGATACTCACCACTATACTACCGAGGATGAGACATTCTATTTTCGTGGATATTTCAGATTATATTTTAACCAAAACGCTGTTTGAAGAATATTGGCAAATGGCAAGAAGCAATACAGTTCCAACCGATAACTTAATATGGGACTCCCCCTTTCTTTGTTTTTAGAGTGGCTTTTTACGTTTTTACTTTACTTTAACAAAATTTGAGACTCTTCTTGTGGTCACTAAAATGCAATGAACTATTATGCCGCGAACATTGAAGTTATAAGCCAAGTTATACATGAACAGAAAATACGGGGTTTATTGGTTGGTTTTTCTGTACCGCTGGTTCTACAGTGCTCGAAATTATGAGTGAAATCATTCAGAAACGCCTACATTTATCCATTTCCCATTTTTCTTTTCATATTGTTTCTATGTGATTGATAAGAAATACTAAAAAATGTTACAAAAATATGTCCTCCCCGGCGGGGAATTGAATGAGACATTCTATTTCCGTGGATATTTTAAGCAAAATGCTGTTTGAAGAATATTGACAAGTCACAAGTGGCAAGAAGTAATACAGTTCCAATCGATAACTAATAAGGTACCCCTTTCTTTGTTTTTAGAGTGGCTTTTCTTAAACGTTTTTACTTTACTTTAACGAAATTTCAGACTCTTCTTGTGGTCATTAAAATGCAATGAGCTATTATGCCGCGAACATTGAAGTTATAACTTATATAATAAAGCCAAGTTATACGTGAACAGAAAATACGGGGTTTATTGTTTGGTCTTTCTGTACCGCTGGTTCTACAGTGCTCGAAATTATGAGTGAAACTATTCAGAAACGCCTTCATTTATACATTTCCCATTTTTTTCATATTTTTATGTGATTGATAAAAACCAAAAAATGTTACAAAAATATGTCCTCCCCGGCGGGGAATTGAACCCCGGTCTCCCGCGTGACAGGCGGGGATACTCACCACTATACTACCGAGGACGAGACATGACAAAGCAAATAAATTGGACAACTTGATAATGAATGTTACCTGTGTTAATGTAATGCCATAGCCTTGATCAAAAACAATGAAACGTCATTCTCTCAAGCCAGATATAATTTTTGTTGACGCAACGAAAAATAATCCCGCAGCAAAAGCAAAAAGGTAATGGCTTTACGACGATGTGAAACGTATAAAATGCCGACTATTTATGCGATACCTGTACGATGTGAACCGTATAAAATGCCGACTATTCATGCGATACCTGCACATTGTGAAAATACTTTCTACTGTTACGTCATACATTGGGAAGATAATTAACCTTATATAATGTGGTAGGTATAGTACGTAGCAGTCAACTACAGACCAAATTCTTGTTGAAGGACACGTGACACGTTAAAAGCCCAATTCTGATATATAATGCGTTAAAATTTAGACGTCACCAACTTTTGTTTACCAGAGACATACTAGTAATTCAGGACTTTTGTGCCCATATTTGGAATTCTGGAAATCAGTTTCCATATTAGGAATTCAGGAGATCCGTGCCCATATTTGCAATTCAGGACTTCTGTGCCCATATTTTGAATTCTGGACTCTGTGCCATATTAGGAATTCAGGAGATCCGTGCCCATATTTGGAATTCAGGACTTCTGTGCCCATATTTCGAATTCTGGACTCTGTGCCATATTAGGAATTCAGGAGATCCGTGCCCATATTTGGAATTCAGGACTTTTGTGCCCATATTAGGAATTCAGGAGATCCGTACCCCATATTTGGAATTCAGGACTTTTGTGCCCATATTTGGAACTCTGGATACTTGTACCATGATATTTAAAACTCTATATTTGTTCCGGTATTTCCCATTCTCACACGTCTCAAGAAGCAAACCTATATATATATACTAGTAATTCAGGACTTTTGTGCCCATATTTGCCCATATATCACAAAATCATATTTATTATGTGCTGTTATGATTTTGTATAATCCTGTCCACATCTAGAGTGCTGAAAGTACATGCCAACATTGTGGTTAATTATTCAAGTTGCTACTTAGCATATCATGAATATTCATATAATGTATACAGCTCTAAATACAATGTATCTAAAATATTCAAATTACATGTAAATAAGGAGACAGACACATTTGAAAACATTGAAAGTAATGAGTTTATTTATCATATATCCGATATTATAGTACATCATTTACACTAATTACACTTAGATGTTTCAAACTGAAAATAAAAAGTTCATATTTCTTACATTTCAGAAAATAAATCCAAACAATGCTTTAATAAATCAAAATGAAGGAAGAACAGAAATGTGATATAGATTAAAACAACTAAATGCAACTGAACTCTTTTATTATTTAGAACTGCATTATCATTTCAAGGAGGCTTTTATCCACTGCATTAATTATAGGATCTGCTCTCTGATTGGTTAAGATTATTGGATTCTCAATTTGATTGGCCGAGACAAACTTTCTGTTCATTTCATGTAACACTCTCAATCTTTGTTGATTTGAAGGAAACTGTCTTGTTAATTTTTTTTTTAAAAAACTCATCGGAATATTTTGATTTCAAGTTTTAGTTTTTTTATAGTTTCACTGAAATGATAGATCAACTTTTCTCTACTCTTTTTCACAATGATCCATATATATCTGAATATAAAAGTATTTACCCAGTGTTTCTATTGTAGCAGGAATAAAACATGAGCAGATATTCAATGAAAATATATTCCAGGTAAAAAATGTCTTCCACCGCTTTGTTGCTTGGTGCCTGAAGATATCGGCGATTATATATTTTGATAAGCCACCATAAAGTTTGAATATTTAGTTTCTATACATAATACACTGTGTTGAAAGTTAATTATGCAACCACTTTTTGCATGTATGACAAGGTTGCAGTTTATTTACTTCGACACAAACTAAAACTATTGTAATTATGTAATGGTATAAGATATGATACCATGCATGAGCCAAGTTGAACAAAAAATATGGAATATATACTCTGGTCATTCTATGTCACGACAATGCGTGTCTACATCACCGGTTCTGCTGGGTTCAAAATATGAGTCAAAATGTTCAAAATTATCATTACTTTTTCTGATTTTTCTTTGACATTACTGGTGCTGGTATAATTATGTTATTCTTCAATATTTTTCTTCATTCAGCCAGAAAATACTTGTGACCTAAGGGTTGTGACCTCATTGAATAACGATAGTTTTAGTTTGTATCTTAGTTGGCCAAAACTTCAATCCTCGGTATCTGCAATTGCTTTTTACCTCATGCTAGAGAGTCAAAGGAGAACAAGAAGGTTGACTTATTCTCAGTACCTGTAATAGCATTTATAACTCATGCTAGAGGGTCAAAATAGAACAAGAAAGTTGACTTATTCTCAGGTGCACCTATAGTAATGCATGTGAAGCGCATGGAGTGGAAGTTATGGTGTCTATCAAGAAATCAAATGTTCGTTATTTTTATGATGTGCCTAGGCAGTAATATTCTATTTCAGATATCGAGAATTGCTGCTGTAAGATGTTGAAATCACACTGAAATGAGTGCACATAAAATTTCAATAAAATTTCTCCACCTAACCATGAAAAGTGATTGGGTTATAATCTATTTGACGGTTCTTTTCTGTTGACGTAAATTAAAATGGCAGCATAGTTAGATTATCCATAATATCTCTCAAAATTGACATTGATACAATTTTAATCAACAAATTTTTACATCTTTTAATTTATTACTGTAGAATGTGTGACTTTGAAACATAAAATCACTGATGTCCATGATGGTGGCTGTTTGTAATGGACCTTTGCATGATGGGAAAGGAAATGACATCATTGGTACTTGCCAATCATATTTTGAAA
The DNA here is from genome assembly GCF_964340395.1 of Glandiceps talaboti. Lineage (NCBI taxonomy): Eukaryota > Metazoa > Hemichordata > Enteropneusta > Spengelidae > Glandiceps > Glandiceps talaboti. The sequence continues at coordinate 3,190,603 of NC_135559.1, forward strand.
GTGAGGTAAGTGACCTCTTATGAGATATCTGCAGGAAGTACTTAATTTGCATAAAAAATAAGGCCTGTGGAAAAACACTATTGGTAGAAACAGCGCCATCTAGTGGTAACATCTTGTAATTCTAATGCTAAACAGAATGCAACCTCATTAAAGTCAAAGTGCAAATGATAAAATGGCTTTAAAAAAATAATTTCAAAGCCTTTGCTTGTGCAATATAATCGTAATAGAATAGCATAGATGATATCTATATAAATGTGTGTGTATGTGTCTGTATGTATGTATGTATGTATGTATGTATGTATGTATGTGTGTATGTATGTATGTGAGTCTGTATGTATGTATGTATGTATGTATGTGTGTATGTATATATGTGTGAGTCTGTATGTGTGTCTGTGTGTATGTATGTATGTATGTATGTATGTATGTATGTATGTATGTATGTATGTATGTATGTATGTATGTATGTATGTATGTATGTATGTATGTATGTGTGTCTGGATACAAATCCATGTATTTGGTGTGTGTGAGTGTTCCGGCAGTGTCAAACAATCGATATAATACATAGTTAAAACCTTTACACATAACAACAACTTGTCAAAATTCCAGCTTGCAAAAAACAGTACAAAAATATCCAAAGCATAAAGCAATACACTGAAATACACTTATACATATTACTAAAAATTTATTATTAATTTAAATATTTGAGATACTTTAACGGTGGTGATGATATGATATGGTAATTAACATAAACTAACACAAGGAGGTGACTGCAAATGTCATCTGCTATGAGGAATACAGACACAGGGAAACAATTTTAGTTTTTCTTCTGGCTGTACAAGAAATACAATATAACAGTTGTTTCTCATATAGAAAAATCAGACATTTCAGAGTTCTTTTTATAGCTGTAGATGAAACATCTGTTGGCTGTAGTTAAGTGAAATCCGAAATTTCAGCATTTTTTTTATGATTGTAGAAATAAACACATCTGTCAGTTGTGGCCTAGCAAATTCATAATGAAATAAAAAAAGACATCTTAAAGAGTTTGGTTATTATGGCCTGCCTGGACCATCTCCATAGCAACAGACATCACAGCACCATGTGCTCTTAAAACACAATTCTTTAGAATACTAATTATTCCTGTAAACTTTAGAGAAAAACAAATTGACTGAAAATTTGACCTTCAATAAAAACCCTGTCAGCCATCTTGAAAGATGTAATCTGTAATCTATCGGTGGGAAGGACTGTTTCCATATTGGCACTCAAAAATAATTTTAATCTAAAGGATTTTTGAAACTTGTCATAAACGGTAAAAAGCGGATGACAAATTAAAAAAATAAGCTCAGAACCTGTCTTTAGAACAGGTTATCAAAATTAATGTAAAGATTTTTCACTGTTAAAATATGTTCTCACAAAAAAGTACTAGAAGCAACATTTTCTGACAATTTGAGATATTTGAAATACAGAATCTTATTTTCCTGTGTACAGATTTAATCCATAAGAAAACTTGCATACGGCAGGCAGTCAATGTAGATTTCCCGCCAAAACTGACAGACAGCAAATATGCAAAGTTTCCTGTCAATACTGGTATAGCTAAAAATAATAATGCAAATTTGCATGCCAAAACAAGCAGACGGTAAATGTGGAAATTTTGCCATGAAAATTTGCAGACAGTAAACATACATATTTCAAGTCAAAGTTCTGTTCCGTTTTAAGTTTATGAATCATGTTGTCAGCAAATGCCACTCATAAGAAATTTTGCAAAAGACAGTGAAACAGTTTCAAGTAAATTCTTGTTTCTATTTGTACCCTTATATGTCCAACAGAATAAATAAATAAAGTGTAAAGTTTGAAGTCATGAACTGTAAAGAATGACATAAAACGTATAAATACATACCCTGAACACAAAAAACAAGACAGTATTTGATCATTAACTTTGTGTCTTGAATACAAGGAAAGATATAAATATGTAAAAGAGATTGATATAATGTGATAAAGATTTCAATTAATGGTGCTGTGAATAATGGAGAAATATACTTATAAGTGTACAGAAGACTGAGTGTAGTACTCATATTCTGCAATGCTCAAATACAGACCAGGTGTTGTGGAGCTGTATTTGCATAATGTTATAAATTTACATATTATATCTCTCTGAGCAGGTGGTGGTTTTCCCCAAATAGAACACTAGATTCTGAGAGCAACATTGGACACTGAGTACAGACATTCTGAACATAACCAAACACTATTATACAGACTCACAAACACAAAAAGAGTTTATTTCTACTACACTAGACAATCTAAAATTAAAATGTTTGGCACAAGATAATGACATAAGTCTATGGTTATATACAGAAGATTTATAAAACCCAAAATTCTATGTCCTGTCTCATGAACACTCTCATTTCCTTGATAAGGTTGATTTCTGTGTATACACAGATTGTGTAAATGGTAAGGCTATGTTTTCTGTGTTAATGGTAAGTCAAATTATTGTAACTGTGCTTTGGTATATTAAATAGATTTATAGAGACAATCAACACAACCAATGTACCATAGTATCCTATGAACACAGCACATGTACCACAGTGTCCCATGAACACAGCACATGTACCACAGTGTCCCATGAACACAGCACATGTACCACAGTGTCCCATAAACACAGCACATGTACCACAGTGTCCCATGAACACAGCACATGTACCACAGTGTCCCATAAACACAGCACATGTACCACAGTGTCCCATAAACACAGCACATGTACCACAGTGTCCCATGAACACAGCACATGTACCACAGTGTCCCATAAACACAGCACATGTACCACAGTGTCCCATGAACACAGCACATGTACCACAGTGTCCCATAAACACAGCACATGTACCACAGTGTCCCATGAACACAGCACATGTACCACAGTGTCCCATGAACACAGCACATGTACCACAGTGTCCCATAAACACAGCACATGTACCACAGTGTCCCATAAACACAGCACATGTACCACAGTGTCCCATAAACACAGCACATGTACCACAGTGTCCCATGAACACAGCACATGTACCACAGTGTCCCATGAACACAGCACATGTACCACAGTGTCCCATAAACACAGCACATGTACCACAGTGTCCCATAAACACAGCACATGTACCACAGTGTCCCATAAACACAGCACATGTACCACAGTGTCCCATGAACACAACCAATGTACCACAGTGTCTCATAAACACAGCACATGTACCACAGTGTCTCATAAACACAGCACATGTACCACAGTGTCCCATAAACACAACCTATGTACCACAGTGTCCCATGAACACACCTGAGTACCTTGGTGTCCCATTAACTCAACCCATATACCACAGTGTCCCATCACAACCCATGTACCTTGGTGTCCCATCAACACATCCCTTGTACCTTGGTGTCCCATCAACACAACCTGTGTACCTTGGCACCTCATAAACACAGTCCATCAGTTACCTTGGTGACTCCCATCAACACAACCTGTGTACCTTGGTACCTCATAAACACAGTCCAGTTACCTTGGTGACTCCCATCAACACAGTCCATGTACTTGGCAACCCATAAACACAGTCTGCGTACTGTTGGGTCCCATAAATGCAACATGTTTTCAAAGCAGCTTGAATTGTCTTTCAGCCTTGTCATAGTTTTATAGTTATTCCAATATTTTATCAAGCCTTTCAATATGCCATTTGCATCATTAAGATGTATTGGTGGGGGTTATATTAAGGATATGGTAAAGTGAGATTGATGGCCTCAAATTTTCGTACAAAATGTACATTAAACCATACAGCTTTCACTTCTTTTTTAATATCTACAATCTTTCTATTCACAAACTTGTGCTCTTTTCATTTGAGTCTGTATATAACCATTTAGTCTATAAGGAACACTGTGTCATGGCGCCCTCGCTCATTGGCACACGCCTTTCAAATATCAACACCATTGAAGGATGAGCTACACCACGTATCTTACGGTCTAATAACCACCCTAACTTATAAAATCCATCACTGGAAAATACTTAGTATGTAGAGAGAGAGAGAGATTTCTCACTAATCCTCACTTCCCCAAAAATGTATTTGTCTTGAAAAGTTCCGATAGTTTAAGTAGCATGGTAGACATTTTTTATTTGTAATAAAACAAACTCTTCAGTGAGATAAGATTACTTGACTATATTCATTCTTTTCAAGTTTTCCCTCAAAGTTTTATCTGACAATGAAACATCTGATCTGATTTAGATGTAAATTCCAAGAGCTCGGTGGAAATCATTTAGGATCGTCGCAAGGTGGGTGAATTTTGGTCTGTCAATTGGTGATAATGCCCAGCAGCATGCCATTACTGAAAACCTGTAATAGGATAGAATAGGTCAAAGGTCATATCTGGTTTGTTTTTTTTTTCACCTATTTTACAATGAGTATTCTGTGGGACAGAGTATACGCAAACTTATAAAAGAAATCTAATTGGAGAATGTAACACATAAGCTTACAAACTTATTATACACAAACATACAAAAATAAAGACTGAACTGGAGTAAAGAATATACAAACTTATAAATACAGATAATATGTACTACTTACAATTCATCTGGACAGTTTGGTGGCTGTGCCATTCGATAACCGTTCTTTAAGTATGATGCCATTTCAAAAGGATCTACATCGGCATAGGGAGTCTGTCCTAATGTCATCAGTTCCCATAATGTCACACCAAATGCCCACTGAAATGTTCAAAAAAGAAACAATTTATTACTTTTATTGCAAAGCTATTTCTTCTGTGTAATATGAATGTCATATTCTGGTTAGCATAAAGACAAAAGATTGAGTAGTTTGGCCACTAGGTGTGCTGTTCATTTGGACCAGAAGTGAGGGTCATGATAGTTGGGTGATACAGAATCCCTTGAATATATCATCATTGCCCAGTGTTTCCCGCCAAAAGTTGGTTGTGTTCTCATTCTGTCATTCCGTCAAAATATTGCCAACTTTGTTTCAGATCTCATCGTTTTTAGCATTCTCACAAACCACAGCTGTTATTCCTTTCCTGACACTGCAAAATAACGCGTTTGGACGGTGTCGTAAAAGAGGCCGTGGTTTGTGACAATGCATTTTTAGGAACTCACTATTAAGTTGTTTTAGCTTTCAATCTGTCGTGGTCAATGATCCTCATCAGAATGACAAATTTCATAGTTACAGCTGACCTCTAGGTGGCGCTATGCATGATCAGCCAATTACAAAGGTGATTCAATGGTAAGTTTCAGAAACTTATAGATTCATGTACACCCGTTTTTTTGAATGTTTCTTGTCCTGCCAATGTACATGCATTTACATACATAGAAAAACTCCTTCAAATTAGTGTTACATAATAAACTTACCACATCACTGGATGTAGAATATTTCTTATCTATCAAACTCTCAATGGCTAACCATTTCACTGGTCTGTTTTCATTGTCACCAAGACATGTATAATCTTGTGGAAATAAATCTCTGGCTAACGCATTGTCTGTGATTTTCACATTGTAGTCTTCATCGATCCTGCAAAAAGATGGCATTTAAAAATTAATTTAGGCCACAATGTCACAATCGATATCGTTTTTTTTGTGATTTCCATTCTCTGATGAAATGCCAGTCAATTCAATCGATTTGATATATGCCAATTGCTGTAAAGACAAAAGATTGCAAAGTTTGGTCACTGGGGGCGCTATTTTACAGCAGACTGTGCTTGGAAGTGTGGGCCAGAATCGTGACAACTATATTGAGAGAGAAATAAGCGAAATGAGATGATACTTTAATAATACTCAATTTCTAGTTGCAAAATCTTTTCTAGGGGTGGAGATGGATGTGATAGGGTAGGGTTGGAAGGATGGGGTGTGATAGGGTTGGGTGGGATGGATGGGGTGTGGTAGGGTTGGGTGGGATGGGTTGGGTTGGATGGATGGGGTGTGGTAGGGTTGGGTGGGACGGGTTGGGTTGGATGGATGGGGTGTGGTAGGGTTGGGTGGGATGGGTTGGGTTGGATGGATGAGCTGTGGTAGGGTTGGGTGGGATGGGTTGGGTTGGATGGGGTGGGATGGAATGTGGAAGGAGGGTAGTCATTATCATGACAAATAACTAACATCCACAAATTAGATAATACTTACACACAATTCCTGGTTGCAAGATCTCTATGGATAATTCTCAGCTTGCCAAGATACTGCATACCCCTGGTTATCTGTATGGCTATGAGTACTAGATCTCTGGTTGAAAGTCCCTGTCAAATAGACAATGCAAATGATAGAAATTAGATAGATAGAAATGTTTACTCAAAATGTCAACAGAAATGTTTATTATTTTCAAACCCCTTCTGCAATAAATATATATGTAGCTATATACTCATTTGCATAAGATTTATGTAGGTAAGTACAAATCATATCTTTTCCCAATATGTGACTTTATTTATCCCAACATGGGTAATTTGAATCTGGCTTAAAAAATCACCAGCTTTTCTTGTACAGAGTCCATGGTTGTTGATATTTACATACTCTTCAACATAGGCAAGTTTACCACATGTCAACAATGCACTAACACAGTTGATTGTACTCACACCACTAGGCAGAGCAGCCACAGGGGTTCTATGTGCATTTTTGTCTACAGTTTATAAACCAATTTTACCATGTTTTTATCTCCATTTACAGTCACTGGAGACACCAAGTCTAACCTGAAGTATTTGCTAAGGTATAGTTTGAAGAGATAGACTATTGATGTCAACCAATCACAAATAAACAGCAGAGAGAAATGCACATATGATTAATTTCAAATCTAAACATTCCAAAGTAATACGGACTTCCAAATTTGAAGATAGCTAAAGTAGTGTATTTTGAGAGTGGGCACATACTGGTATGGTCTACTATACCAATACAAATCATGCTAACAACAAAGCCATACGATAAAAGATCATAAAAACCCTTCATCTTACCTGGTGTGCATCTGATATTCTTCCATTTTTCAAAAAGTGTTTGAGATTTCCATGATTCATGTATTCAAAGACCATCATAGGTTGTTTGTCGTCATCCAAACACACATGTAGTATGGGTAAAATTGTCTGGTGAACTATTCCATGTAAAAGACAGCTTTCTTTGATAAGCAGTGACCTTTGTTCTTCTGATGCTTGGTCTGAAATATGATAAACAATACTAATAATCTATATTCCATCAAAATATTTAGAGGAGCTAGATGCGTTGTTATCCTATAACTTATAGGGGCATCGCCATTTTGTTTTAAGATGTCTGAAGACAAGTCTGTCTATGTTGGAAGAATTAGCTCTAACATACTGGTCAAGGTTGTGAAATTAAGTGACATGCATAAGTAATATATACATTGTTTGACATTTGGGCCAGGTTTGTTTGAAATTGAAGCAAGGATGTCATAAATATAGCTGTACATGGACAGACAGATGTTTGAACATGCGGCATTCCTATGCCCCCCCCCACCCCACCTTTGGGTTGTGCCTGTTGTAGTTAACAACCTACAACATAAATCATTTTCACATTTTTAAATTGTTTTTTTCAAAATAGGATACCCCTTGTCCACTAGTATGAATTAAAAAAAGATAGCAAACAACCTTTTTTTCAGAAACACATTTTCAAACTATTTTGTATTTTACCTGTAACTGTTTTCACAAACACTTCTAATTCTTCCTCATGTTGTGATTCACTGTCGTTGGTTGACATGACAACGTAACCATGGTAAACTCTGCCAAAAGTACCTACAGATATAAAAAACATACAGATCAAAAACTTTGAAAGGAAATAGTTACATCTGTCGAGAGTATACAAAATTTACATCAGTGGACTAATTAAAAATAGACATTTTAAATTCCAAAGTGAGGCTCACTATCTTGTATTCTTTGTATAAAATTCTGATGAGTCAGAGCAAATGTAAACATCTCCATAAAGGTAGATTTCAATTCTGAGAACGAGAAGGAGACAAGAACAACATACAAATTTTATCAAAAAGATTTGAGGCCATGTCTTGTCAAAATTCCAAGAAAAAAGATACCAATTTTATCGATAAGAAGTCTTGTTAAATTCTATATCTACAATGAGACAACAAAAAATATACCAATTTTTATCAGTAAGATTTGAGGCTACGTCTTATTAAAATTCTATACCTACAGAGACCAGAAAAATATATAAATTTGATATAAAAGGTTTGAGGCTATGTATTTGATATCTGTGTACACCATATCTTATCATACACTGTACATATGTATATCCTACAGCTACAACATTCTGTAGTCTTATCAGCTGGACTGAATTAGATTGCCACAGAGAAATTATAAACAAAAGATAAAAATAGTATTGTACATGGCCTGTAGGCATAAACTGCCTGTTCTATATTAGTGTTCACTGACTCTTTTTGATACAAACATACAAAAGCTGCACATACTATGCTTTGAGATAGCAGGATAGAATGTATTACAGGTTTTGTGACATTTTGACTTGCCACCATGTAGACATCAGAAAGAAGAAACCAATAACACAGAGACCATATGGAAAACATCACTACCTGAACTAGACAGTCACAAATGAAAAAAAAAATCTACCTACCCCCTATTCGAAAATTGAGTATCATTGGAACCAAATATTTTTTTAGGTTTCAAAAACCATTCATTACAATATGTTTGTTTGATATGACGACAACAGAATTGTTGTGGTTCAAAATGTTACATTTTGCAGAAAAACAACAACAGATAGTTTACTTTAGTCTCAAAACATAAACACCAGTGTGATTATTTTCTACTAGTAATACTACAAAGTATTTTATTTACCTTCATGTAACACATCTCCCAATGTCAACTGACTTCTTTCCACTGCAATTTCTTTTAATTTTGTTTTGAAATCTGCTGTTTTCAGTTCATTCACTGGATAAAATCGGTTCAAACTGTTGCACACTGTCAAGAAAATAACAGAAATGTTAGTGATCTATCTTTAATACGATCTCTCATTAAATTGATAATGTTATCATAGAAAAAAATTGCAAAAAGTATAAACAGTAGATTTAGCAATCCTTTGCTTTGTGGCTTTACACCATTTTCAGACTTCCTATGAATAGAAAACCCCAGAAAAGAATGATAATGATCAGGGCACCATAGCTTTCGTATCAATACTTCAAATTAAGTTAATAAGCAATATAACTTGAGATAAAATTATGTTAGAATGTCTGAGCATCACAGTTGTTTTGAATCGATGAATTCAAATAATATGTTTGTATGACTTACTTGATCCATTCATATTGTTGGCTACATTGTTACCAATCTTACTATAGTTAGGTCCTTTACTATGGTTGTGGTTATGTTGATGGTGTGGTGCGTGTACTGAACTACTGGTTTCACTGCAATTTCAAAAAAAACCAAAAATACATCAATAATTATAATATGTAATAACATAATGATAAATAAATTTAAGCACTTGTAAGTTATATTACTTCTCAGATAAATAACTAAATCACAGATCATCTTTGGTATTATCAAAATTTTGCATTATTGTGAATAGTTACAGTAAATTAACATTTGAATGTTTACAGCGAATGTAGGACCTTAATACGCTGAAAACAAGGATCCATCTTGCCAGACAGACTGAGACAAACAGACAGACAGACAGACAGACACACACACACACACACACACACACAAATAAACAAACAGACAGATAGGCAGACAGGCATGCAGGCAGGCAGATGAAGACAAACAGACAGACATATACATACAATACAGAGTGACAGACAGAGACAGAGACAGAGACAGGCACACATGCAGGCAGAGAGACAGGCAAGCAGACAGACATGCATGCATTCAGGTAGGCAGACAGAACTCAACTTACAAACCCCAATCAGTTCTTGCCTGTTAGGGGCCAATAATGTATAAACCATCATCTTACCTGGTTCTATCTGATGTCTTCATAGCCTGTACATAGATAAAGGCTACAATCATAGCTATCAAACATATGGTACCACAAGCTACACCAACTGCGATGTAAAACACACTAGTTGTCACAGCTGATGATGTCATCTTGCCTGAAACTAAAACATACATAAGACATCTCATTCTTATTTGCTTTATAAATCTGCTGGAACAGACCTTCCCACTATGCAGCGCCTTCTAGTGGCTGAACATGGCATATACAGCTCCACTGTAAGAAAATGTCATTGCCTACTCTTTGGTAAAATGTTTTTGAGACAGGCACAACCACTGAGTGCAGGCTTTAGTGGAAAGGTCTTTTGCAAACAAAGCGACTCTTTTTAGTGCAAAGTTCTTTAGACAGGAACAGCCACTGAGGGCAGGCTTTAGTGGAAAGGTCTTTTGCAAACAAAGCGACTCTTTTTAGTGCAAAGTTCTTTAGACAGGAACAGCCACTGAGGGCAGTCTTTATTGGAAAGGTCTTTGGCAACAAAGCAACTCTTTTTAGTGCATTGTTCTTTAGACAGGAACAGCCACTGAGGGCAGTCTTTAGTGGAAAGGTCTTTTGCAACAAAGTGACTCTTTTTAGTGCATTGTTCTTTAGACAGGAACAACCACTGAGGGCGTCTTTAGATTTCTCATGTAGGTTGTTCTCACATAACATCGCTGATTGAAATACCATATTTTTAGTACAAGGGCCTGAGAAAATATTATTAAGCTGTTCACAATTCTACTACGCCGCACTGCAAATGGATTTTGTTTGGAGCTGGGTACAGTGAAGATAATTGTTTATTGAGACCACAGTACAAAGTATTTTTTGTTACTGTACATACACTAACCTGATACAGATGAATTGCCAGACGTTACACCATCTTTAGTTGTTGTATCAGTGATACCTTCTGGAGGTTTATACCTTTCATCTGTAATAAATCACATGGTATGTTACAAAGCTATCAACTTCTTTCCAATATAATTAAGGCCTAAAAAATATTGTGTGGTTCCAGTTACGCTCATTTTTATAATAGGTGGAGTAGGTAAATTTATTTTATTTTTCTTCTTCTATTTATTTATTTTTACATGTGTCTAGTTCAGGTTATTATGTTTCTGTTGTTTTCCATATGGTCTCTGTGTTATTTATTTCTTCTCATCAGATGTACAGCCATTACAGTTTGGAAGAACAGTTTTGTACTGTCTTTTTAAATTCATGTCAGTGTCCGTATCCACTATTTCTTGCAAGACTTCACAATTTTCACGATTTTATTTATTTTTTCTCAACTTCATAAAAAAGATTAGGGTCGGCAGTGAAAAACTAGGTGAGGTTGGGTAATCGGAACCAAACAATTTTTTTTAGGCCTAGTAATATCAAATTATATATAAATATATGTTTGGAGTTGAACATGAGTTTTCTCAAACTGATTTGGTCGTAATACAAAGTGATTTGCAAATGTCTCACATAGTAAGATACCTTTGTAACAGGGTTTGGTTGAAATCAGTTGGTGGATGCCATACATATGAGGGTGAATACATGTATGGATGGACAGATGGAACCCGATGTAATAGCCCCCTCCAGGCAGTGCCCGTTGGGGGCTCAAAAGCAAGCAGAGCATCCACACAGAATGGATCATAGCTAGCATTAATGACATACCTTGCATACAGAATTTTTTCCTTTTGAGATTCAGTGTGGTAATATTCTTAACAGAATGCAGTGTCAAATTCAGTTGCATTAGTAATCCAACAGGGCCTGGTTGTTTACCTGTGCAGGTCAGTGCAATCTGAAACACTGGAATGATAAACAAAAGATCATTAGTAATCCAACAGGGCCTGGTTGTTATTCAGTACCAGTTCATAACAATGTGATTTGAAATACTAGAATGTATACTAGATCATGTAAATAATTAGTAATCCAATAGGGACTGGACATATACTTGTTTTAAATTTTACCTACACAATGGACAAAGAACCATAATTACCTCGACTGAAACAACAGAACAGGGTCAGAAGAAAACTGCAAATCTGTTCTCTTTTGGTGCTACAATAAGTCATGAGACTTTCAGGACAGACCTCATCTACACAGCACATAGGACAAAGTCAGGAGGGTTTCAGGAAACCCCTTGGAGGTGTTTTAATCAGGACAGTTTCAGAACTGTTTGTGGACACGACTGCACCTATATGAGCCTTAAACTACATGTGTATGCTGAATCCTACTTCAGATTAGTCTGGTTCCATCCTCGATAGCGATGTTCGGTCGTGTGTCGTATTGTATCGGAAGAACATCCGAGGTCTAGCAGATAGACTAACTTCAGATAGGATTTTTAGAGCTGTCTAGATTCAGCTGTTACAATTATCATTTAAGATTTACAAATTTGTCATTGTTGATATCAGACATATCATACAATACAGAGTGACAGACAGAGACAGAGACATCTATTTGTGTTAATTCACGTGAATCACTTCAAATTGTGTTGAAAGAATTTAGAAAAACAAACCTGACTCTGTTTTGGGGACTTCTCCGTCTAAAGCAATATTGACACTTGGTGGACTTAGTATGTGAGGATCATCTGAGGTGAGCTCCATTGAATAAAACACCTAGAAATAAAAATACAGGATTTGGTAAAACTTTCAAATGAGTATCAAAGAAAGAAACAAAATTAAACATGAAAGTATGTGGAAAATGAATTTTTTTTGTCATTACAGGGAAATGACACTGCTGGAGAAAAAGAAAATGCATTTTTGTAAATTTTTGGTTCTGGAGAGTCATTTCTTGACTGCCATGTTGTTCAGCCCTATCAGATTTTCTAAACCATGCAAGTGATTATCTGATAGAGTGACACTAACTCAAATGTCATACCTTACAGACTAAGTCATTAAATAATATTACATTACATAAATATGATTGCTGAGAAACATCAAGTTGAAAATTATTCCTCATTCACTGTTCAGTGTAGGTCCTGGCAATGGACATGGATAGTCTCATGACATGGGAGGGGGAGGGGGAGGGGGTAGTTCAGCAGACATGTATATGTGATACAGAATGAGTCTTTCTGTTCATGTTCGTTGGCTTTTGAAACTTCCCTCAATAAGAATTATGCTGTGTTCATTCACTAAAAGTGTTTTTATCTATCAAGTAAAACAACAATCTAAACTTGTAAAATGATCAACTTTGATTGTAAATGTAAATGTATGTACATTGCTGGTGAATGCTGTCAGGAAAATGGATGTAGCAGACTATAAGTTACTCTAGTCCAACTCTGGTATAACATTTGTTTCTAATTTCAACAAAATCTTGGCTTTTGAAACGCTTCCTAGACACACAGACACACATACATACATACACACACACACACCCAACCACACATACACACACATGTAATTTCACACATGAAGGGGAAAAAGAAAGACACTGACATTTTTTAATTTATCAACTTACTTGTGTTTTGGTTGTTGTAAACCATGTGAAATTCAAACTGTCAACAGATGACGGTACAAGTAATTCAAATTTGAGGGCTTCATATTTAACTTCTCCATCACGTACATAGTAAAGCTCTGTCTCTAGCAGACCTGGAAGAAATAAAAGAAGTTGACAATGTCAGTTTACAGTTTGATATGTTGGGAATGTGGCAGAAACTTGACTGCGTGACAGTGTCAGCGCCCTCTATTGACAAAGAAGGGAAGAACTGCCATTCACAGAAATAGTCATCAATAAATTCAACACAGCAGCATTTCAACATTAATATTACAGAAAACCTCCAACGATGGAAATATTGCACGTAACAGCATATCATCATGTATCAGGCATTTTAAAATCAACATTTTCAAAATATATTTTAAATCAACACTAAACTGCAAGATAATTATCAGTCTAAACTTGATTTTGACTTGGAACTATGGAAGACTTTAAACATTTGGGAAATGTTTGAAATTATTCATTTTTCCCGATGTACATAAACAGAAATATCTCCCTCAATTCTTTGAAAATGAAATAAAGATAACTAGTTGACTCGTATTCTAAATATGAAATACTCTATGTACATCCTGCATATCTGCATGGTTATGAAATACTACATGTACTCATTTTCCCGCCAAAACATTTCATAAAAAAATTCTTGGTTTTTTGTCATTTTTGTCACATTGTCACATAATTTTAGAACAAAATCTTACACATAATCTTTATCATAAAAAATTGATTAAAAAGTGGCAATTTTTCACAGAATTTATAAAAATTTGAATCAATCCCAAACATTAAGTGGTAATTATGGTGGGGTCATAGTTCAAGTTGTTCCATTTTTCTATTACATTTCTTTAATGAAAACAATCACTAACATTAGCCTTGCTGTGTGTTTGCTATTACAGTCAGCTGGTTTATTTTAGCAAACTACTGAACCAAGTCAGACTTTACAAATATTTGACACCAAATGTTATCATCTGTAAAATTTATCTAAATATACATCACCCTGACTTTCTGCTGACTACAACTGGTTTACAAAAAGAAACTTTAATTTTTCTGTCTACTACAGATAAAACATTAAGATCCATCAACACTATAGGGTTGGCACAGTGGCTGCACATTTGTGTGTGTGTGTGTGTGTGTGTGTGTGTGTGTGTGTGTGTGTGTGTGTGTGTGTGTGTGTGTGTGTGCGTGCGTGCGTGTGTGTGTGTTTGTTTGAGCCAAATTTGATGACTACATTGCAGCATTAGTGCATGAGGGCGTTACAGAAGACAGCTGTGCTACAATGCCATTGGCATTACTGTAGGTTTCCATTTAGGCCGAACAATAAGTACAGTCAGAAAATCTTTTAATAGTTTTGACAATATTCTGGAGATCGGAATCATCCCTGGCAGTGAATTCATATAACCTTCACTGGCTAAAACTTTTTTTTTTCATTTTAAGGTTCACCTCACCGCAGTGGCTACCATAATGAAAATTCACACTTCAGTAAATTCTACAAAATTAACTTGGTATGGCTTCAATCAATTTTCATACATGTATAACTGACATAATGTCTTGTTCATATTCACAGAATCCAGGTAGTGAGCAGATGCTGATTAAACCTTGCTGTTTATTCCTTCTTTTTAACTTGCAGCTATACAAATTTACCTCACAGGTAGCCTTAAATGTATACCTTAATCTTGTAGGTATTTTTACAGATAAACATCTGAACATTAATCTGATCACAACGCCAGTTATTACGATCTAGCAATATATAATAAATTTCAGGTTTTACTTTTCATCAATATGAGAATTTCTGGGGATCAAAAACGTCTTTTTTCAGTCTGGCTATGACAAGATGTCCAAAGTATACAATTGAACATTTTCATAATTATCAACAGAAGATACAGATAATATTTTATATCAATCAAATTACACCTAGTTTTGTAGTTTTTGTCTAGTGTCAACTTAAGGTTGTATTTCTTACACCTTCCACATATTGACATTCTGACATTGGGATTAAAAAACTGAACAAGACTGTATTCATTTTGTCAAAATTTCTCTTCAATATCATCTCAGATTACAATTTTCATTTTAGGTACATCATCAAATGGAATCCAAAGACATTGTGGTGATCTGATCTTTTTGTGGAGGTAAAAAATAATCTGGTGAAACTCTATTATCAGATAGCATCAGCTTGGAGATTATAACATATACTGAATTTCATTTCCAATTCTACTGCAAATATATCTATTTGGGCACAAACATTTTAACAGTAAGATAATTTTTCTCACATTTAAGTCTACTTTATTTGGATAGAGACTTTTTATTACAATGTATTTATAGATATATAATGTTTGTAGGTCAACACTTTTAGATATTATTCCCCAATGTTTTTCTTTGTTCAGCCAAGGAAAATACAAGTGACCTAAGGGGCCTTGTCACTACAAGTCATTAGACAAGTAGTGACAAGGACCCTTAGGTCACTTGTATTTTCGGGCTGAATGACGAAAAATATTGGGGAATATAAATCATAATTATATCTTCTCAAACATAATCCCAGAAAAACAACAGCGATGTAGATAATTTCTCTCGCAAAAATAAGTACATAGTGACTAAAATGTCATCGTACATGAACATGATGTACCAGTCTGGTATTAATAAAAATAAATCTTTGAGAACTAGCTGAAGACTGTGAAATCTCAAAATTTTCTAGTGGTGTTTAGACTATATTGGTACAGCACTATTGATATTCATATTCAGTGAAAATCTTGAATTGAATCTGAATGCATTGACAACATAAACTTGCTTCCACTGTACGTAATACATGTATGTCTCTGTTTAGTAAAACTTGCCAAAAAGCAATCTACCATAATGAAATCTCATGACAGAAGGTACATGCAGCAGCTTGAGGGTTTATCTGAGCATTTTAGGATTAATATTTTAAGGATCATTTCAAAATTTTACTATATTCGATCCAAAGTATGATGGAAGGCTGCTGGGCACTGTAATCTGTACTTTGTGAAATTGTATGCTGTGTTTGACAAAGAATTCAAAAGTAAAAATATCTGATCCTCAGTCAATATGATAATATGTATAAGTGAGAGTGGGCTTTGTCATCAGATATATGTGAATGCTGGTCTGCAAGTGACACTAATATCATGAGAGGGAAAATATAGAAAAATGTTAATAATGTTATACTTATTAATATGTATTAATATGTCATGGCAGATTACATGTATATTTATGAAATGTAAAGGAAATCTTGTATGATGTAAATATTTCGATATGTATATCTTACATGTAGCTGGTGCTACAGAGTAACTGTTAATTTTTTTTGTAAAAAGTATATAAAATCTATAGGCGTTCTTCACCCCATTTTATCAGTCCCCTCCCATTCCCTCTCCTTCTTGAGTTTTGAAAGCACTGTAAAAATACTACATGACATATACATGTAGATATATATTACTGTGATAGGGCTGGTCCAACGTTTTAATTAGTGCATATTTCATATCCTATACCTACATTGTGAATATACCACCTAATATGCCACTTAAAATGTACCACCTAATATACCACCTAATATACCACTTAAAATGTACATGTAAGGTCTTTTCAGAGAGAAAAGTGCATGGTGGCTTACACACTGAAAGAAAAACATACAAATATGCAACCACTACCATGTACGTGCATCAACCTCATACAAACACTTGTACTAGTGGACTATAAAAGTTGTAGTTTACAAACTGTATGTAAGCTTGTTTTCTACAATCTCTCTCTCTCTCTTTCCATAGAACACTATATTTAGTAAAATCTAGCTAAGGTGAACTGACTGTTTATAGAGTAGTCCTATCAATACACACGAGCAACGTCTCAGGTTTCGTGTCAGGAAGAAATTAATGCAAGATTAGATTTCAAGGAGAGGAGCCAAAAAACAAATACCAGGAATATTTAGTTTCTCCTATTGATTGATTACGGCTGACGGGAAGAACAGTAACAACGTGTTAGTCTGGATAAGAATGTACATTTCGTGTCTCTCGTTGTTGACAATATTGGCCTATGATTGAAACTTTACAGATGGCGTGTCACTAGTAAGTCAACACAACAAGCTTTACTCTGTAGGTTTCACTTACTTTATACACGGCTTGTCTGTTTTCTACATGATGTACAATAATAGTACTACAGTGTCTCTGGTTTCTACAAGCTATGTAAACTAACAACTATTGCTATTGCATGTACACTGTAATAGGTTACGTTATTATGGCTGATAACAGTGTCTTGGTGATACAGATACAGGCAATCACTGCTTCATCGTGATCATAATATCAACGCCAACATGTCACAATAATAGTTTGGGGGGTTTGTACATTGTGTGCAGTTTGTCTTGTGTGCTCTGCCATGGGGGAGGTGGAGGTGGTTGAGGGGACAACTGTCACAGATGCCAATAGGTGAGGGTCAGTGCGAAAAGGTCTGCCATATATGGTATGTTACTAGTACAGTATACAGTTACCAATGGAGTTTCCCCACCCTTGCGATGGTCTGCCATACGTTACTAGTACATTGTAGTTGCCAATGGTTTTCACTACACAGCAGGAGTAATAATTTGTATCTATAAGAGGTAGAACAAAATGTGACTATGAGGTGACATGTGACTAAGATTCAGCTGTAGTTGCAGCTGTGTACCTGAGTTTGACTGGATAAAACTAGATGCTTGATTTCTATAGGTTTGTTTATTGGTGTGACAGTGTTTGCTTTGTTTTGTCTTTTTGGTGAATTAGTGTGTCAACTACCATTTGTCATGCTTCACAACAAGCTGAGTAGTAGAATCAGTCTACCTTGAGTCAATATTGACTTCATGTCACTCTGGAGTCTTTTTACTCTGTCATGCTTTCTATTTCACAAAGTGGTCCAGCTTTCAGCACGGTTTGGGTCTACTTCTTCATATTAACAATTGTATATGCTAAGCTCCCTTTATATAGAAAGAATTATTGCTCTATTTCTGGCTTGGCAGTACATTACACATATACATTAGTAACTGTTTTCACATACTCCTGTAAGTTTTATGGCTGTTTTTATACATTGGACAAATTTCTGTCTTTTGTGTTTTTATTTTTTGACACTTTGCAAACATTGAAAGCAGAACATAAAGGTAGGAAAATTAGTTATTAAGAATTAAGCATTTCCCAATTTCATTAAAATTATATCTACTCAACAATTTGATTTTAGTTATGTTAAAATAAACATTATTTATGATAAACATGTATATGTGAAATTACTGTGTGTTGCCTCCTCAAATTTACTTTCTAAGGGGTACACTATTTGATTTCTGGGGATGGGGGTGGCTGGAGGATTTGGATCCAACAGCAAATTTTTTTTGGCCACCACAGGCACAACAGCAAATTTTTTTCACGCGGAACTAGAAAGCAAATTTTTTTTGCCAAGTATGACTACAGCAAATTTTCTGGAAGCAAATTTTTTTCTGTCTTACACTGATCAGCAAATTTTTTCCACTTTAGCCTGACAATTTAAAAAAAAAATCTAAAAGGTGGCAGAGTTGAAAGACCTTTACATTCTACTCATCACACAATCACTTTAGCTATTATATATAATTCCTGTTTGTTTCTATCTAACAGTTACTGATGACGGGCACTTGAAATACTCTTTGACAGTGCCGACAACTCACAACTTAATCAGTTGAGAAAGACTATTCTAAGGAGCAAGTAGAAACTTTTACATAAGCTATCACCTTTAAAGCTGCACTAGTGAATTCAAATCATTTTTTGAAACTGTTTTGAAACTTATTTCTAAAAAGATACACCCTGAAAAGTAGAGAATCATTTGTGTAGCTGTAAACATAATATGGTACAATTATTCCAAATAAAGTGATTTTTTGGGTCTGTACAGCGCCCCAAATGTAGTCACAATTTCAACCTATTGCTGTATATGACAAGCCCTAATTAACATGTCAATGTCTAATTATCAATATTTCAACCATTTTTAGTGAATATATTGTTGGTTGTGTGATTGAAAAAATAAAAACACGAACTTGCAGCAAGCGTAACTTTAAAGAGAGCTAGTCTTGAATAACAAAACTGCAATGAACCCTGGGATATGTCAGTTGGAATAAGATAAATTGTGCACTACTGTGAGTGTTTTCATGTCTTTATGTCACATGGACCAATGATTTTGCAGCATGATTTGTTTAATGGTATGGAAAACGAAAAACACTTCCCGTTTATTTCTTCTTCTGACACTTTGGAAAATAAGAACCGAGCAGACTGTACAGGCGGCCTGGGGTGTGAGATTACACTACACAACAGAGTGAATATCATTGATATTCAGACTGCGTCTTATTTTGGGTTTACACTGTACTTCAATCCTTAGCTGACTTTAAATTGCTGTAATTTAGCCTACAGCTACAGTCATGGGGTTTGAGAACTGATGAGAACTTGTAATAATGAGATCTTGTACCAACATGTATCAATGCCGAATACTACCACGCAAGTACAAAACAATTTGGAAAAAAAACGATGGCTTTCGGTGGTGGGGGAAAAAAATCACACAGTAAATGTCATAATGAAAAGAAACCTTGTAGAAATGTGTGCAAATTGCGATATTTCAGATTAGGGACAAAACAGAATTACGTGGAAAATACCACAGAATAAAAATGTATTACTAGTAATGATACATAGACCTTGTGGGCGCATGTAACATTTAAGGTAACTTCAGAATGGGGACAAGACAGAATTATGGGGAAAATTAGAGCTTCTGGGGAAAATCCCAACATACAATAAATGTATTACTATTGCACTACATAACGATGGAAAGAGACCTCACAGGAGGAACATGCAGAAAATTGAAGTTACTTCAGGATAAGGACAAAAATTAAAAAATGAGATGGCTTTCATGGAGACAAGTTAAATGTGGAAATGAACATATATATAGAAAAGTACCTCTATCTGTTGTTGGGGCTTCTAACACTGTATTGGTGAGTGGAGGTGGGGTGGATAGATGAGGGTAGGGGTATGTGAAGTCTTTCTGAGGAAACTTACCACAAGACATGTCTAAATAGTGTCTGATACATTTTTTATGAGAAAGAAAAATTACATGTGAATATCTTCCCACAAAAAGATTTTTCAGAATTAAAAAAATATGTGAAAATAACATCAAAGATTTTGTATAATAAAATATATTTGGATGTTAATCAAATATCAAAATAAATATTTCTTAATACGTGCAACATTTTGAAACTCAAAAAATTGAATATTTTGTACAGCAATATTAATTATTCATCACAATATTTTGTAATGAATATCTCTGAAATAAAATGCCACAGGAAAAAAACCGTAAAACATTCCAAGATTACATTAAAAATTTAGTGTTATATTGTAAGAGAATCCAGTATTTTATCATCACCCCCAGGACGACACTACAGCTTTGCTTTCATACATTATCTGTGAAATTTGAAACCCTTTTGCCTTACTTTGATATCAGCCCCTGGAGAAAACATGATGCATTTTATCAAAAATTTTGAATAATTTAACATTGTCTGAGAAGCACTAGATATACATGTCATGCATTAATTATGTTTCTGTCTTGTAGCTGCTTGTCATATCGACGACTTTCATCTGCCAAGTGATAATATTACAAAAGGTGAATTTTTTTACAAATTTTATATTTTTTTGGGTGAAATTTGACTCAAAATTCAAACAAAATTAGATTTATCACTTCAAAAAACTGAAACTTTTGTTCTTTGTGCTTGGCTGTCAATGTGACACCAGTGGCGCACAATAATTTCTAGTGACACCCCAAAAATTCATGTTCCCCTACATACATGTACATTTGTATCTGTAACTATGCAGTGACTGGCATGAAGACCCATACAATGTCTAGCACTTTGACCAACTACAAAATTTAGTCTTACATTTTCTGATTAATATTCCTAGATAGCAGAGAGTTTGCAAACTGAGTGAGTGATATAAATTTCCTCTGACCAGTCACACTGTGAGTACTATGTATAGTGATGTCATTCACAGCAGTAAGTTGTGTTCTCGAAAGTGATATTTTTATTATCATTGATCACAAGTGTCATTCGTTGATGACCAGTCTCATCTGACCTTAAAAACACAAATCATGATCTACAATTTCTAGGTTATGACAGTCATGTATGATTTCTGGTATACGACAATTGGCTGGTGACCATTTCAATTGCATGGAAATCTCCCACTGAGTTAGACATGCCACTCAGTTCAAAGGCCGATTTTAATGTGACCTGTTTTTTTTTTTAAAAACAAGCTGTCAAACCATTTTATTATAACATATTTATTATAAGAACATTTGATGATAATCAAGAATTTACGCCTGTATAAAACTTAAAGTGCTCTTCCTAAAATTTTTGCTGTTGCAATTGTACACTGAAATTTATCTCTGCAATTGATTTTGAAAATAATTTTATATCTGTATAGGTCGTATTTCAAGTGATAAAACAAATGAACACAGTGTTTGCTAATATTGGGTAATAACAAACTCAGTCTGACCAAGAAGAAGTTCTCATAATATACAACATATACATGTACTACAGTATCTGTCTTGTCCTTTACCAATGTACATATATACACGCATAGTAGTTTATAATGTGTAATATCCCCTTTATTTTTTGCTTATTACAAAGAAAAACAAGTTTTCTAGGAGATTGAAGACATTCCTTGACATCTCTGGTGTTCTAATATTTGAAACAAAACATACATGCATCGATCACCATGATCACTGCTGGCATACACATTAAATGATAAAACTGTGACGCGTCAATCTTTCCCTGGTGTTGTAATATTTGAAACAAAACATACATGCATCGATCACCATGATCACTGCTGGCAAAACATTAAATGATAAAACTGTGACGCGTCAATCTTTCCCTGGTGTTGTAATATTTGAAACAAAACATACATGCATCGATCACCATGATCACTGTTGGCGTACACATTAAATGATAAAAGTGTGACGCGTCAACCTTCCCTGATGTTGTAATATTTGACAACAGAACAGAACAATTGTCACCTCTGCTGCAAAACTGAAAAGTGTTTTTTCCTTGATGTTACAATATTTCACAACAGAACATACATGCATCGATCATCATCATCACCACTGCTGTAAAACTGTGAAGTGTCATATGTGACTGACACCTAGCCTTTCTGCTAGGAGTATCATCTTCCTCACTTTTGTCACCTTTTGAGGAGTAAAAGCACTGTGGCGCCATGTTCCCACTGTGAAGTAGGTCCACCTGATTCCCTCATCCTGTTGAGTGTGACAAAATTAGGTCCTCCTAGATCTCAATGAGTCATCATAACACTTACACATTTGACATTTCAACTTGCTTGCTGTGTTGTGTTGGCCTACATCAGTGTTCAGGGTGAAAAAAATACAGTATCTTTGCTGGAAACACTGATGATTTTACTACTTTTGTCAGTACTGATAGCATCATCGATCGATGACTCTGTTCATTCAAACTTGCTTGCTGTGTTATGGTGTACATCAGTGTTCAGAAATAAAACGTAATGCTATTCAGGCACATTTACTCTAAATGTTGGCATAGAGGCAGGAAGGACTGTGTTCCTATACCTCCATGATGTTGGTGATAGTAATAATTTTCAATACTGTTTATATTAAAAGTGACATATCTTCACCTGCTTGCTGTGTTGGCCTACAGAGAAACTACATGTATATTTGTACCTGTTCATTGTACCCACAAAAACACATATGGAAACCCTACGTGTACACAGAAACTCCCTAACCTACCTGTACAGCCAGTGCACACCAAATTATGGATCTTGGAATCCAATACAGAAGGCTCCATGAATGAATAGTTCAGAAACAACATTGTACAACCAAATAGATGTCACGTCTCCCTTCCCCTTTCCCTAAAAGGTACTAGTAAATTGATGAATTATTTTGAATAATCCTGAAGATGGATATTACATGCTACTAGAGAGGTCATCATATTTATGAAGGAATTGACCCATAGATTCTCATAGTCATCATTATTTATATTCAGTTTTAAGTAGTTCTGTCAGTTGTTTATAATAATTGTAAATTGGACATGACAGAGACAAATCCTTTTAATCACACAGTTTATCATTAAAGTGTTTTGGAATGAATTTATGTCAGACAGTAGGGAGTCATGAATCATTATGGTCTGGTTTTTGTACTAAGCAGAGACATAGAACATGATAATTCGCTGTCATCAACTACTTAGTCTGTTATCAACATTATAAGCCCTGTCCCTACCTGAATCAATTTGAAACCAAATCAAACTCAATTGATTTAGTTAAATCGGTTCAAAGTGGTTTCTGTCCCGACATGAGAAAACAGAACAATGGATTTGAATTGATGAAACTTTTGCTTTTGAGTCAATTCAAAATTTACTTTGAATTTGTTTGCACATACCCCCCTGTGAACAACTTCTATATAAATTTAGACACAAAAATGACTGCAAACAATAATTTTTACACAGACTAGTTTATGAAAGCCTAACTTTTTGATGAAAGAAAAAATATCAAATTGTCTGAAACTTCAAATTCTGTTCAAAGATACTATTTCAACATACGATATTTGTACCTTCAGGTAATAATTTCTAAGTCCATTATGTGGATTCCATTGTAAAATATACTTTCTTGTACTGAGTATTTGAAATAAGTACTTGTAGATTACTGCCTGAAGGACTGTCTGAGACTTAGATTGTGTAGTGAAGTAGTTGCTTCCATTTGGCATTATCCTGTACTCACAGTGGTCTAAAGTATATCCAAGGAGCCACTTTCAAGACTGCATTCTAGGCAAACATAGATATCATTATCTCTTCATAGTATCTATAATTATGAATTCTTTTCCTCCATCGTCATGATTTGAATCATAATATTGTATTATTTTAGCCTGTCTAAAGTGACTCTGCTATATTTTTTCACTACAAATTACCATTGCATGGACCATAGCCCCTCCACCCACGTGGAGGGTCTATGCATGGACCGAGTCAGAGATTCAGTTAGTCAGGGTGAATCATTGGTCAAAAATGGTCCTAGGCTGAATTCTGGCATTTTTGAAGAGACAGTTTCAGTATGACTATACATGTATGTTTGACCATGGTGAATTTGTGCAATGGTCAAATCCCAGGCTCCAGTCATCACGGTCACACAGAATTGTTCTTACCATGGTATTATGGTTAACATGATGGCAGCCATGCACACATACTCATTCTGTTAAGTAGTAGTAGAGTCCACTACATCATGTACATTTTTGTAGCCAGAAACTAGAAGGTTGCATAAACTCAAAATCTTCCCATAGGTGAGGTATTTCCACCGTACAGAAAAAGTACACACTATAGGCGTCAGATTTAGATCAACTTTGTTGGGTAATCTGGAGGTGGGGCATCGTTGCAAACCACGGCCTGTTTTACGACAACGTTCTTAACGAGCCTCCCACAGGTATATTTCAAAATGTAGTGGTAGAAATAATAACTCTGGCTTGCGAGAATGGAGGTGTGGAGGGGGTGATCAGTTTGTGGTTTGAGATAGACTTTAATAGATGAACTACATGTATAGTGGGTCAGAACTGTGTAATTCAGGTTGATAAGTTTGTGGTGTGCTGATAGACTTAATCCACTTGGATGAGATTCAAAGCAAGCTATTCATTCCAAAATTAGCTTGTCTCATCCCTTCCCTCTCTCATTGTGTTTATTGTCTGCCATCATCATGTCAATTCCAAATGGCCTTGAAATACCTTTACACATCTCTCAAATCAACAACTTTCTATTTGCTTTACAGATTCTTGTCTCTTTGTTGTGACAGTCGTTTGTCAATGTCATTTTTTTTCTTGTTAGTTATGTCCACATTCATGTTCAATGACGTGTATTCCAAATCAATCTCATGCATCTAATATTGCGTCATGAGTTATCTAACATGCAATTATTTCTGACATGTAATATGTGATGGTGGATGACTTCAATTGATTGCCAATTGGTTGTTGGCCAGGTGTGCTATGTGAATGACTGGAGGATTTACTTGAAGTCATTGCTGATTGGTTGTTGGTTAGGTGTGCTGTGAGAATGATTGGAGGATTCATTTTAAGTCGTTGCTGATTGGTTGTTGGTCAGGTTTCCTATGTGAATGATTGGAGGATTCATTTGAAGTCATTGCTGATTGGTCAGGTTTGCTGTGTGAATGATTGGAGGATTCACTTTAATACGTCATTGCTGATTGGTTGTTGGTCAGGTTTGCTATGTGAATGATCGAAGGATTAAGTCATTGCCATTGTACAATGGTTACATATTGGCCAGGTGTGCTGAATGTTTTGAGGATTCTTATTAAGTCATTAAGTCGTCGTCGTCGTCGTCGTCGTCGTCGTCGTCGTCGTCGTCGTCGTCGTCATCGTCATCATCATCATCATCATCATCATCATCATCGTCATCATCATCATCGTTGCCATCACTATCATCACCACCATCATCGCTGTTGCCATCCTCATTGTTGCTGCCACCATCATTGTCATCATTGCCATTGTCGTCATCATCATCATCACCATCATCATCGTCATCGTCGTCATCATCATCATTGTCATATTCCTCCTCATCACCATCATCATAATCTTAAGTGCACCACACAGCATTTCAGTTCATTTCTTATATGGTATTTAGAAAAACCCCACCTATTGTAAACTTGATACAGGATGTGTTTACAGGTTATCAACACTTTAGTCAAGGCTATTACCAAAGATATCAATGTTTACATTTTTTACTTGAGTAGAATATCAAACAAAACCTTGGCAAAAACTGAGCAACATTCAACAGTCCTCAGCTTTCGTATTCATGCAGTCATAACACATTTATACAGATTTTGAAGGATGTCGGTATCACAACAGTGTCACAGTCAAGTGAAATACTAGACTGAGAGTGTCGTTGTTGTGATCATCATCACTTGCTAGTGAATGATATTGTATGGAGTACCTACTAACACACAAATCACCTCACTGCTTCTTCAGTAACAGTCTATTTACTCTACCCTGTTGAATGGATTTTCAACTTTAATCAGCTGCTCAAATATTGTCGACTTAAAAATTGTTTGAATCAATAATTTTTCATAATATATCATTTAAAACATCAAGACTTTATTTGTATTAAGTTCTAGTATTTGTACAAAAATAATGCTAAGATGACTTGAAAATCTACAAAATAGTGTCAATGGCATAATTGTAGCACAAATGTAGTTTTCAAAAAAATGTTTATCCATATGCTGATCCATGCTAGGTATAGGTGTTCATTTGCTAAAGTTTTTCCAGTTGTCCTGTTGTTACCTAATTTGCATATATAATAACCTTAGCCTTAGTACCCTCTTATCTGATTGGCTACAGTAATCTGCACACCTGTATTCTTTGTTCTCTGTTTAGTGACCACATTTCAGGTCGATAACATCTGAGCTCTGGTGACTGACACCTGTCCCTTGCTACTAGAAAAATGGAAAAAAAGTTGACCACATTTTCCTTTCTGAAATTTGAAATGAATGACAAATTCAAACATTTAAAAATTATGAGACAGTATGTGAAGGATTCTACAACATAGCAGTGTTCTCATCGCTATAGAGAAAGCACAGTGCAAACACCATCCTTGCCATCTAGGCTGCTGCTTGGCAGGTTTCTACCATGCTTCAAAAGTATTCTACCATCCTTGAGCATTAGTAACCTTTGAAATTGAATGACAAAATTATAATAATACTTTCACATGAAGAGAAATAGCTGATCCCCTGGAACATGTACAATGTATGTGTTAAATAACCATGTCAGAGTTTGTTGGAGTGTTGAAGACATGCATATTATATACGTATCAGTATGCAAACCAATATGCAAATTACCATATTATTTATATTTAAATCAATATGCAAATTAGCCAACAATCTATCCTGGGGAGAACACTGCATGGGAATTGACAGTTATAAAGTGGTGGTGAGGAGAGCAGAATGACTCATTTGAACCCATGCCCTCTCTACACAGGTTGGGTTGTCTTTCCGCTGAGTAAATCACATCTCAAATTAGTCTTATAGTTTTTTCTGTAATGGTTTGTTTTTCACTAGATCATGTCATAGAATGTTTATAAGCATCAGACATAGAAATCATATATCCAATCTGATTCACATCTGATCTTGTAGGAATTAGCTAGATCTCAATTATTCATCTTTTATACTGGTGTTTGTCTTTGATGTTATTTTGAATATTTTGCTGTTTATTTTTTATGTTGTTCTGCTTATATCGCTATTTCATTCATGTTCTTGTTTTGTGTATATTGCCATCTTTTGTTGTTATTCTGAGTATCTTGTTTATTTTTTTTATATATTTATGTGTTTAATTTGTTCTGATGTTGTTTTTTTGAGTTTTTTAATATCACAAATTTTCTCTCTGAATTTTGAGTTAACAGTAAACTTTTTAATCGTATACAAAAATAATTAATACGGCTAAAAATGTTTGAACCGTAACCTAGAAATCCATCTAGACTATGAAATCCCAGACACTATAATTAACACTCCTGATAACAAACATAATACCAGTAAATTCCCCTGATTATTCTCCATACATTATCTTATTGTGTAGTACAATACTTCACTATTACAATGAACACCTTACTGTAAACAACCCTGACACAGACTATTTGAAGTGGTCAAACTTTTTCTTGACTTTTTCTCTTTCATTCTACAAATTTTACACACCAGTATAGTACAAAGGAAAACAGTGCTTTAATCGATACCGTATAGCCTCTGTGGTTTGTAAAGGGTGGTGTTAACCATGTCAGACGGTGAAATTTACCAGACTTAAATTCCCAGGTATATTACAAGGGTTTCTCACCCACTCTATGACACAAGGTATGCTACATGAACTTATAATGCAAGTATTATCTGATTTTCGTCCTCCGTTACTGAGGCTTACCAAACGTTAGCAAAATAACCGAACTATCAAAGCTATGTGATAATTTTGACAGTTATTTCATGATATATAGCTATGCTTCAACTAAACGAAATGAGCATGGTGATTTATAACACTACCATTCAGTGTCTGGAACAGTTAATTGCTACGATTTGTATAGGTCAATGACTTTTCAAATTGCTTCTGCATCACTGAACACGGAAATGAAAGCCAACTCTACAAGGGATAAAACCCAAGACAAAACACATAGTTTGGACTGGTAGAGACAAAACCCAAGATAGAATCTGTAGTATTGACTGGTAATTGACAAAACTGGTACTAGGTAGTTTGGACTGGTATCAGCAGTGATGACAAAACTGACACAAACTTCTAGTCTTGACAGGGAGTGACAAAACTTAGATGACATTTGCAGTTCTGACAGATAGAGGGGAGACAAAACTTAAACAAAATCTGCAGTTCTGACAGGTAGCGACAAAACTTAAGACAAAATCTGCAGTTCTGACAGGTAGCGACAAAACTTAATCTGTCAAAATCTGCAGTTCTGACAGATACATGTAGCGGGGGAGACAAAACTTTGACAAAATCTACAGTTCTGACAGGTAAACACAAAACTTAGACAAAATCTGCAGTTCTGAGAGGTAGCGACAAAACTTAGACAAAATCTGCAGTTCTGACAGATAGCTTGACTTATGCCAGGTATAAGAGAAACCCAAGGTTTTGAATAGTAGCAATAAACAAAACAGTGATAAAACTTGTCACTAAGTTTTGTCTGGATTGGAAGCAACAAAACAGTACCAACAGTTTTGAAGTATAGTTGAAGTCACTAATAACTTTCACTGGGATGTCTTTGGTACTCTATTCTGTTAAGACAACAATGATCCAATTCCATTTATTCTGACAGATCTGTCAATTCCATGCATGATGTTGAAAACGGACTGCATGACAATTCTGGTATTATGAAAACACAGCCAGTCAAACCTTACACGGAATGGTATCGATTGTACTGATAATTCAAGTAATTAAAGGACAGTCACTCATACACTATACATGGAATGATTCAATGGCCGAAAAACATCTTGAGATTTCGATTTGATGCTCCTCGTCTCATCAGACACAATTATCTCACTGTTTTACTCTTTTGTTGATGTTGTTACGGCATCTGAATTCTTATCGCCACAATGGGCCGTAAACCTATTGGTGTGCCATGTTTTTCTTATTAGATAACTAACATCCAGACAATATGGTGACTTTCTAAAGACTTCATCCTACAATGGTAAAGCCGCTAAATCATACCTCAATGAAGTGAAACCCTATTATTGAGCTGTGCAATTATGAGAACAATACAAGAAAACTGCAAAAAGGGCACCACGATGTAAAACAACACGCTGCCCTTTCCAACATACATGTCACTTTGATATTGACCATATCCCTTCCATTGTCTATACTTTGATAAATTCTGGAGTTTTCGTCAAAACTTTGAGAGTACCCCACAACAGACTAGAATTCATCATAGTAAATGACTAGAAGTGTGTGACATAGAACTAATGTCCCTTGACAAAGTCTTTAGATCTAAGACAACACTTTGTCAGTTGTGGCCAGCTGCTTCAAAAGTTTTGTTTCCCTTGTTTTCAATCTTAAACTTCAAGGCTAAGGTTTTACACTGCTACAAATGAACACATAAAGACATCTTACATGTCACTGACTAAAGTTTGCCACATGTACATGTAGATGTTCTACATTCATTCTGGTTGTGGTGGTAGTGATGGTGGTGGAGAGAAGGGAGGTTCTGTGGGTCCAATTAGGGGTGGGAGTGTAGTGGAGGGTAGGGGTGAAAATGAACATTACTGGTTGGGGTACAATGAGTGCCATATTGCAAAAAGTTTTACTTTAACTTTGTTTGTGGAACCCACAGTAAAACTGGAAGTGAATTTTTGTAAAACATCACATTATGATGAAATGTTGGTGCAAAGTTGTGAAACAAAAATTTCAGATGGATGTCCCCGATTCAGCAGTTAATTGGTAATCCTGGCTTAGCAATACTGATGCTATGTCTAGAGTAAATTGAAGCTATTGTTTGCATGATTGCCCTGAATAAAGTCCCAGACAAGTCAGATAACATACACATAGCATCCAACAGCTGAGTGAGGATTTTATTTGATGTAAATGTTGCCTTTGATTAGACTTAATTCTTAATTAGGTTTCTAGGTCACAGCTTAAGTTGCATTTGGTAATAGTGAAGTTACCGTATTGGAATCTAGTTTTTGAAGCAACTAACTAAGTAGCTTTGTCCGAATCACTAAATGTCATCAGCATAACGGTTGTTTTTTTTCACACTAAACTAGTTTTCCTTGGCACACAATTGTAAGATTTGTCATAATGTTAAAGATGCAGCTCCTGTCTGATGTCTGATCCTTATGGCATGGTTCCAGTGATGAGATACCACTGTAAATGTGAGAATGTGGGACAGAATACTGGGCCTTTAAATTCAAAAGAACCATCTCATTAGAATGGTAATTATATTATATCATGCTACTATGCGCCATTCTGATTGGATAATAACTGTGGTAAAATCACATTTTACCATGGCTGGCAGTGGTAAAATGGGCCCCTAAACTAGCATATGAATAGTACATACAAGCTGAATGTGTTCGTTCTTATACCAATAAGTTAACACTTCCCCAGAGTAAAGGTGTGTCAGGTATCCTGTACAATAGTTTGGGTTACAGTAGTCCAAATAATTCCACTGATGACCTTGCGATCGAAAGCAACGATCGATCAGTGGCTTCAACATCACTGATAAGGTACAAGTTCTCCCCATGCAACGAGCCGTCTCAGCGTCCTACTCTCGTTACGCGTTGAATCAAGCAACACCGATTTAACTTTTAACCATCAGTCAAGGTGCGTCAGGATTATTTCAAAACTGTACATTTTCAGGTTCAGTCAATGTTCAATTTGTTAACCATTAAATTAAAGTAGACTGTGTAACGTCGCGTCTCTGACTTACTGTCTCGAGCTTTCTACGATTCAACTGATTCAATGCCGAGACATCTATTTTTAGCAGTGTACAAGATTGTATTGTTCTTATGTAAATATCCAAACAAAATTGTTACTTTCTTTGACCTCTTGCCCCGTTTTCTTTGTTGCTAGTTTTCAATGCGTTTTCGTTATGCATTATATGATGTAAATAAAGTAATTTATCAATGCAATGCAATGCATTGCAATGCAGTGTATGGTTTGTGTTCATGCAGTGTGTGTGGGGGCTACATGAACGTATCCTCTCATTAAAATATGCTCGTTCCCGACGATGTATTACCGACGATCTTTTTCTGTACGTGCGAATTCACCTTTTCGGGCATATAAATAACCACAGAATCACATTTAGAAGAAATAGACACACATTTTGATATAATATAATAGCAATAACTCCCTCCGAAGGCGGGTATACACTCGAATTTGGTACAATTCGCTCCATATAGCACTCGCCATTCGGCTCGTGCTATATGTCGCGAATTGTACCAAAATCTCGTGTATACCCGCCTTCGGCGGGGGTTATTGCTTAACTAGAATGTCTCACCCAACAAAGTATTTACAATGATAAAAGACCATGGGATTAAATTTGGGGTTAAACAGTTCTTTGGCAGAGCTTAGACAAAGTTGGTCCTAAGGCAAAGAAAAAAAATTTGTGTGGTTCCGATAACGGCAATTTCAAAGCATAGGTAGGAGGTGTTTTTTCTTATTTTGATATTTTTTTGTCTGGGTTCAGATTGTTAAAAAGTATGTAGAGGTCAAAGTTCAACATATATTTCTCATCGATATGTTTGCACTTTCTGTATGATAATACAGAAGACATTGTGTGCTCACCATATTCTGCCATGTTGTTTGATGACAAGAAGATAATCTCATCAAATCTCACCATTTCTCTCACGACTTTGCAAAATATTTAGATTTTTCAATATTTTTTGGAATAACCTCAAAAGAATTTTAGGATCAGCAGTGAAAGACTAGGTTGGGTCAGGTTACTGGAACCAAACAATTAATATTTTTCTTTTTTTTGCCTGAACAAAGAGAATGATCCTATAAATCTACTGTATGTGACTCTACTGGTATGATGAAGTCAAAATATTTATACATTGTTAATGAAATAATGAACTTTTTGTTTTCTAATAGAGTCAGAAAAAATGTAGTTAATTTTGTAATTATGTATATATTTTACAATCATATATTACTCAAATTTTCACTAGTCTGTCTAGAATATAAAAATTGGTTATTGAAATTAGCATGCTAATATATGCAAATTCCATGCTAATATATATGCAAATTTGCAACAGCAGGAGTTAAAATTTCTCTGTGGATACCTGGCAGGATGTTGACAAAATTTCTCCAACTGACGAGTTCTCACCATTTTGTAAAGGTCAAAGGTTACATGATTTATTTAGATCAATGCTAGTTTAAATAGCATAGCAGGTGTGCTGCATCTAGGAAAGCCATCAATATCTATCGTCACGATTGGCCTATAATATACCACTTTATGGATGAACACTTTTACAAACATACTAACGTCATTATAATGTATTACTTGTACGGTAACACTGTCTACTTTCTAGTGGAATATTCACTAGCATATCTAGACATCCTATATTAATTATTCATTACAAAAAAATGACTCATTATTATTACCATATTTATATTTTGTTCTCACGATTATTTGCCTCATTTTTTGTTAATTTTGATTTTTTCTCATTAAATAATATTCTCAAAGCTGCACTAGCCATAACTGGTCATATGGGGTATTATTTTTTTGATCCGACAGCCAACAAATATATTCACTGAAAATTGTTAAAACATCAATAATTAGACATTGTACATGTTAATTAGAATTCTATTTTATCTATAATTAGTACAGTAATAAGTTGAAATTGTGATTCATTTGGGTGCTGATTTTTAGGTGCGGACCCAAAAATCAATTCGTTGGATTATTGTACCATATTATATGCAAACTGCTACACAAATATGTTATATCCACAATGAATTCAATACACCTCATGGTGAACAATTATCATTATTATTGTTATTATTATTATACTTTATTTAAACTTGATAGACTGTTGAGCCAAAGGCTAAGACTTCTCACACAGTATTGAGATAAAAATATACAAAAATACAAAGAAGTACAAAATAATACAAACAAACAATATCACAAGCATTGTCATTATATCTAATAAAAAAATCTCAATAAATGTCCAGTTGCTGCTAGATGTATTAATGTTACAAATAAAAATGTCTACACAGACTAAAAAAATTCTTCGGAAGCGAAATCCCAAATTATTACTGATGACTTGTCAGCATCTGATCATCAGGAGTATACAATGGGCTGTTGTTCGGAGTGTGTGATTCAATTCCAAACAATTTTTTGACGTTGTGAATAGATATTTTCATTTGTAATATCAACCAAGAGTTCATGAACATTAATTTCCAGATATATAAACATATTTAAATACTTATTGTGTATCAAGGTTTTTTGATTAAATGTGATTCAATAATTATCTTACTGAAAACTCATCAAACCCATCAAAAATTCTATTCATGAAAACCATTGCATAAAATAAACTGCTTTTTGATTCATGGTGATACATAGTTAGATTGCATTTGAAGCAAAACCATTAATCTCTATAAATAATGAGTAACACTATTTTTTCAAAGTTGGCATAGTTTACAAAATCACTATGTAAATCAATAATTTTTTTAATTAAAACATTGAAACACACAATTATGAATATGTCAGTATTGTTATGTAATTGGAATTAGGAGGAATACAGTGATCAGAAATAATGAAGGAAAACATGGAAGTCATCACGGAATACTTTATGATGAAGGGAAACATGGCAGTCATTACGGGAATAATTTCATGGCTCATTAGTATTTAAGACTTTCTGATGGTGGACCCCAATTGGGATAACTATAAATCACGGACGTGACATGTTTGATAAAATTCAACTGTTTTTGTGGTAAGTAGGGAAGATCCAGAATACCTACATGTAACTTTGTAAAGTATTTTACCATGCCATTGTCTCAGTTACACTTTAAAGTTGTAAATCTGAAAATTTAAGTCCTTAAACATGAAATGTGCCTCAGAAATAAATTTGTTTAAATTTGTACTGTTACGTCATTCAAGAAAACTCCAACCCATTCTCAGTTGAAATCAAGAAAAAAAATCGGGGTCCCAAACAAATTTTTGAAAATGAGATCAAACGTTATCAAAATTAAGATATTTTAGAATCCAATATGACTGCCAAATCCAATATGGCTGCCGAATATGCAAAAAGACAAGTTTGTCAGTTTCCTTGAAAAGAAGATGGTGAACCCAAAAATTTCTTTCATTATTATGACTGAACCAGAAGCAAGCTTCCATATGGCAAAGTTTGGAGAGATTTCAAGATCTTTGATTTTAGAGTGAAAATCGTCCGCGAGCATGTGACGTCTCTGTTGGTGGTAAGAACAGAATACTGGGCTAGAAAAATCCATTTGACTATACAATGTACACGGTGGGTGTGATTGAGATGATCGTAGTACATATAGGGACTTTATACACATGTAGACTATGCGTGTTCATGCCAGGACTAATGAGGACTACACTTTTGCAGCACACTTTCATTTCATGTATTTTGAAATGATGTACGATTTTTAGCTTTCATTCAACTGCACCAAATTAAATAATTTATATATGATGGTGAAAAATTTAGGTGAATTTCTGAATCAAATTTCACAATTCAAACTTAAGAAAGAGCATGATGAGGCCATTTTTTCATTAGAGAATATTACTAGAGGGGGAAATCGTGATTTTGTATGTAATTTGTTCATTACTTCAGGGCATAGATTTGGAACACGAGCAGCCATATATACATTATACATCAGCATGGGTATAAACTTTGCATTTGCAATTATGTCTTTCATCAACAATATCTGGATATTGGTCATTCCTAATATGTAAATCAAGTGTTTTTGCATTACAAATCCATGTGCAGAATCCGGTAACAAATTGATTCTTTCTTAAAAGCCAGTGGTTTTACATACAGTATAATGATCATGTGCTGAATCTGCAAACAAATTTAAAACATGGAATTTTTCCTGAAATTGGGTCTTCCTATATACATGTAAAAAGCCAGTGATTTTAAGTACATAATGTGTATCGTGTGCAGAATCTGGTAGCAAATTTAAAACTGATGACATTTTTTCTGGGCAAAAACCTCTTTCTTTGAAACCTACCATACATAGGAAACTTGTACATTTGTATTTAAAGGATAATATTTTGATGACAAATTGTTAATATGACTACTTTTGAATTAAAATTTGAGATTAATGAATGAGAAAGGATAGTTTTCAATATCCTAGTCCAAAACTAAGGTGAAATATCAAATATGGTATTCCCACCCTATCACCCAACCTACCCCCACCCCCAAAATTTCTGTCTTCAACTGCTTTCTGTGCTTTTGAAGATATATGATGTAAAGGTTGAAGATATTATTCTAATGTGATGTTCTATTCCATTCTTCATACACTATGGTTTCCATAATTTGGGTGAAAATGATCTTTATTTGATTTTTTTTCAAATTGTTCCACAAATTTCAAAAGAAACTGATAACACGATTTCCTTTACATTCCGGAAACTCACGTTTCTCAAACAACTACGTGCATGATGCAGTTACAGGCTGTCAAAATAATAGTGCCTCTAGAATGTCTTTTACTTTTCACCACAGGATGACAATGATTGAGTGAAAATGTATTCTTCTTTGCTCATGTTACCATGACAACAGACAGTGTCACACAGCACATATATAAGAGCTGTGACCTTTCTAAGTTCAGCTGTCTTGACTGTGATCGATGACATCACAATTTTATTGATGATTCAATAATGGGTCAAAATATCCATCAATTCATAGAATCTCAAATTGAATAGTATACAGTTTCCTCAACTGTAATTAGCATGTACATGTACTGTATATTATATGCACTTTATATTACATGTGACTATAAAGTCTGAAATGACAGAGACTCTAAAGATAACTATATAACAATTTTTATAAAACACAACATTTTGGATATTTCCCAAATTTAAGTGTGTGTATATGTGTGTGTGTGTGTGCATGTCTCTGTGTGTGTGCATGTCTCTGTGTGTGTGCATGTCTCTCTGTGTGTGCATGTCTGTCTGTGTGTGTGCATATCTCTGTGTGTGTGCATGTCTGTCTGTGTCACAGCATGTGTATGTCTGTATGTCTGTATGTATGTATGTATGTATGTATGTATGTATGTATGTAT
Organism: Glandiceps talaboti; assembly: GCF_964340395.1. NCBI lineage: Eukaryota > Metazoa > Hemichordata > Enteropneusta > Spengelidae > Glandiceps > Glandiceps talaboti. The sequence goes on from NC_135559.1 coordinate 3,227,237, forward strand.
GTATGTATGTATGTATGTATGTATGTATGTATGTATGTATGTATGTATGTATGTATGGAGGTATGTATGGAGGTTGATGGGGATGATGAGGGGGTGGAGGTAATGGGAGGGGGGTTGGGTGGTGTACACAGTTGAATACCCAGGAAAGAAATGTAGTAGATTTTGTTGACATCAGTTTCAATATATATTATTACAAATAATAGGAATATTTAAATTTCAGTCTACGATTCAAAATAATAAAAGACAGAAATGCCTGCACAAATATATAGGGAGATATTTTCCAGTAGAAATCATTCGGCTTGATCACAGTCAACACTTGCTGCTACCTTAATATGCTAACCATGTGTGTACACTAAGTCTATAGACCAATGTTCTTGGTATAGTTGACAGACAGCACACACCTTCAACAAAACACGTCTCCCATGATAGCCATGTGAAACTAGCCGATAAAAGAAAGGTGGCAGCCAGGTCAAATATCAGACACTTTGGAAGTCACATGACCTTTTCTTTCTAAGTCACTCCAGACAGGGATAGCACAAACAGAAAGATGTCAAAGAATAGGTTCTTATATAGAGCAGAAAAACCTCAAGTGGTTATTTATACGGTGTGATATATGTATTCAGTGATTCAAAGATTTAATGCTCAACAGTCCCTTTTGTCTGAGACTTTGATGTTTGGTGTCCTATGCTACTACATGTAGTTGACAACACTGTATTTCTAGGTGAGAAGTGGTGAAAGTTCCTAGCATATTGTCAAAACATGTTGGTAGAACTTACACCATATTTATTTCTCTTTTAGTCTGGTTGCCATGGTCTCTAACTTAGCGACTTTGACTACACTGTGAGTGGAGGCCAGGTGCGTGCCAGTGTAACGTAACGATACCATATAGGAACTGGACTCTTTAGACTTGAGACTGTGTGTAAATACTTGAGGAGTACATGTATAATCAATCATATACTCATATCTCAGTCTCAGATCATTTGAGGTTGCTGCCTTCCAAAAATAGATTTTTTGAATCTAGATTTATAGCTAACTGGTATGGTTGCAGAAAATCTATAGATATTGAGTTATGTGTAAGACTGCAAACATCGTGAAGTCTACACAGACTCACCTTAAACTCACAAAATCCTCCAAGTATCACAAAAAAGTTTTGAATCTTTGACTAGTTTCATACACAGGCACTTGAATCAAACTGTATGATTTTATTTTAAAAAATGTACAATAACACTTTATTATTATACATTTAAAAAAAATAAAACCATACAGTTTGATTCTAGTGCCTGTGTATGAAACTAGTCAAAGATTCAAAACGTTTTCATACAGAATTACTATGCAAAGTGTACAGACCTTTAATGGTATGCTTCAGACCACTTCTTCTTTTTCCTGCACATATAAGCTATTAAGCTATTAAAGTCTTCTCGAGTATTTTCATAAATATGTTCATATGAATATCTGTAACTTTTTTTATTATTATTATATATTTTGCTGATTTAAAAGCCAATTATTACATGTGAATAATTGGAGGAAAGAAACCCAAGTTACATTACACACAAACTTCAAGTGTATGAACCTACATAAATGATTGATTATTAAATATATGCAAAATATGATACATGTATGTTCATCAAATCAATATGGCACTCTATTGATTCATTTCTATTCACACATGAAATCTTGTAATGTTTACATTTCCTACCACACCAAACAAGAGATTATATAAATTGTTTACACCTCCTACTACAGCAAACACTGGATTTCTACACATATTCCAACTGCCATGTGAAAACATCCACCATAACAATCAAATTTACAATGGTATTGTCTACACTAAATAAATGTTATGACCCTGCATAACCATACAACTTCCAAATGCTATAATGTCTGAAGCTTGCCGATAAATACCTTGATAAAGAATTTTTATTCAAAACGACAGATTTTACATCTATTTATACAGACTGACTTACAAGTTCCATATGCATTTCTTTCCAAATACTGTAGTTGTATTATGTTGCAGTGGGATTTTAGCTGATTATACGCACACACATATTAAGTCCATGCAGCTAACATTATAAGTTGTCATATTTATTTCTATATTCAGTTATTATAAAGGTGTTAACAACAGTCACACTGAATACCATAGACTGACCAGATAAGTTATTTACAAGTACATGTTGTAGTATCTATTTCAGCACCAATTTAAAATGGATCTTGCACGACCTAAATTGCCATTGCACCAAATTTTCCATGCCCAAAACTCAGACCACTAAAAAGATTTATAGTACAGAAGCTCAGGCCATAATCTTCACACCCTAGAGTATACATGTAACAACAATGAACTGCATATAAACACAATTCATACACTCACTGTCAACAGTTGAATACTATAGCATTGAAGGTTGAACTAAACAAACACAGACTTTGAAAACCTGAACAATTATTTGGGGTTTTATTCTGACGGTGGAACAGTAACATTTTATAGCCTGCATCGTTTCAACCATCTTGTCTTTCATCGTCACGGTGATGGTGAAACCATGACTTCCTTAGACATAAATTTATAGTAGACGACTTCCATAAAGTTTATGGATTAATACAGCCTTGATAGTTGAATGGAAAACATCACTGCCTCAATTGAGATTTTTTTGAAAATACATGTATGGCTGCACTGCTTGCTGAATACAAGACACATCACAGGGTCATTTTTATGTATATGGCAACCAAATGAAGATTCCTCCATAGATGGAGTTATGTTTGAAGCGCTTGTATACAAAAATGTATGTACGACTGCACTGCTTGCTGAATACAAGACACATCACACATTCACAGGGTCATTTTTATGTATATGGCAACCAAATGAAGATTCCTCCATAGATACAGTTATGTTTGAAGCTCTCCTGTCTTGTACAATATAATAATGGCTTAAATTCTGTTTGATCCACTTCAATAGATCATGACTTCAGTTTCTCATTCTCACAAGCTGGAGCATTCATTTCTTGCGGATGCAACAGACTCTACAAAATCCTGTAGTTTACAACGATGCAGTTTCTTGTCTCTCAGAACACTACGTCTGTCTATTATTGTCTATTTCAAACTATTAATGACTAGTACATATAGATTTGAAAATTATCTTTTTTCAATAATAAAGAAGATTAGAAAATTATTTTGTGTGTAAATTGGTTTTCTCTTACAGGTTCTGATTTGCATATGTTCAACTTATTGAAATACAAACGTGTTAGCTTTTTAACTGAATATATATTACCTAATTTGCATAAATAAAATAAAAATACAAATGTGTTAGCTTTAAATCTGAATATATATGACCTAATTTGCATAAATGATAAGAAATCAGTGATGTAGCAAATTCGGTCTATTTGGACCTGATGATATCAATAAAACTTTTGAATATATATAGGTTGATTTTGAAATAGAAAAAGTAGGCATAATCCTGATTATTATCAAGTAAATTAGGATTAATCTTGCAAAGTTCTTAAATTGTCCCAAATATTTCCCCAAATCCACATCGAAAACAGAAAAGTTTTAACTTGCAAATAAAGAGGGTATTCATGATTTCTCTTTGTGTTGTACCGCTATTGGCTTGTACAGACAAGCTGGTGAATAAACGTGTAATGACCAAGGTCTTTGGTTTGATGGAGTTTTCATGTACCACTGCTTAGTACTAGTGTAATTATGGAGACATGGATAAAAGTGTCTCCTGGGGACAGACTAGACAGAGTGGAAACTTTACAAGCTAGTAGTCAGCTGTTCATGGCATGTACACTTCCTGGGCAGAGACTGAGTCAAATTTTTCTACAATACATGTAGCTGGCAGTCAGCTGTTCCTGTGTGCGGATAGTGTAAGCTTCCTCAACACAGACAGAGTGAAACATTTCAATATATACATGTTTGTTGTAGCGAGCAGTCAGTTGAAGTTGAGATCTACATACACCTGTGGTATCGAATCATCTTGAGATATGATGCCAAGGATAGCACTAGACTAGCTGTATGTATGTATGTATGTATGTATGTATGTATGTATGTATGTATGTATGTATGTATGTATGTATACGTATGTATGTATGTATGTATGTATGTATATGTATGTATTTATGTATGTACATGTATGTATGTATGTATGTATGTATGTATGTATGTGTGTGTGTGTGTGTGTGTGTGTCTGTCTGTCTGTCTGTCTGTCTGTCTGTCTGTCTGTCTGTCTGTCTGTCTGTCTGTCTGTCTGTCTGTCTGTCTGTCTGTATGTCTGTCTGTATGTATGTATGTATGTATGTATGTATGTATGTATGTATGTATGTATGTATCCAATAACACTTATTACAATGGTATTGACAAATTCACTGAAGCAAGAAAACATACACTATACAGTGTATACCTTGCAGGCAGTACAGTAACACTCCATAACCTACAATATACATCTTTATCATATTCTGTCATGCAGACCCTCCCTTACAATTACTTTATCATCAATATCATTATGCTGAGTGGTGTTACCAATTTGAGAACGAACGCACAACGTATGTACATTGTATGAAATTGGTTCAGCATTGGCAGTAGTCCAGCTCTCGACCAATCAAGCATAAACGTATAACACATTTCACACCTGGGTCTACCTTTATACTGCCGATACTTGTACATTGTATAACAGATGTGTGCACTGCATGTATAGCATTGGATACATTCAGGAATAATTCTTGTAAAAATATCTGGTATGTCTTTGATTTAGGTTTGGGTACCCAGTACCATATTAACCAGGAGGGGCAGGGGAATAGTATGGTGAAGCTGCATACATATATTTTGTATATCCATAATCTTGTACCATGATTTTGGTAGGAACCCCAGGAAAATATTCAAAGAACTTTGGTAGATTTTTACCTACTTTAACTGCTATTAACATTGCATGAATGTACAAACGTCTAAAATACATGTACATTTAAAAGATATAAATTTCTAAACTCTAAACTGCCGATACAAGCATTGAACTTTCAGAAAACTGTCTATTCAAAATTTGATCATTGAGGACTTAGTTGCCTTTATTTGAGGTTCTCCATTAAAACTCATCCTTTGTTATCTGGGATCAGAGAACCTTGGCAAAAACCTTTATTTATTGATTATCAACATACTCAGAAGAAAGAACCTCTAATTTGACTAAGCACTTTGACCTTGCTTAAAAACATATGTTTTACTTACTAGCTAGCGTTGGACTCATTTTACTAACTAGCTAGCGTTGAACTCATGCACTGATTCATCATCAGAATTCTAAACATAGAAAAACCTTGCAATTGAAGAGAGGCCTTTAATTACATCTCTAATTAGGTTAACCATTTCCTGATATTTGTAAGTTCGTATGTCGTACAAAATTCCCAACCTGGGTCTAACTGTGTTGAACTATGTATAATCTAGTACACGTATATATAGTCTAATGGCATAGACGTACATTCAGATGTTATTCTCAAATATACTTCTTCATTGATCCCACTATATCACACAAGTTCAATAAGCAAACTTGTTCGTTGGGGGTGGGGGTGGGGGTGGGGGTGGGGTGGGGTGGGGTGGGGTCTGGTGTCAATGCAATTGCTGAACTTCATTTTCACACTTCTAACCAAATTTCGACGGAAAACTTTCACTCCTTCAATGATAACAGCTTTTGAAATTACTACTGAGATGTTGATAATTGATAAAAATTATTTCTAGTGTGAGATATGGTGCTGGGTTTCTGGTTAGTATTTTAACGTATTTACAATCATGTTTTTACATTACATCAATGATAGTAGTGTGAACACTATAGTTTTTATCATAGTTTACATCATACAGGGCTCATATATAAATGTTTGATGTTGCACTTGTGAGCGTTCGTTTTGGGGGATGGGGAGGGAGGGAGTTTTGACCTAAATGAACGATGTTTATTTATTGAGAATGTGCGACTTTGTGCGATAGTCCCTTAGGTCACAAGTATTTTCTGGCTAAATGAAGAAAACAATTGGAGAACAATAACATAATTATACCACCATCAGTAATATCAAAGAAAAATCTGGGAAAGTAATAGCAATTTTGAACATTATGACTGGTATTTCAAACACAGCAGAACCAGTGATGTAGACATGTGTTGTTGTGACATAAAATGTCGGTGCGAGTTGTCGTGATGTAGAACGACCAAGGTATAAATTCCATATTTTTGGTTTATGCATGTTATAATTGTATAGCCTACATGTATGTATAATTGAATAGAAGTCTATACTACAGTATATCTAATCATATAGAGGTATATATTATAGTCCTGTAATATAAACCAACATCTATTCAATAGCTTATAACAACATGTTACAACAATAGTTGTAGTTTGTGTCTTTAATAGTAAGCTGAGAGTTTGATTGCGAAAAGTTTGATTGCTGTTGTCGTATATTTGTGTCAGACTACAGGATAAAATTACATGTAATATATTCTACCACCTAGTACTCTGAACTATTAAAAAACACTAATAATATACAGATTAGTTTCATCTCATAAAATATGACTTGGAGATCAGTAGACTGTAGATGTAATTTGTACTTTAATTGACCTGGAATTTCATACAATCCTATACATACATAGATTTTATGTTCCATTGTAATTCACTATATGTACATTGAGCTGTCCAGTATTTTTTTTACTTTTTAGTACAAATAAATCACTTTGCTCGACAGAAAAGGTGTGTGCATAAAAATGAAATTTAACGATTAACATTTCTGGTTTCTGATTCTCTGGTAAATCTATTCAAAAAGTTGGTCATGAACAAAAAGATGATCTTGCTCCTTATTGCTCCTCCACCGATATTAAAGGGAAAACTAAGGAAAATTAATAATTGTGTGTTTCTGATAACATGGCCTCAGAAAGTAGGGTACATGAAGGTAAGTCAAGATTTTGTTGATTTTATTTGATCTTTGACGTTATATTTTTGAAAAATATTGCTTCGACCAAAAAACAAAGAAGATATCAGTCAGAATACCCCTTTTGTGATACAAAATGTAGTTTGAATGAAATATTTACAGACATCACTGGGGAAAGAAAAGTGAAGCGCATAAAGGTCAAGAATACAAACAATTTCTTATGTTTTTGTTTTAAATCTTTAAAAACAATTTTAGGGTCAAAGGCTTAAATGAAAGGTGGTAGGGTTATCATTAATTATATAGTACACATTTTTTTTGGCCTAATGTAAGAACATACGATTTAAACGTGGGGGTTGAAGTAATGAAATAAAGGAAATTCCAAAACATAAAGTGTAGACACAAAGAGTAAATTGAGTTGACACCTTTGTTTGATAAAATAAAAAAATTCTGATTTTTCAAATATGAAATTTGTGTTTGGTATTATGATATACATCCATAATTGTGCGATAAATCCATAAGTATTATTTTAGATGATTCCTATCTTAAATAAAGTAAATATACGCAACTAATTATCAGAGTAAAAACAAACTGTTCACATAAAGTTGAAGAGAAACTACTTACAACTGAAAAGGTTACAACAATACATAAATGTCACACTGGTGCTATGTATACATGAGTTTTCCATTAAATTCAGTTCCTCATAAAATATTCATTCATCAGGATGAGATGGGACTGACAGAAAGCTATGGTGTTCATTTCACACAGCTGGATTCAAATACAGTGATGGGTATATTCTACATATCTGGAAAGGTCAACAGAGTTCAGGTTGATGAAGCTAGATCGTCTTGACGATTATAGAACATGACATTAACCTTTTGACCTCCACTTTCAAGCTCCTTGACTAGTAAGTTTTCATCAATCACGGTGTTCGTTTGCACATTTTAATACGACTTGTGAATACAGATTTGCAGCAGTTATTTTCTGATAACAAATCACATACTAAGAATTTCAGAAATGAGGTTTTAAGAAATCTGCTTAAAGGCCCATGATTCTGTCCCAGGTGCTATACACTCGCACTGCTTATAAACTCTAAATTTTCATCAATCATGGTGTCCATTTGCACATATTAATATGACTTGTGAATAAAGATTTGCAGTTAATTTCTGATCGCACATTACACAGAAATGAGGTTTAAAAATATCGAGTTAAAAAAAACGTGATTCAGTCTCTGGTTCTCACAATAAATGCCATCAGTGGAACCAAAAATTAGAATGAAAAATAAAATTCTTATAGAAAGCCCATAACTCAATCCAAGGTTCCTGACAAGAACTGCACATATCTCACTATATCAGCAGACCCATTACTATTCTTTGCTGTAGACCAACTTTCTATATATTATGTATACTTTAATAGCTCTATCAAAGAACTGTTTTTCTGACCTAGATCTAATACTATTCCAAACATGGCCCAACATAATGTGGGTAATATAACTGAACTTGTCATATTATTTGTTGTACAGTAGTGACTATTATTTTGTATTTACTGATAAAAATCCTTGAGCTTAATTTGTTTGATCAAAGCTAAAACACAATTACATTTTTTAATGCAATCATAAATTAAGCTGTAATCTAGATATGCACACATTAAAATAAATAAATGTACAACTACTTGACTAATTAAATTCCTTATCAATTTAATGGCTCAGAGGTTCATTACACTGTATTAAGACAATGGAACAAATCACCATTAAGACTAAAAATTAACAATTGATGTTAATTAATACTAATTTTTCAGGCTGCATATTAATGATTACCAAAGATACTTTAATTACATCATTCATTAGTACTTAGTTTAATTACTGTAACACAATCAATATGTTCAAAACAAATTTCTCAATTTGTTATCAAGGGATAATAGAATAACATATCTCTACTACTCAAATTAAACATCTTGAGAAACCCCACTGAGGTGCAAAACTAGTCAAAGACTCAAGTCATTTATGTACTCAATTTAGTAGAGGAAATATCTCTTCTGTTATGAAATGAACAAATGATAATGAAATGTACGTTTGTACTTAGTTTCATTAATGCAATCAATATGTTCAAATCAAATTTCTCACTATATCAACAACATATCTCTACACTTCTTGACAGTGTGATAGCCAAATTTTGTTGTGAGTCAAAATGATAAAAACTGGGGTTTCTTGTGAATCACTACACAGTAAGAGAGAGAGGAACACCAAATTTTGGTTTGTCACTAGAAATTGTGTGTGCATCAGTGGCACATCAAATTGGCTTAGGGGCACACTGCTTCTTGAGTAAGCCCACTGAAGTATGAAACTAGTCAAAGAATCAAGTCATTTTTGTACTCAATTCAAGTGAAGGTATCTCTACATCATCCACATGAATCATTCTTCTGGTACGAAATGAACAATATTGATATTGATATGTACATCCTCCTAGTAGAATCTGAAATTGTAAGTCTGAATCTGCCTAGACAACATCCTTACATGTAAAAGAAGTTCAGTCAGGGATACAGTGAGATATTCTTCTCCAATATTTTCTTTGTTTGGCCAAGGAAAATATGAGTGACCTAAGGGGCCTTGTCACTAGAATGAAGGAAATATCAGGGAATAATGTAATTTTACCTCTATATGCATAATTTATCAAAAATCAGGTAAAATATTGATGATTTGGAACATTTTGACTCATATTTCAATCACCATAGAAACAATGACGATTGGTGTAGAAAGACAATAGAAGACAAACAACTAAAAATACTGTTTTAAAATGTAAAGTTCTCCATAATATTTTTCTAGACAAAAATTTGACTAAATAATCTTTTTAAAATGCAAACATTTGCCCACATGTTTTGTTGTCACTATTCTTAAAAATGTTAACTTTCTAGACTGATCAATTTGCACAATTTTTTTTTTGAAATGTGGACATTTCTCCACTGTCTCTATTGTTGCAATACTTTTCTAGACGGATATATTTGGACAAATAAATTGATTTTTTTAAAAATATAGACAGTGCTCCATATGTTGTGTTACTATTGTTGTAAGTTTTAAGTTGTTATTTGGTGTCTGGATGTATTCTCTCAGTAAAGTACACACAAAGCATAGTACGACAACCCTGACTGTATTTTATACATACTTCACTGAGTTACAAATCACTATTCAGTTCCATACTTTTCATTAGTCACACGTCATGTACATGAATACTGCACAACTCCTTTAGCTAAATTGCTGTTTAATTAGCATGAAATTTGCATATATTAAAATATCATCAACACACTTAATACCCTGGAGAATTTTCCCTTCTAGTTCGTTAACCAGATTTATATCTTCTGTATGGTCAACTTCTAGTTTTATTTTGCTGTTGTAATTTCGCCATGTTGTTTAATTAGCATGTAATTTCGCCATGTTGTTTAATTAGCATGTAATTTACATATATTAACATATCAATAAATTACCATCATGGTGAACCATGTTCACCGGCTGTGTTTCTTCTTTATGTTCCACTCCTTGTTTCATTTCACTTTGCTTCTTGTATTCCAATGATTCACAAAGTTCTCATATTTGTGCAATGTTTATAAAAGATTTATGGGTGAAAAGATAGAAATGTTTACAGGGGATTCTTGTAATTATGTTTTTAGTGATTTACTTTCTTTGGTAGTCTTTAACTTTGTTGAGTTTCCTGTCAATTCATCGACCAATATAAATGATAATAATAGCAATGGAGCCAAGGATCATTCTTTGTTCTGTAGGACCAACATTTCTATAGTTCAGCCAAACCCTGATATTAACATCAAAGCATGGATTCCAAGCTAAGCCGTTGTCCGTAATTTGTGGAATCTCAGATAGATATACATATCTGTGCTGTTAGGTAGTGTTGTAGTCTATTTGTATGACTACATTATAATGTATATGAAGTGTGATACAGTGTATTTACAAAGCTCTAGTACTTGACATCTAACTCATTATTGACATTGTTAACATTTACAGCTGTCATCTTTTATTGACATACATACATACTTGACAACATCACTGATATGATGTGATTGCTTCTATTAACTACTAGCCTGAAATCAGTCATATGGTTTTTTTTTCGTTTCTCCCTACCACTCTCAAGTCATATGGAGATTTTGTTCTTGCCTTTCCACTAACATATTTCAGTCATATGGAGATTTTGTTCTCGCCTTTCCACTACCACACTCAAGTCATATGGAGATTTTGTTCTCGCCTTTCCACTATTACACCTGACATTTCCCTACCGGCCATTTACTTTAACGAAGTTTGGCCAGAAATAAGACACAAATTCTTATTGGGTTTCTTATTTTTCCCACTGTGGGATGTTGTCAATAGTGTCACCACATAATTAGAACCAACCCAGAGGGTTGAGCTGTATGATATAAATATGATCACCATATTCAATAATCGCTGTATGAAATTGTACATGTAGTCTAATTTTGAGGTTTGAATGAATGAGTGTTACGTGTTATAGTAAAATGCCAGGTGTGGTGAGGGAAAAGCAAGAAGAAAAGTCCCACATGACTGATTTCCAGGCTAAATATTTATCCTACCTAATTCACAAACACAATCACTGGAATTTTAACACAATTTCAGAACCAAAAAAGAGAGGCAAAGTCTGCCAAACACCTCACAGTGTCTGGCTCAGAAAAAAGCTTCAAGACATTTTTTTCACACATTTTTATGTAGAGAACTCACTTGTATAATTGTACTTAGAATACATATGATATACACATACCTTCAGGCCAAAATTTTATTTTCACCAAATGTTCACAATCATAATTCAAATCTAATTTAAATATAAATACTCCTGTTGCCTTTGATTCTTTGAAATTTCATCTAAATAAAAAACTCTGAATGGAGACTTTGGTAATATAAAATCTTGTGCCAACACCAAAATCTAATTTGAAGTCCTGTATATTAAATTTGATTTGAAGACCATACAAACATTACCAAGCTAAAGTGTCTGGTATCTTTGATGACATCAGAGATAACCTTTGACCTCACCATCTTTATATTCCAATTATGACCTCCTAAATCTTGAAACAGCTCGGGTGACTAGACTGATTAAATGCCAAATTGGAATTTCACTGCTAGCTTTATATTCATTCATTACAAAATGTGACCCTTTGCCACAAATAAATAAATCAAACCCAAGAACTGTATTTGAATATATTACAATAAAAATATGTATTTATCATACTGTCAAAATTCAAATGTCAAATTTCAAAATTCCAACACTCATAATTCAAAAATGTCCAAATTTGTATTTTGTATTTTCTAATGCAATAGTGGGAAGATGTATAACTTCTAGGGCAAAATATCACTGTTTTTATTCAATTATTAAAAGAAATATGTCATTCGTTGAACTTTGTATGTGATAAACATTCATAAGCCCACTGGTCTTACATGTACCTAGTTTACTAATAAATTAATAAGAGCTCTAGGAATAGTACAGTGTTGAATATTTGATTTTGTATAACAGTATTCTTCCCTTTTTTTTAATTTTCATTTCAAAGTATTTTTTTTTTATTTTCTCTTATTTGGAAAGACTGGAACATTTCCAAAGTATTGTAAATAATGCAAATTGTTCAAAATATGGTAACAGATGCCTGTTAATCTTGTGAGTGATGATTTTATGTAGTCAAAAATTTGAACCTTTATATACGATGACCCAAATTCTGTTCAGAGTGAATTTTTCTCATCACACTAGTACACTCTGCCCATACTGTGAACATATACTTTCTAGCTAGCTACATTTTTGTATTGCATAGCAACATTTAAATCTATCTCTTTGTAGCTTTCTGTCATCTTGTCATTCTGAATTCGATGCATCTTTTTTCTTATCAGTGTATTAAATCCACGATTCCCCAGCTGAAATTACTAGCCCATTATCGGAGATATTTTCCAAGAGTTCATCCCATTGACTTGTGAGAAGTAAATCTAATCTCATCACAGGGCCTGTTACTATGGAAACCACCTTCATCAGTGAACGGCAAGAGATGAGGTGGTCTGATTTGTTGCTAGACTAGCATTTCTACTTGATATATGTGATATTCCCCAGAGGGAAAGTTTTTTGTCTTGATTACTACACTGTTTTTATCAAATGTTTTTTCTTTCTAAAACCGACCTACCATATTGATTACAGGTAATAAAGAGACTTGAAGGAAAACGTGTGCTATTTCTAAATTGCGTTAATATGCCAATTAGCACGCTATAGAAATAAAACTGGCAAAAACTAGACAGCAATCATGCAGCCTGGCTCTATAAATTAACTCTCCTAATAGCATTATTGATTTATCATTCTCAAGGATAATTTTTTTACAAATAGAGCTGAAAAATGTACACTTGACCTCTACGTTTCTTGAAAAATGGAACGAACCATTAAAGAAATAACATGGGTTATACCAAATACATCAATAAAATAGGGGTGATAGGACTACAGAGAACAGATGTTTTTGTGTTGTGTTGGTTATGATTGTAATTATGGTATACATTTATTGATTTTTTATGTGTGGTAATAATGAAGGCGGAAACTGCAAATGATATTAATACCATTTCGATTTCAGTTAGTAATTAAAATGACTTCCAGTGTCTCCATGACGCAACATTGATTTTTATTTAACGAGATTAATATTCTCAATGCATTCATACCATGACTCATACAGTGAATACAGTATTGATATGTAATACAAATATGAATATGAGAAAATTTGCTTTGACTTGTAACTTTTTTTCTTCAATTTTTTTGCCAAGGATTAAAATCTTCAAGGAAATTGTCAGGCATGAAATGAAACTAGGTTAAGTCCGTTTTTTGCACTCATTTACTGCAAATACAGGAAATTTTGAGATTTTTATTCTGATGTACATTATTTGATACTTAGCATAGATTGAAGAGAGAGTCTTAAACTGATAGTGTTCTATAAATAATCACAGAACACAATAATTTATGAGTCTATGAAGAGACACGATATAAAGAACCAAACTGTAAAAATTATAATTCCACTACAGTGGCTTAAAATGAAAACAAAGCTAAGAAAAATGTTTTTCGTAAGTTTCTCATTTCTCCTTAAAAATGGTATAATGAATGCAATCGACTAAAACTTGTCTGGATTCTCCTAAACTTTAATCTTTAACATTACAACCTATTAAAGTTTAATTAATATTGGTGTCATTTTCAATACACCACCATCATTAAGAGGTAAATATAGAATTTCACAAATATTTGTGAGATGATTTTAATAACTGATATTATATAAATTCTTGAATACTCTAAGATTTGTTTAATCAAGTGATATATTACTTTGTGAACTGTTAATATAATATGAACAATTTCATACATGTAGTTGTGACTTTTGATCTTGCAGATGAATGTCAAGGTCTGGGAAAGTATAAGCTCAGAAACCTCATTATTTTGAAGATGAAATGTCAAGGTCAGAGAGAGTATCAACTCAGAAACTTCATCTTGAAGTTTAAAGGTTTGAATGAAATGTTGAATTTGTAGACAGATGTACACACTGTAGTGTAAAACTATGTGATATTCTACCTTTCCATTTGTCATTTCCTACGCCCCCATTAGTCTCTCACTTCGGCAGACAGTCTGACGAGATCTATAATTTTGTTTGAAACAAGAGTCTAGCGATGACAAGAATCTGCTGTTTTTAAAAGAAATCTAATTCCCCATGTGTTTCTGTAACAGATGGTAGCACCTGCCTAATATTTATACTCACTTACTGAAACACCTGTGTTGAGTATACAGTGAATACCAAGGAATCAAATTAAATTGTGTTACTGAAACAGAACATTTGGAGCTGTTTATATTCATTTCTTCTAACATACAAACAGTTTGGACTGAAAATTTATCACATCAAACTGAGATAGGAACATCCAAACTACATGTACATTACAATCAAGGGAAGTGAGGTTTATATTGTGGCATGCAATATACGAGAAAACCAGCATCTTGTCTAGATCATGATTTTTACAAGATGTGCTAAAATATTTGGATCTGATTTTGAACCAATTCACCATTCCACATAGGGACAGGGCTATAATGATCTATACTAGTGACATAGATATACACAAAGTAATATAAGTCAATGTGTTATCACTCCACACTTCATCATTTTGTGTCATTATGTTATTATTCATGTGTCATTTCACTTCGGATTGTCACACAGGTTAAACAGTTGTCACTGCAACTCATACAGCCAAGTCTTAATTTGTGGCAATAACCACTGAATGCACTGAAAACACATCAATCATTACGCTGTCAATGAGATACATCATGTCAGAGATCTTACCTGAATAAATATGCTTTGTGGTTTGTGACACTGAAATAAATTTACAAATTAAGATATCTATCTACATAAACTTCAGATCTGTCAAAAATATGCAAATTTCAAATATGTCAACTCGAAATAACTATGGTATTTTATGTAAATGTAATTTTTTTGTAACAAAATCTTCATCTTAATTGATTACGATATCGTTTTAAATACAGTTGTAATGTACAAAAATAATATGGAAATTTGAAATGCCACATCCAAATAAATTTTCTGTAAATGTGATGTTTTTATGAACCCAAATTTTCAAAAAATATATTACGATAACAATTTAGATATAGCTGAGTTGTCAAACTCAAAAAAATATGTGAAATTAATAATTGGTTGAAAAATTAATATATTATTACTTATGATGACTCCACATCAAATTTACAAATCAGTATTACAAGATAATTTCAATTATCTCACTTTACATGTTTATTTTTTTCATTCTTCAAAATCATTTAGCTCTGAATATGTGACTACAAAAGCACCTCTTTACACAGCAAAGCATTATGGGTAAGAGCATCAAACGGGTGCAACTTTTCACAAATACATCCACTTACAAAACAGAAGTACTCAAGTACCTAAACCCTCGGACAAAAGTGTCTTTCTAAAAAGTTTGAAATGTTTAGCATACTGTGTGCAGCCATGCAAAACACTTTGTGATAGATGACTGGGTGAGCTCCTCTCATAATTTTTACATTGTGATATCATATTTCTTAACTGTTTAGATAATTTCCTGGCTTAGTTATTTAATACCCAGACACCTGATAAGTTTGACCCCAGTGTTTGAATTTATAGTGTCAATATATTACACACTGCAGCTAAGCTTAGTAAAATAACTCTACACATACTTGCTGAATGACTCCATCTATCAAACAAGATATTTTTGTCAAAGTAAGTTAGAAATGAGATTCATGTTACATGAACTTTTTTTGATGTATTTCAAATTTTACTTTTGCTTTACTCTACTCTACTTTATTGTCAAATTCATTGTTTCATAATGACATGTCTTGAGTGAGACATGCAGTGTCAGCCTACTGTAGTAAACCTCTGACAAATAATTTTTTTTTAGATTTATTTTCCCAGATCAGAGTCCGTGAAAATTCTTTCTCATATCATATCATATTCAAGTGTGGCACAATAATATTGAGATTCTTGAAGTCTGAATTTCAACACCTTCTTTGTTCAAGTATTCTATTTGGGAACATGGTTTTTATTTCAACTAGTTCATTTAATTGACTGCTATAGTCCTTGAAGACCTTGAAGAAGTCCTACTCATTTTTTAAATAAAAAGTTGGAAAATATTCTCAAAAGCATCAAAATGAGTTTGTAAAGAAATTAGTATCCAAAGTCAAAGTATGTTCAAAATTACAATATATCTATCACTTGTGCAGCATTTTGACAATTTTGAACTTGACACAATAACGCATGACCTTGGTGTATTTATTTATAAGTTAGACATTGTGACATTATAAAGTCTGTATTAAAGTGAGTTTATAGACGACATAGGTGGCCACACAAGACTGCTGGTGTACATGTACGCTACTATTTATACTTCTAGAGATATCGTAGGTTGTTATGAGACACTAAGAGTTCAGACATTTGATGTCTTCTTTCCAATCACAGTTCAATTCAATTTTACTTCCTTTCTCCACATTACGGTTAAATTGTTGTAGTTTTTATTGTATCAGACATTTAGTCGCCAAATGATGACTGTATTTCTAGCTAGAATATCTTGGCATACAGAGCTCTCAATTGGAAAATTCCTTATCAGTCTCTATTGAAATTTGAACAGCCCTACAGCTTTAGGCTATTAAATCTCTCGGTACAGCTTTGAAGGTTTTACTCTAAGACTGTTGACAACATCAATTCGACCACCAATTTGAAATATTCGCTCAATTTTAGGTTCCAGATCTACATCAAAATTGTTACTCAATTTTCCACATTGGTTTAAACTAAAATATTTAAAAAAAATACATTTGGTGAAAAAAAAATTAAAACCCTTTCTCATCTAATCAATTTTTAAAAAACTGCTTCACATTAAATTAATTAATTTTAAATCTTTGTTTACACCATCTCATTTAGATGTTTTTCTAGGTGTTAATGTAATTGCCACTTCTTAATATATCATATTAATTTTCATATTGCTATGTTTTGATGTCACCAATGTCATTACAGTTCCAGCCAGAGCCGTTACCATGGTGATAGTGCGACGGATGTACTTAAATTGTTAATAAAACTAGCTTTCTGTGCAGATATGTGATGGAAGCAGCTAATGCAGGCATTTTATCACTTTGCAGGCTTTTTGTTAGCAATATTCTATAGGTTCATCATGATCTCTTTACATTTCCCACAAACAACTCGCTCCAATACCTCAACACAAAAGATCCCAGTCGTGAAAAGCTTCAAAATCTGTTGAGAGTTCTTTTTAACTTAACCACACCGTACCGTACATCTTGTAAAATCCGTTCGAATGTACAATGTTCGAATTTTGCCGTACACACTGAATAAGGGGTTAGGTTTTTATTGTCTGTCTTGATTCGACAGAAATACATTCCGTGTCCGATTGTACGAACGCCAAAATTAATGTTAGAATCTACGAAGCCCTCCCGGCCGTACGCGTACGCGTACGTTTCACTAGCTCAGCTCCGATCGCGATGTGTAACTTGGTGTTTTTTACACACAAACCTGACGCAGCGCTAAACATTGACCAAACTTCAAATACTGTGAAAGTGAGTAAGCACAAACACAGCTGCAAATTTCACACTGCAGACGCTTTCCCGAGGTCACCGTTTCGACTTTCCACACATAAATGACACCATAGGCCTTCGATTTTGTAAGACGATCTCATAGCCAGATACAATCACTTCCAACACCAATGGAATGAGTATTGCAACGGCAGACGACAGCGGTCGATTTTACTTGAAAATATGCCGATAAAAGAGCGACTACTTTATGATGTTGATATGATTAACCAATCGAACGCAAACTACAATTGTGTTGTCTTCAATCATATCGGTTTTAACAGCACACGAAGGAAAGACAACGGACAACGGAACGATAAGAATTGGCAGCTAAAAGGCTTATTCTTGGAGACTATTATGACTGTATGCACATACACATGGACGACCACAAAATAAACCATTAGTGGAATACATACCTAACAGTCTTTCGACTTCATCGTCGTTCATAAAAAGATTTAAATTGCCAGCAACTCTGCTCAAGATCAGAAAACATGACAACATTCTCAGAAGAGGAATCCAGTGGGCCATCTTGTCTTCGTGTTCTCTGTTGTAATTTAGCGACTAGAAAATAATATAAACAGCATGACCCAGTGAGGGTCACACACAACTATATCCAGTAATAGCATTAGCTATGCAAGTGGGAGGGTCAGTCACCGATATCTTACCTCTAGAGGGCGACCACACATAGCTGAAACCAGGGTGGTCGATCGAAGAACATAAATTATACTCGCTCTATTTACATGTAAAGTTAACAATACTAACAATTGTAAATTCCAACTTTTCCATTAATTTCACAGTATTCTTTCTTTCCCTTTTTACTCCCCCTCTCCTATATCACCACCACCACCACCACCACCACCACCACCACCACCACCATCATCATCATCTTTAAGGAATATATATTCTTGTTTAAACCCTGTTACAATTTAAAAAAAAGTATATATATATATACATACAAGAGTAGCCGCCCGCAACACACTCTAATAAAAGTATAGGGTGTTCATTGGCGCAATGATAATGTCCCAAATAAATGTAGAAGTGAATGACCACCACCACCACCACCACCACCACCACCACCACCACCACCATCATCATCATCATCATCATCATCATCATCATCATCATCATCATCATCATCATCATCATCATCATCATCATCATCATCATTGCTGTCGTCGTCACTGCCACAGGTACGCGAATCAATTTGTATGTTTTTTTAAAAACATACAGATTGATTAATAAGACTTACCATACATATTTTTTTTAAAAATCATACAGATTGATTCGAGTACCTGTGGGCACTGCCATATGATGTATTACAATTGTATATTCCGACTCTGGACTATATTAAATACTGTGGTTTGAATGTGCATACAATCCCCAAGGTCCTTGTGCATCAAAATATCACTAAAATCTATCTATCTATCTATCTATCTATCTATCTATCTATCTATCTATCTATCTATCTATCTATCTATCTATCTATCTATCTATCTATCTATCTATCTATCTATCTATCTATCGATCTATCGATCGATCGATCGATCGATCCATCCATCCATCCATCCATCCATCCATCCATCCATCCATCCATCCATCCATCCATCCATCCATCCATCCATCCATCCATCCATCCATCCATCCATCCATCCATCCATCCATCCATCCATCCATCCATCCATCCATCCATCCATCCATCCATCCATCCATCCATCCATCCATCCATCCATCCATCCATCCATCCATCCATCCATCCATCCATCCATCCATCCATCCATCCATCCATCCATCCATCCATCCATCCATCCATCCACCCACTGGAAATACCGACCGAAGACTTGTTTGTGAAATATGAAGTCCATTGTAGAAGTCGAGTATTTTGAAATTAAGAGCGCCCTCATAGTTCCTGCAAAATCACACAACATGGCGGCGTGCTAGAAGTAGATCTACGGATTATTACTTCAGCAACGAATATTATTGTTGTGAGGAGTTCGATACTCTAATCATCACAGTTTTAATCTCGAAGATTTCTCTCATTATTGAGATCGTGTTAAGTGACTTTATATACTTGTGGAGGACGTAATTGGCACTATTACCCGACGTGTTTTGATCGGATTGCACGTTCTAGAATCGTCGTCGTTGTTTGTAGCAAGCGGAAATTGAACTTGTAAGACAATGACAACTGCTGCTAGACCAACGTTTGAACCAGCGAGAGGTGGACGTGGAAAAGGAGAAGGCGATCTCAGTGCATTGTCAAAACAGTATTCAAGCCGAGATCTGCCATCACACACTAAACTTAAATACAGGTAACTCAAATGCACATATAAAAAGTATACAACCACAGTCCCTCAGGGCCCAAGAGGGACGGCGATACAACACGTACGTCATGTGGTAATAAGCTTATTTTGACAAGTAAACTTGCTAATGCTTGTTTATATTCAGTTCCTACTAAAATATTCTAGTATCTAGTTTTTGCAGTTAGTAACAGTACACTAACTGAAGTATTTTTTCAGTTGTCAAATTTCTTAACTGGAGTCACCCTTCAAAAGAAGATATTCAGTTCAATAATATTAGTACCTCAATATGTATTAGTAGAATCCAGGTGATACCGGTAGGTATTAAACATTTTGAGAGGGAAACAAAATTCATACTCCCCATTGCCTGGATTCTAGGCTAAACATGTATAGGTTATATATTCAGTATTTACAATGCATACTGGATGTTTGTAATTGCAATTTGTGTATGTGCTTACTATATCATACTTTCCATAGCATGTTGTAAGATAATCAATCATTATTATATGGAAAACTTCATTTTCAAAGATTTCCCTTCTCCTGGCCTGTTTCATGTTATCCAAGTCATAAAACGTTTTATCCGATACTGATAGAAATATTCTTACACCATGAATGATAATACATTATCAACATTGGTTTACATCGTTCATTGAAATCATACAGTTCATGTGAGAATGTTCATGGCCTCTGGGTTTATTCTTAGTAATGAAAATTTCTCCTCACAGAGTCAAAATTTCTTGGAAGTGAATCCTAGATTGTCACTGATGTCTCATCAGCCTCAGTAGGGGTGTACTACAGTGGAGTACCACAATGGGCTGTTACCTTCTGAGACACATGACAACACCCCCCTGATGATGTTGATGAGATGTCAGCGAAAATTTGTGATTTGCTTCCAAGACATTTTTTGACCCCGGGTAGAAATTTTCATTACTAAACATATCATTTATGTTAATATCATGCAACCAAGATGTTATACATGGTTATTAAATGTTGTGTTATATGTAATGACATAAGTCCACATAACTTATCACCACCCTTTTTCATTCCATCCACTTTAGACAGACAGGTCAAAATACACAGGAAGAATTACGTGAACGTGATTTCCGTAAAGATTTGGAAGAGAGAGAACGAGTCGCAGCCAGAGAAAAGAGGGGCGATAGAGGCGGCAGAGGTTAGTGTTATATAGAAGTGTTCAGATGATACTGTGGATAGACAGGAAAACATGTAGTATCTTGTAATACATGTACCGTATGTACTGATTGTTTAATGTACTGGTGTAGAAAATAATTACATATGAAGATTCTGTGCAGTCAAAATACCCTTTGAAATCACCCAAGTCAGTATTGTCAGTGATATATATAGTACAAACTTTCAAAGGACTGTCATCATATGTCTTGCTATAGGTATGGCTTTTGTGTATGGCTGGATTCCATTGTCTTGTATGTGCCTGATTTTGACCGACTTCGAGTCACACCTGTGTTGAGACTCCTTCAGATGTTCCACTATTAATTTTAAGGGTTGACAACAGCAAATGTGTTCTTTGAAACAAGTACATAATTGTCTGTCACTTATTACAAACAAACTTATAACTACCATTATTGCATACTGTATATTTCAGATTCCTCTAGTAATAAAAAATGTCCACGCATAGAACAGATTCTGCCAGCATTAAAAATTTTACAAACACTGTAACTGTCTTTGCATACTGTATATTTCAGATTCCTCAAGTAGTAGAACAGATTCCAGCAGCTAATCTTACATTTACAAACACTGTAACTATTATTGCATACTGTATATATTTCAGATTCCTCTAGTAATAACAAACGTCCACGTATAGAACAGATTCCAGCAGCTAATCTTACATTTACAAACACTGTAACTATTATTGCATACTGTGTATTTCAGATTCCTCTAGTAATAACAAACGTCCACGTATAGAACAGATTCCAGCAGCTAATCTTGATGCTGATGATCCCATAGATGATGACGTAAGTGTTATTTGAATTCAAGACATACTGGGTTTAGTGATGATATAGAGAATGTTATCTGTACTCATCAATTCTGAAGAAAAATCAGCATAAATTTAATATATCATGTGTTGATGTTTAAGGTTGGTACAAAGTTAACAAGTTTGTATATGGCCAATGAGGTCATATCTGGATAAGTTGACAAAATCAGCATCATATAGGTGTCATGTGACTTACAGTGTAACCGAACATGGGCTTCATATGACTGGTCTGTAAAGTACGCCATGACAGGACACCCTCACACATTAGTCAACCCCTTTCACACAGGTGAGGGTGGAGCGACACAACGTATCTTACAGTTTACACAACTTATTCAACCAATGAAACTTCTGTGCATGGTATCCATGGAAACTACTGAATGTGAATTACCTTGTTCACAGGCTGTGTGTAAAGAACATTTACAAGGGTGACCCAGCCTACTATGGAGTCTATTATTAACTCTGACTCTGATGTTTGACATATATGATATACCACATCATGGTAGTCATGTGTACTTGTATCTCTTACTTTAATTTGTAGGATTCCGATTCCGATTCTGATTCCAGTGATGATGATGATGATACTGCTGCATTGTTAGCAGAATTGAATAAAATCAAGAAGGAAAGAGCAACAGAACAGGCTAGAAAAGTAAGACAGTGTGCATAATATACAGTACATACTACTACATGTTTAGAGGGAATGAGGGTGTAAGTCATTGTGGTACAGACAGTGTGCATAGTATACAGTTCATGTTTGGAGGGGTGGGATAATTACGAGGTTTTGATTTCAAAGTTTGTCTCGACATGTACTACAACATTTACAAACATTGTTATGCCAAAACTTAGAGATGATATCTGCAATAAATAGCAAGGTGTACACTCTTAGTACCTGCCTTGTCTGGAAATACTAGTCCAGTGTATTTGTAACATTGAATGATATAGCTGCTACAATATTAAGTAATTCTACTTTGAACTTGTTTACTCAGTCATAGTCATCTGCATGTATTTATATGGACTCATTCAAACATGTAGAATACTGTAAAAACGGAAATTTCCACTAAAGGCTTATTTTGCTGGAAAACAAAAACACGAAAATAAGTAGTGATTTCTTGTACACGAATGGAATGTACCAGTCTGGTAATTAGTAAAAATTAGTCTTTGAGAACTAGCTGAAAACTACGAAAATTGCCAAATTTTCTAGTAGTAATAATATTTTGGTTTACTGTAGTAGATGTGGGTATCTCTAAAAAAACAGAAAACAATCTGTCTATTCATTCAGGCAAATACATGGATAGTCCATTTTCCAGTTCCAAGATGCATTGCACGAGAGAACATGGCTTATATTGTTATATTTAGTCTTGTTGTGTTTTATTAGGTTTGAAATAACATTTTCATCAGGAAATGATGGAAAGACATGTTGACCTCTTTGATTATGAGTGATTTTATAGAACAAAGACTAAATGCCATCAATTACAGTGAGGGATTTTACAGGTGAACCCAGGGTACGGTCAGGTGACAACCACCCCCCTGAGTAGCGTGTGCAAAACCCTCAGCACATACAAAATACATGGCATTGTATGGAGAGACACACAATGCATCTTGGAACCGGCAACAGGTCTATTGTCACAGTTAGCCTGTCAGTATCCAACTAAAATAGATCATAAAACCCTCATCTAGTTTCATGTACACTTCATCAAATGAAGTAAAAGTTTGAGTCAATCCAAAAAAAGATTTGTAGTATTCTCTTAACATCTGTATTACATTCTTTCATTCATATATTTCCAATCAATTCTTTTCCAGGAAACAGAAAAAAAACTTGAAGAAGAAAGAATTAGAACTGAAAATATTTTAAGTGGGAATCCACTTCTAGGTCAACAGAAGGCTGATTTTAAAGTCAAAAAGAGGTAAAGCAATGACAGGATAGTGAAACAGGATGAGTATTAGTAGATGGGGTGGGCTGGTCAAACAGGGAAATTGGGGATTGGGGTGATGGGGAGGATGTCATTATTGCAGGAGTTTGTTGCAGAGTGGGGAGGGGAAAGCTTGGTTCTAACCAGAAGACTGCAGAGAGGTGGGTTGGGTTATGTAGAAAGAAGTAATTGGTTGGTGTTCTGTGAAGTTATTTGAGAGTTTTAGTTGGCTTGGGAAGGTTGAGATTGATGACACAAAAGGAACGTGGGGAAAAGGGAAGTGTCCTCAGTGACAAGACTGGCTCTCGGTTGGAAGATCGCCATGGTGATGCAATCCTTGACAAGGTCACAGGGATAACCTTCTCTGGCAGTGAGAAAGGAGTAGAGAGTATACAGGTGATGTGTATGACAGCATGGGTTGGATACAGTCATACAAATACATAGAGCCTGACTATATGGGATGGACTGATGGAGTTGTTAGTGAAGGAAGAACGGTTGGCCTATCTACTGCAGAGTTTGACAGACTGCTACTGTCTGTAGGAACAGTACCCTGCGTTTTATCTACCACTGCTCCTCGAATGTTTTTATAGTCTTCTTTCTATATCTCTTACAGGTGGGATGACGACGTTGTGTTTAAAAATTGTGCTAGAGGAGAAGATGACAAAAAAGAAGCCAG
This sequence comes from Glandiceps talaboti, assembly GCF_964340395.1. Taxonomy (NCBI): domain Eukaryota; kingdom Metazoa; phylum Hemichordata; class Enteropneusta; family Spengelidae; genus Glandiceps; species Glandiceps talaboti. The sequence goes on from NC_135559.1 coordinate 3,252,102, forward strand.
ATTTATCAATGATACATTAAGATCAGAATTTCATAAAAAGTTTATGGAAAAATACGTCAAATGAATGAAACAATGTATTCCTGATTCCTATCCTTCCCTGTAACAGTACATTCATATATAGTCTCTCTATCATTGGTCTGTAGAAGCAAAGACACAATGAAAGAATAAGTTCTTTATAAAGTTACAGTTTTTGTGACAAGGATTGCCTAGAATAAGTCATAGTAGAAGTTACTGTTTTCTAGAGAATGTCCTAGAAATTAATGATATCTTAGTGAACGGAATGTAGTGAACAAATCAATACCATGGTCATCGATATCAACAAACCGATTGATAAAATGGTGTGAGTACCGTGTGACTGTAAGAACACTCTTATGTGTGTATTTCATTTTGATGTTTTTGTGTTTTTTTCTTTAACCATCCTATAGTAAAATTTAGTGACTATTAAAACATTCTACAAGTAAATCATACTGGTGTTGTTTATTTATTTCTTTATCTTCACAACTGTGATCAAGTTATGGGACTTCATGGATGTGTATTTTTAATGAGAAAAAAAATCCAGTGACATTCTATGTGAATTTCATCAAATTTGTCTTGGATCTGTTATTAGCACCAAGTACTCAAAGAGCACACATAATTGCATAAACTGAATCACAAAACGAGGCTGAGGCACAAGAAGAGGTTGTTTTGTGTACAAATTTAAATAAATGCACTTCTAACATCTTTGTCTATATTCTTCTACGTGTAAAATGAACAATTTAAAAACACAGTATACTCTGCTTGTTAAGGGTACCATGGACAAAAATACAGTTTGACACAATTTGTTGTAATACACTGGTACAACTGTTGACATCAGACCATGGAGGACCAGAACTTGTTACAAACAGGGAAAGTAAACAAATGAATTGGATTAATAACACTTTGCTTAGCATGTTGGAACAGCAGAGATTTGTATTATACACTATGACTTGATAAGAACAGTTTAATGGCCTCTTTGTGTGTACATGAAATGCCAGGGTAACTTCAAATTTGTTTGTGAACATGAACTATTATGTAAAGTAGTTTTAAAACTGTTCTTATCAAATGATAGAATGTAATACAAGTCTCTACTTCCAACATGCTTTGCCAAGGTGTTATTAATCCAATTCATTTGTTGAATTTGAAATTCTTAACAGGCTCTATTCATCGACTGTCTGATGTTTGCAGTTGTAGATGTAAAATGAAGAATTAGAGAATATAACACTGTGATCACACATGTGTAAGTGTAAAATGAACAAAAACAGTTGAACCATACACATTGTAGGGGACATTGTCTTTGGTAAAACAAGCTATACCTTCATACCCTGGTTGGTAAATACATACACCCTACCCTTTCTTGTAGGGTCTATGATAAAAATGAACAAAAACACAAAATACACAATGTCATGTAAACACACCATCATCACTCACTAGTTGGTGTGAAATGAACAATAACACACTATGCCATCACACACTACATCAAAAATGAACCAAAATACATAATTCAATAGTTTATTTAGATTTTATTGAAAGCCCTTTTCATCATTATATACATGGCTACATCATCTCCCTAAAAATAAAACATCTCTCCTTTTTTTCATACTACAGTCACTCATTGCCTTCATCAATTGATCAACAAGATCTATGACACCTAACAAAACTTTATCACTGCAGATTTGTAAAATAAAGGCAAGCATACAACTAGAATGATACACTGACCCTCTGACAATGCAATGCAATGTGCTGTAAAATTCAAACTTTCATCCCCAGCTTTAAATTTTAATATTCAATAATTCATACAATTATCATTTTAATTGAGGGACAAATAACCCTGGAAATTATTTAGTCAGAACATAGACCCTACATGTGTCAGGTCTATGGTCTGAATGGCTGGTATAAAGTTATGACTGGTGGTGCTAATGTTTGGCAGTTTGTGCCTCTAAAAAGACCCTTATCTATAATAATGCTAGGAATCAATCACCGATATACAAGTAGTTGAAGTAGTATTTTGTGGTCAATGACTTTTTCACAAGTTGTCTTTATTTCAGTCTTTATTACTTTTGTGTAATAATATGACAACAGACCTGTTGTTAAGTTTTTGTTGTCATGAGTGCAAGTACTACTGTATCCAAATGTCTAGCAATTCTCAGTGCACAACAAATGTTAAAGGAAAAGTCAAGTCAGACTTATTTCTGCCCTAAATACACTTGTAGTGATTACTGTTATCAACTTAAATATGTTGGGTGGTACAATATCACCATGGTAATTGTCAAGACAGAGATTATAGTATTAGTGATTTCATCATTGGAGGTTTTCCCATAAACCCTTGCAGGAAATCCACAAAAATGACCGAACTGGACCGAACACATGTCAGGAGCAGTAGGGCTTCTTTACAAGATTTCAAAGTTACCAAACTGCTATTTCATCCCCCTAAACCATAGATAAGTTGATAGCAGTAATCAAAACAAGTGTTCTAAGGGTGGAAATAAGTCTGACCAGACAACATGCAATGATAAAATCTTTTAAACGCTATTACAACATTTGCTGTGTTAGTGTCCAAGACAACTGAAAGTTCCAGATATGACACACTTGATAAAATTGTGATTCTGCAAAATACTCTATCAAAGAAAAGATGCAAAATTTTACCATCAAACAGCACACTTTTTCACATTCATAAAATGACAATATACTGCACTAGATTGAGTTGATAACTACTTCATACTTTTATCACTGGAAAATAATCTATCTCTCCGATGTCAACTGAACACCAGTTAGTTTTGTTTGAAAACTGGTATAAAGTAACATGATATAATTGAAAATATTTACAAAGCAACCATGATATCATCAGATAGGGTAAAACAAATGAAGAGAGAATTCTTTAATAGTTTCTGAATACAACAATATAAAGAAGTTTTAGTTTGCAAAAAATACTGAAGTTTTGGTAGTAAATTATGAACTATGCTGATGAACCTTTGTACCATCCTTTGTCTTGCAATTACAGCTGGAACTAGACGTTTGAATTTTCAACACCAAACTGTTTCTTCAGGAAAAAAAACATGACAAGCTTTGGTCTGTGATATGTCCATTGATATTGCAATAAAATGATATTTTTAGTCCAATTTCATTAAAAGACAAGGCTAACATCCACTAAAGACAATCATATTAATAATCATATCTGCTGTTTTGGTCAAAATCATGCCAAAGTGTGTGCCTGTTCAAATCTATAATCTTCAAAGGTTTGACTAAAATCATTGACAGTGGACAGCCACTGCCTATGCCAGATAAAGTTTCATAGGGACTAGAGCATGACAGATGGTAATTAACAAACCTGGCACAAAGCTCAGTTTCTAGGTCTTAGAATAGAACAGATGCAAACAAACTTGGCACAAAGTTAAGTTTATAGGGACTACATATTCCTACAGGATAGTGGTAAACAAACCTGGCACAAAGCTAAGTTACTCGGACTACAACATGATAGATGGTGATAAAACTAAAGCACTACCAGTGGAATCAATGCAGATCTTGGTCAACTTTTGGGCATTACTAACTTTTAATAAGATTGGAAAATGATATATGATAACAAACCTAGTAAAAATGTAAGGTACTCAGGCTCTCAAATCTAGTCAGACAAGACACAAGGACAGATTTGAAACAAAGATAACTTTTACTAAAACTGGAAAAAAGGATGTGGTACAAACTTGGCACAAAGATCTGCTAAATAAATTGCTATGAAAGAGTCAAAGTGTGTAGTTGTTGTCTTCCAAAATATATTATTGAAACTCCCCACCTTTTAAATTAATATCTTAATACAGAAAATTATTTTTATTAAAAAAATTAACATAAAAAACAAAATAATGAAAAAAAGGTGTATTTCCATAGTATTTCCTTTCACACAAAGTGAGATGTTTTTGCTGATAATGAATTCGGACAAATTCGTTTAAAATATTACAGGTGGGGTGAAACAAAATGTTTCTTTAAGATTTCTCTCCGGTAACTATAATGAGATGTATGATTTACAAAAGTTCAAAGGTCATTGAGAAACTCCAAACAAACAAACTTACCTAAAGTATGTACAGAAACAATACAGTAAAATGAACCCAAATCAGAAGATAATAAAAATTATAACACAAATAAAATATTTCCAATTAAAATCAGTTTAGGGACTTTGAAATAAATGAATTAAATCTCCTAAACGCAATGCAGCAGTTAGACATCACATATTTCATATTTAAAACTTCACAAAAACTACAGCATCATATTTACATTTAGTAAAACAATCACATAATACATGATACATCAAACAAATTAATCAAATACCCCTATTCCTAAATGGTATGGTCTTACTGTTATTCATAATGTATACAGTATCTTCCCAAATCCTTGGCATCAGAGGAGCTTCACACCTGCTGTGCATGCTTCAATCTTTGCAGCCTCATCTTTGCCAAAACAATGAAGTGTGAAGCTCCTCATTCTGTTTACCTCCAATAATGCCTTGCCTCAGAATATAGCAGGCCTTTTCTAAGAGAGGTTGTGCAATGCAGAATAGGTGAAAATGACATTTCTGGGTCCTGTGAAATGCAGCCAAGATGAAATTAGTCTCACCTTTGTTCCCCATTAACCAAGAAAGTTGCTATACATTGACACCTGTGTAGAATCCTTGACTCCACACTCACAAGGCAGCCATTTTGTGTTTCACGACAAAACTCATTGCATGACAGCAGACATCAACACTAAGGTTACTGGTAGTGTCCAAACAATGGCTCAAGTAAATAAAGTTGGAGGAGAGCACTTTAATATTTATATCTACAAAATAACCCCAAAATAAAATAAATTTATACTTGGACTTTTCTAAATCTGACACTATAAGTATTCCTATAAACCGTGGCAAAATAGAGTACTAGTACATCTACACTGTCTGTCTACACAGAATCAAGGTGTTACTTTTCATAGAAAAAAAATAGACATGACCCAGAACTTTACAAAATCAACAAATTGCTTGTTGAAACATTTTTTCACTTCCAGTTGTTTGCTCCACAATTTAACTTTTAAAGTAGTAAATTAAATCTCATTGTAAATTTAAATGAATTTAGAATTTTTTCACATCATTTCAACATTTGAAAATCAACACTTTCAGTGGAAATCCTCTTCACCTTTTGTATTCTCCAAAAAATTTAGTGGAAAAGTTGAAATTTACACAAACTTAGAAAGAAAATGTGGCTTTACTTTGAAATTAGACGAAGAGTTGTATAATAAATGATATGATATCAAAATAGTTGGCCTATTTGGTGTTGCCATGGAAACTCAACAAAAATAGTCTGCTTGAAGTTGAAGTATAGATAGTACACAAACTGTTGAACTTTGGGCCAAACAATGAGAAGAGTAATAACACTTGCATGACTGAATATTCCAGGCAAGTCTGTAGGTTAGAGATGGAACAAATTAATTTTACTCAAGATAGGGGGCCATGGTTAATCTGAGAGCCACAATTTGTATTGCTAACTTGAGTACTCCACTCTCACCATAGACAATACCCCCCCCCCCCCCCCCATTGTCTATGTACTCCCATAGCTGTCCCTTATTCTGTAACAAGTTCTGGGTCACCTACCAAGTACACAAATCAAAACATACCTCATTTACATAAAGTCAAATTATACAGTACTAGGCTAGCAAATACAAAGTTCTGCAAGAATAGCAAGTAGTAGATTAACCATGACTTAATACACATTTGTTATCAAGCTAGGGGGTCTGGGTTAAGTTTTAACCCCCTATCTTAACCTCTATTAGTATCATTGACTATGTGGGTCATCGTCTTCAGTCACAACTAGGACATACCAACCAACCAACTAACTAAAGCTACATTACACACACCTCACTAAATTCATAATTATTGACCATTTTTGCATAGTATCAAACCATTCCCATCTCTCATGGTCCCATAACTCACCCTAAAGTTTATTTTCATTTTCATATGCATTTTCTTCTCATACTGAATTCGATGATTGTCTGAAATACCACTGTAAATTTTGTCCCCTTTTTTTTAATAAGGCAGTTATATAGACATAACGTACATTCGTTATACAATTTCACCTCTTTAAATATCATAAAAATATTTTGCTAATTGCACAACAAATTTCTATTTCATAGTGTATTTTACAATTGATACAGCTCTACAAACAATATTGTGGCAATTCAAACACACAATAATCCTCAAATACAAATTAACAGCTGGTACACTACAGAATCTTTTCTTGGCAAACTTGTCTGTATTTGAACTCTTAAACTGTTCAACTGCAATACTTGGCCCCTTACGTCCTTTTTTTGGCAACTGAAACTTTCATGTTAAAAGTGAACTATATCGACTTTAAAGTGACATATAACTTTTCTAAATAGTTTGAAAATATAAGCTAAACGTGTGACCAACAATAAGCTCTTGTACAACAATCTGTGAATCTATACTGTAAATGGAACAAAAGGAATGTTATAATGGAAGCCAGTTGACTTGAAACAAAAATCATCTGACTACACAAAAATCTTACTAGAATCGCTACATTTTATCGTCTGGCTGAACAAAAATCTTACTAACATTGCTACATTTTATCATCTGGCTCAAAAAACTCTTAGTAACAATGCTACATTGTTACCATCTGACATAACCAACATTGTAATACAATTGTTACATTTTAAAGTTTAATGGTTGTCATGTCACATGTCCAGATAAAGTGCTTTTTGTTTGTTGACAAATTTGAAGCACTGAGTCATGTTGCTTTTTTTTGTTTCAACTTAACTAACTTCCATTATCTGTGGAAATCTTATCCCTGTATCTGAACTGAACTAAAATCTACTGTATGCTGCAATGTGTGAATCACATTATGTCAAACATGTCACTAAATACTAATAACGAATTGTACATAAAATGGTAAGATCACAGAAATAACCACTATCTTAAAATGTATGGGACATATTGATAGCTATGTTCAACATTGTGATAAATGTGAAACATACTATGTTGACATGTAACATAGATCTTTAAGAAATAGTCATGTGTGTTACAATGGGAAACAATAAACTATGTTGAACATAATTTTACAATGTGAGACATGTTGTGTTCATATGTATTAACATGGTTTTCAGAAATAGCCATATGTTCTACAATGTGTATGAAATCAATACACTATGATTAACATGGTGATAAAATGAGAAACATTCTATGTTCACACAGATGATACAGAAATCTATGCACTAGCAAGTATGTTGCACACTACAGAGTGAAATCATCTGAATTCTAAATTCTCAAACACAGCATGTTCATGGAATACATTCCCACAAATAACATGAAATCTATGTATTAGCCAGCATGTTGATGGGTAGAGATTAGAATGAAAGAAATGAAATTCTATAATGCATAATACATCAGGTTCATGTTAAACATGATCACAACTAACATAGAAATCTATGTACTAGCTAGGATGTTCACATGAAAATCTTGATGTAAAACACACCATATTCATGTAAACATTTACATCTTTGATTCAATATAGCTGATATCTTAGTAAATCATGTCAAACATAGCTATAAAATGTACAACATATCCATGTTTACATGAATAAGAATTCTGTATGAATGTGAAACACACATTTTCACAATGATGCTAAAAATAGGCATTTAGCCTCGCTGTGATTTGTACTGTGATTAACTATACACAAACGATATTTATGAATAATATGACCATGTGCAACATACACATGTGCAACATAATCATGTGCAACATACTTATGTGCAACATACCCATGTGCAACATACTTGGGTGATATGAAATGAATTGCTGGCAACATTGAAATAATGAGATGGTTAGAATACAAGTACCAGTAACATACAAAGTGAAAAGACTAGACAAGTTGGTTGTTTTGTTGATATATACATTCATGTATGCATATAGAACTTTACTTGATATGCAGGTAGCACCTTATAATGTCACTGTACATCTTAAGTTATTGCATTTGGCAAAGTTTGGCAGTTGAAACATGGCACTATTATTTTTAAGTTTGTTTGAAACCTTTTAATACACACCCATAAACGAAACAATACTATTTGTGATAACACAGTGAAAGTGTTTGAGATTCCATTCGTATTGATAAGAGCTTGTTGTAAAATTTGTGTTTGTATTCTCATCTTAAATTTATAGCGTTTAAAAGATCATGTAAGTGTAGCAAATCTCTTATTAATTGTTCTTTTGATATATATTATTATACAGTAGACTTGCAGTCAATGGAGTGTGAATTTTATAAATCTACAAGTTTATCGTTCAACTTTTCTTTTTGCAATATTTCAATTCAGAAATAGCATGACAAATTGAATTTACTGATTTAACATAACACAGTGTAAGCATCTATGATAGACATATGAATATGATGAATTGTGAGGTGGTGTGCATGCATTCTATGTGACCGTTCTGTCTTGAATCAGTGTGCATCAAAACATACATGAAATTCTGTGATTTTGTTTTTTGGTTTAGTACCTCTCAAACATCCTCAGTATATCCACTACATTCCTATATACACTGAAGTGCCTTCTGGTCTCACTAGTTTACAGGAAGATTCTGGTATTTTACGTAAACAATATTTCATCTGTACCTTTCAATACCCATGACTAAAGGCTTTGTGCCTGGTATATACAAAGTGTTGTTCACACTCTGTATTGCCTTGTCCTTTGACTGGGTCATGGTTATTGATTGCCATTGAAGACAATCTTGACATAATATGCTCATCTTTATCAGTTTACATTTTCTCTGCCTATGGATTGCACACTCTGTTTACAGACGTTTCTCTTGAAAAGAACACATCTTTCCACTTCATTTGTCTGTACACTTTATTTCACTGTTAGTCTGAAAATTTTCGATCTCAACTCTGAATTACTAGTTTGCTTGCACACTTTGCCCATAGACCTCAGCTATTAACTTGTAGCCTGCATAACATGTAGCTTGTTTTCCTGCAACATTGATTTCATCAAAGTATTGGTACTTCTAACTTCTACGCTGTTGACTGTCCACTGATAGCAGTGAATACACTGATAGATGTACGGTTGGAGGCATACGAGTTTGGTCTACTTCCAGGTATTAACTGTAAAGTAAAATTTAAACAATTAGAATTGGTGATCTTGATGTTTGTTGAATGTCATCAGGACATGCTGTGTACATGCATTTATATGAAGTATGCTGAGTTGAACTTTGACCTCAGTAATTACTCGTCAATAGTGGTATACATATATTATGGTGTTATTTAATTTATGCGAAATATGAGAAAATTTAAAAAATACTTGAAATTGTGCAGTTGGTGTTGGTCTGTGCTAACACTGATAGTGTTCAGACTTTAAGCTTTCTTCTAAAGCGGGTTAGTTTTATGTGTACATCTTTTATTATGTGCATTGTATAATCATATTAAAGTGTTCAATGCTGATGGTAAGTTTCTGTTCCTACTAGTTGAGTGCTGTTAAATTGTGTAAGTGTACATCATTTACTTTATATAACAGCAAACTGGCTGACACTACATGTTAGATCTATATCACTGTGTTTTTTGTTAGGCCTGATAAAAAAAATTGTGTGGCTCCAGTTACGCTCAATTTTAGAATAGGTGGGGGTAGGTACATTTTTAATTTATTTTATTAGTGTTAGTGTCTAGTTCAGGTTTTCCATTGTTTTCCAAATGGTCTCTGTGTTGTTTATTTCATCCTATCAGATGTAAAGCCATTACAGTTTGGAAGAACAGTTTTAGAGTGTTCTGCATCCACTATTTCTCATGAGACTTCACAACTTTTGTGATTTTATCATTTTTTTCTCAAATACTTAAAAAAAAGTTTAGGGTTAGCAGTGAAAAGCTAGGTGGGGTTGGGTAACTGGAACCAAACAATTATTTTTTTTTAGGCCTAATCTTCATGCTGTGCTGAATGTTTTTATACTGTCTGTCTGTCTGTCTGTCTGTCTGTCTCTGTGTGTATGTATGTATGTATGTATGTATGTATGTATGTATGTATGTATGTATGTATGTATGTATGTATGTATGTATGTATGTATATGTGTGTATGTATGTATGTATGTATGTATGTATGTATGTATGTATGTATGTATGTATGTGTGTGTGTGTGTGTGTGTGTGTGTGTGTATGTATGTATGTATGTATGTATGTAAATATGTATGTATGTATGTATGTATGTATGTATGTATGTATGTATGTATGTATGTATGTATGTATGTATGTATGTATGTATGATTAGTACAATGTGGATATATAGACAGCTATATGTTCAGATGTACAGATGTGTTTTGAGCTGCATGGCTGTGTTTATGAGCAACTGTATTTAGCATTGGGTTTGTGTTTTCTTGCAGAACGATGACCAAGACAGTCAAGTCTAGAATAATTTGCATGCTATAAAGTGTGTAAAAATTGTTGTACCATAAATCCTATTTTTGTATAGGGTCTATGGTTGTACAAACATAGTAGAAAGATGACATGCACATTACTGTCTTCTAATAACCTAACTATATACAATGATCTCTTTGATACAATATCACCACTGTCTTTTATTTCTTTACTATGAAATGAATACCCAAAGTAATACCCTCACCTCGTGCCATTGAAATTGGTTCAGTAGTTTATGAATCTAACTTTACTTTAAGATAAATAACTATTTTCTGTATCTTTTTTACATTCCAGTATCTGATCATTTTGAATTAAACAATTGTTCATTCAGATATCTCTGAGAAAATCCCTTCAAATTGTACTAAATTACCAACTAATTTGAATATTTAAGTTAAGCACATCACTGCCTTGATCACTTTGTTTTTGACAAACACACACACACACACACACACACACACACACACACACACATCCAGACAGGCACATGCAGACACAGACACAGACATAGACATAGACACAGGCACAGACACATACACAGACACTTCCTACAACATTACTGAATCCAGAGTTATTAAGTTGAACATGTATTAAAGATGGGAGCACTGATACATTATTTGCTAGAGGGCGCCCTTTAGCAGGAAGATATTTATTGAATATCTACAAAATCTGTAAGCCTATCAGTGATTCTGCTTCACTATTCCACTGTTTTCAGTAGATTTGGTGGATTTTTAAATCAAATCCAGTCAGTACTGGGTGGGTTTGAACCCAGACTGCAGTGGTAAGAGACACATTAGCTCCACCAACCCCAATCAAGATCACACAGTGAATGGTAACAAGCTGGAAATAGTGAATAAGTGTAGCAGGGTCACAGATTCAAATAGCTGACAGGGTAAAGCGGTGTTTGTAAAATGTTGATATGTGTTGTTGCTGCTACGCATGCATACCATACAAGACAGAACAGGGTGGTAAAGATTCCAAAAAACCAATTGCCATGGTAACTGATGACATTACATGATGTTAAGTCTAACAGTATAATGATGGCATATAAAACTCACCACATAGAGTTATCCTCTACAAGGAGTACCCTTGGTATGAATAACTGATATAGATAGATATGGAAAGAAAGAATGGTTTACATACACCCCATAATATGGAAAACACACGGGAGAGACAGGAAAATATATACATTGAAAACAAATTGTTAGTGAAGAATTAAAAGAATTATTAACACACACACTATCTCTATTTTTACAGTTTAAGTGTTTATAGAGATTGCATTACAAGTAGAAAGACAAAGATCCATGCCAATTATTCACAAGTATTGAAAATTAAATAATTTTTAAAATGTAATTTACATGCCGAAATGGTTTATGAAATCAAAATTTACAAAATCAATTTATATAAATGAAATTTACTTCTCAAATAGTGCTTAAATAGGTTAACTATAGTGATATGTGTGAAATGACCCTTTACAAATCATTGATTTCTTGGTGGTTTTTCGAAAATTAATATTTGATGACATCTTTGCTCACAAGTGTTTTCTAAGTTATAACTTAAAAAAAAATTTCAAGACCATATTGGACCAGATTTGATGCAAACACTGGTGAAAAATCAAGAAGTCGAAAAAATATGTATTTCTCTTTTGCTAGTCTTTCTCATTTTGTAATGTTCAGACCGCTGAGACATGTTTGTGTAGTGGTCTTTAAACAATAAATTATTATTATTATTATTATTCTGATATTTGTAATTTTCTATTTTTTCGTTTTGTTATGTCATGCAGTTTTCAAAGATTAATATCTCTGTTTTATCTTACAGATATAGTTGACCTGTTGAAGAAATCAAATCTTTTACTTGTTATATTATATCAAACACCTCTTCAATTCAGATAAATGCAGGCATTGGTGAAAATACAAGCTATTTAGAAAAGAAGGACAGTTTTTGAAATGAAAGGATTTAGTAAGACATTACAGAGTATTGGCTGTGTGTTATGTTTTGAATTGTGATGTTAGTTACTAGGACACGCCTAGCAACGATGCATGCAAATTATGCAATCAAAGCAACCATGGCAGCAAGTGTTAGTACCTACCTCTTCATTTAGGATTTTGGACAATTCTGCTGCCATTTGTTTGTAGTTTTGTTTCATATCTTCATGGAGTGGCATTTGGTCAGATTTGATGAGTTTGGCATTTAGTTCTAGAGCTTCCCCACATGCTCTGACAAATTGCCTGAAATTACAATCACACAGGTACAACTATTGATACATTATTTCATTTTGTGAAAATACCATTCCTCAACCAAATGCCCTGGTCGGTGCCATTGAATCCCAAAGGTAGTCTCTTCACTGTTTGAAAAGTATGTCCACTTTCAAAGACTTTTTTTCGTTCTCTGACCACCATATCATATTTGGTCTGTGATTGTTGGAATGTCGAAAGGGATTCAAAACACAAGACTTGTATTTGTTATTGCCACTCCTCCCTCCATTTTCACTTTTCGAGGTGAATACCCCCTCCAGTGCCCACGGTTTGAACTATATGCCTACTTACCTGTAGACTTCTTTGAGTTCTCTAACTTTCATGTTATCATATCTGGTCTGTGATTGTAGGAATGTTGATGCATAGGCCAGAGGGCCTGCATGGACCTGTGCACTGACACTCCCCTGTAGTTTGAGTTGAAGGTTTATCATATTTGGAGACTCTGACATGACCACTTCATTCAGCTCTGTCACCTTGTTCCTCATCTCATCTATGGCTACTTCTATCGGTGTCATCTCCTGGTGGATTTGGTACACCACTAAGATTCGTTTCTTGACGTATGGGAATGAATGGGAAGCTATAAAACAATAGAATAATGTAGTTAGTGATTCTTGGCACCTGTAATAGCATTTCACCTCATGTTAACGGGTCAAAATATACCAAGAAGGTCAACTTATTTTCACATGAGTCTAGAGTAATGCATGTGAAGCACATGGAGTGGAAGTTGTAATGTCGACCAACAAATCAAACATTCATAATTTTTATGATGTACCTAGGCAGTAATATTCTATTTCAGGTACTGAGAACTGAATGAGACCTTGATGAGACCTTGTTCTGACTTTTATACCTGGAAAATAAATTTTCACTTGGTAGTAAAAAATATCCAATTTTCAAAACACAGTGATAAACATATTTCTTTACATGCTACAGAACAACTTGAAATGATGGACGGGATTTCTGTGAGAACTAGTGTGATGACCTGGTCTTGTTATGTTTACTATATGACATGGACTCTGAAGTTACAAAATTTGTGAAATGCTGGTCAACCATGTAATAACACTGCTCACAACTGTTTGTTAGCTGGTTTTAAATTTGAACAAAATTAACAGTAAATTCATGATATTAATTACAATAACAGCTATTGCTGTATGGAATAAAAACTTTAAATCTACGAATTCCACAAAGCTTATCCAAGACTACATTTTCAAATAGTCCATGAATTTGACAAAGTCTTCCCTACACCGTACATTTCCAAATAATTCCTGAATTTTACAATATCTACTTACTTGTGAGTACTGTTCTTCTCTTGTACTGTTCATCTAATGAACCATGTGCTTTGCCAGTCTTTGTAAATGGAGTTTCAAACATAAATCGCCGGATGTTATTATTTTTCTCAAAGTCTGTCTGTCTATCATTCAGTTCCTTCTCTTCAAAGTATGGAGTAACATAGGTGACTTGAATGTATGCATACTTAGGATCAAGGTCTTTAGGGTTCACCTAAAAAATCAAAAAATTGAAATGAATATATCTAACAAACTTTATCATTCATATATTTAAAGGCCTTATCTGCATATAAATAGGGGTCGGATTAAGATGATGCTCATTATGCTAGATGACTTTGACCATGGAACACACTCACAGAGCTCATATTATGAATATACAGGAAAGAAATCTGTCACTGTAAATTTGAAAGTAGTTGCATTTTGGGGACTGTATTTGAGAAGATATTAGCTTGACACACGTTTGAAGTGATGAAATACTGACTCAGGATTGAAAATTAGCCGTTTATAGAGTGTCATGACTGCTACAGTATGTCAGATTACTAGCACATCATATACAGTAGAGTAAGACAGATTCATATATAATAGATGCATTACTGTGTTACTTTACATAATTTCACCACAAAATATCAAAACTGATATAAAAGCACATTTTTTTTCACCACCAAAATATCTACCTTGAAAACAGTCAAGTACTAAAACTTACATTCTCTGAGGTCTTGATAACTTTGACATTTTCAGCTCCAAATTTATCTTCATAGAGTGTTTGTAATCTTGTAGAGATCTCAGCAAGTGATGTCACCTTAGGTTCTTTGTAAATGTATTCCTTACCATCTTCCTCTTCAAAGTATTGCTGTATAAAAGATAACAATATACTGGGTAATTACTGGTCTCAAATTTTACCTGAGGAGTCATTTTCCCCCAACTTTAAATCAAAGACATAGTTTAAAAGTTTTCGGTATTGCACTGCAGTGGAAATACTCATTTATTTAATCGTGTCTATCAAGGGTATCTGCGACTTGGATGTGCGACTTGTACAAACTCGAAAAATGATATCTGCGACACGGTCGTACGACCACTCATACTACCTGTCTGCGCTCGGTCGCACAACATCACTGCGACCTGTACTGCGACATATTTGTAATTGTACCAAACTATCAAAATCAAACCTCGCCGACGAAGACTTCGTGTCAATGACATTTGCCAGAAAAGTTATTTCATTACCGTTAGAGTTAGTTGGTTTCAACCGTTAACCGTGATCTCCTTAGTCTGGTTCCCGACGTCCGTATTTCGATTAACTTTACAAGTACTCTCTCTACATTACTGTAATTACTGTAATGTAGAGAGAGTACTTGTAAAGTTAATCGAAATACGGAAAGCACATCCAAGTCGCAGATACCCATTTTAGGTACCATTAAATACCTCAAATACCATGTGTACTGGTGCAAGTAATGACTGGTATGCAATACTGCACTGGATGTAATCTAGCTAATGGAAGAGATTGGAGTAAGTGATAGTTGAGCAAGGGGTTGGGCTTGGGTTGAGAGTAGAGGTGGGGATAGTGATGGTTGGGTTGGATGATGGTAACGGTAGCAGGGGTGAACAAATCCACTGGTCCTGGGTCCGGGACTAGCAATTTTTTTGGGCGGACCACACAAATTTTACCTTGTCTGGTCCATCAGACCAGTACCTTACTGTTATAATAACTATGTTTAAAAGTAGTCTGAATATACAGATTCATAGGCCAGATTTGATGTTTCACATTAGCAGGACCTGGGACCACTAATTCTTTCAGCAGGACCACTGGATTTTTTAAGGCACTGGTCCGGGGACCACCAGTTCATTAAATGATTTGTTCACCCTTGTATGAGAATGGGGATGTTTGGGGATATGAGAGATCTGTTTAGAATGTCATACAACTTACCTGTCCAAAGAAAGCTACTCTGTAGTACTTTCCTAGTAGTCGTCTACTACTCTGCATGACTTCTACCACTTTATCAAATACACGGTGTAACGTAGCATAGGCCTCAGCTAACCTCTGTCAAAGACACATGTTGTATCTACATTACTCCACAGTTTATGTATAAAGCATACTTAATTTCCAAAAAACTATATCATTAATTGTACATGAAATTATATTTTGTTAACTTACATGGAAGTCTCTCTGTTTTTCATAGAAGGGAATGATAAGTCTGTACAGTTCTCCCATGACTTCATACCTCTCAGCTTTCTCTAGTAGCTCTGCACATTGTTCTAGTAGTCCTACCAAGTGGTCCTATGTTTGGAAAAAAAAGACAGTGACGGTTAAAATATGAATCATAGAGAGTCCTGGTGAAAATATCTTATATAAAGAAATGTCCTTCCATAATTGATAAAAACTTGTTGGCAGACTTTGCATTAACATTAGTCCAATTTTTTGCAGTTGCAGTGGGTTGATTTTCATGACTCCCTTAGGTGGTCAAATAGGGAACTTGCAAACCCGCCATGTTGAATATTGCATCATGGGAAATGTGACAATAAATGCTAATCAATTAGTATTATGAACAATATTGTTTTATTGTTTGTAACCACAAGTGATCAATTCATAGTTATCCTGACCATAGTGGGAGGTTTATTTTATCGGTAGCTCCAGATTAGATAATATGATAACCTCAGATAATCCCATAGTCCTTTGCGTCTGAGCATGCTCAGACTGGATTGCAAGTTCCCTACTGTATTTGTAGAAGTGAGTTGGATTTTCATGATTCCCTTAGGTTGTCAAATTGTATCAGCAGAAGTGAGTTGTGATTTTCATGATTCCCTTAAGTGGTCAAATTGTATCAGCAGAAGTGAGTGGTGATTTTCATGACTCACCTAAGTGGTTACACCATATCTATAGAAACAAGACTTGACTTACCTCTGTGTACTGTACATCCTGCATACCCCTATCATCTTTCATTCCATGTTCTTCCGATTCAACATTACTGGAGATATTCCTGAATGCTGCACATCCTCTATTATAGATAGATTTTCTCTTTAGGTACTCCGCTATCAGAGCTGCTACATGGATGTAACAATGTGCTGCCTGTAAACCAATGTACACATATAATGAAATGCCAGAATCAGAGCTGCTACATGGATGTAACAATGTGCTGCCTGTAAACCAATGTACACATATTATGAAATGCCAGAATCAATTTTCCTGGACCCGGGTTTCATACTTGTTTATGAACTTTCTACCCACGTATATAGTGATGTGTAGTACATTTCATCATTTGATAAGAACGGTTTTATGGTTTCTTTATATAATAGCTCACATTCACAATAGCTTACATTCACATATGAATTTCAAGTTAAATAGGACATACTACTGTTCTCACTAATGTTTCATGTTTCCATACATCTAACATGTTGTGCCAAGTGTTATAAATCCAATTCATCTGTTACTTTCTCTGTTTGTAACAAGTTTGACTTGTTACTGCTTGCATGTCACTGTTTGTATAATATATCACATAAACTATAAAGTCATACCTCTGAGTAGTTTTTGTGTTTTTCATGTATCCTGGCCATACTTTCTAGCCATGTTTTCCTCAATTCTGGAGTACTGGCATAGGACTTGGCTAAGCTATACTGTAAATCTACCAGCATCTCTGGATCATTCTCATGTTCTTTCATCTGTGCTGTTGCCATGAGTACCGTTCTAACTTTCTTAGTTAAATCTTTCACTTGAAGAGGAAAGTGGGTATGCTGAAAGAGAAATCATCAAAGTTTAGAGGTTGGACTATCAATTCTGTACATAATCAATGAATTGGGTACAACCCTATTACTGTTTTTCATCAATTGGGTACTACCCTATTGCTTTTTTCCCCCATCAATTGGGTACTACATAACTGCTTTTTTCATCAATTGGGTACTACCCTATTGCTTTTTTTTTATCAATTGGGTACTACCTTATTGCTTATTCCTATCTTATTATTCCTGTATTTTATTCTTTTAAACAAATATGAACATTTGGTGACTTGAAGTTACTGTTTACTGGAGTACAAAATAATGGAGGAACATGAAAAAAACAACTATATTTAAAAAAAAAAACTGACGTAAGTATGTAAAAGGATAAAAGTAATTGGTTAAAAATAACCAAATCAATAAAATTGGATTCTCAGGTATGTAGGTGTGAAAAGATGTACAAATTATAATTATGTGTAGATGATGTGTAAATAAATCAATGAAAGAAAAGTTATATCAAAGACATGTAGATGAAACTAAAAGTATAATTTATATAATAAACTGACAAAGAAAGATGAATAGGAAAATAGATGAATAAATAAATAAATACAACATAAACAAAGGTGACGGTATACATGAAATCTAACTGCCAGAAATATAGGAAAGTTAGAGAATCTAAAGTTGAAATACTGTGTCAATGTCAATATCACCCAGAATACCGTTACTACCCTCCAAGTATTTCCCTTCTTAGCATTGTTTAATAAATCAGCCAGAATAGTGGATTCACTTTTTATGAAGGTATTCAAATATTTTTTTATCATCTCACACTGAGGATATAGACTGAGTGATCTGTCGTTGTTTGCACTCCACATTACTGATGCTGGTGTAAGCAACAGCTATGTGGAGCGCAAACATCAAATTAATCCTTCAGTGTAAGGGAGGATAAAGCAGCATTTAAAATCAAAACTTATAAAATTTGTAATATATTGCAATGCAGATATATACAGTCTGCAATACTGTCGTTGGTGGTGCTATTACATGTAATCTCTGCTTTAGATTTGTGTAGATTATTTTGGCGCCACCATTTGACTGTAATATAGCTCCACCAACAACTGTATGTCACAGTCTATATACAAGGATCAAGCTATGCATCCCAACACCAGCGAAATGTAGAAGCCCAGTGAAATAGGATTTTTTTGTCAGGCAGACCAAGGGCAAGGATTTAGGGGAAGAAACAGAAATGAAGATGAGCCTTATCTTGAGCATATCAGGAAAGTTTTGTGTTTATTAGTGCAAGACACACATAACAGGTTGCTTCTGCAGTGTTGTGTTAGTAGTTGTGTACAGGCAGCAATTTACCTTTCTCTGCAAAGGAAAATAAAGAGAAGTAATAATGAGGAAAAAACACACACAGTAAAAGTGAAGAAATACACACAGTAAAAAAAGTGTAAACATACATACAGTACACACAAAGTGAATTCATAACTGTAGCAACACACATAATTTTCATTAGAGTCACATAGTGCATACTGTGCCAATCAGTAGTAGGTAAGTAATGAACTGTCACACAGCATCTGTTTATCACTACATCACTACAGACACTATAACATACATGTCAAAATTCATTGACTTCTTCACCAATGAAGGCAGTCCACTATGTTGTGAAGTACATTATGTTATTTCACCAATTACGGTGCTATACTATTTTGTGAAGTCTAGGTCTATTTCACCAATGAGGTGCCACACACTTTTGTGCAGTTAGATATATTTCACCAATGAGGGCTCTGTACTACTTTGTGAAAGTACATCTATTTCACCAATGAGGGCAGTACACTTGTTGTGAAGGTATATCTACTTCACCAATGAGGGTGCTACATTATGTTGCGAAAGCACATCTATTTCGCCAGCGAGGGTGCTCTTTGGTTAGAAAAATATTCTGTTCAACGACACAATTTGTATATTTAACATTTAAGTCTGTTACTATTTGCTGAAAAAGTAAAGTTCAAAAATATCCTTAAAGTTTTGAATCATTCATTATTTTCATATGGTGTTCCAAATTATTAAAATTCACAAAATAAATAAATATTTAGAAAAGCAGAGTGATTATGATACTTTCTCATTATAAATCTATCAAATAGCATCATTCTGAATGTACAGTAAATATTCATTATTGCCATGGCAACTGAATGATTCTCTCCTTCCAGTTCACTGTATGACTTAGGTGTAGCCTTGTTATTGTTTGTTTGTTTGTTTGTTTGTTTGGAAACATTTGTTGTCATAACAACTACATGGTTTTTCACTGTACAAGTTACTACAACTTAGAAGCATAGCCTTGTCATGGTTTGCATAGTTGCTATGACAATATATTTGTTATTGCCATGGCAACTGAATGACTCCCTCTACAACTTACATGCATAGCCTTGTCACTGTTTGCATAGTTGTTGATAATGGCCAGGGATTCCTGAAATCTAGCACTGTTTAGAACGACGATATCACTGATGAGTCTCGACACAGATATGATGACCTGTATAAAACAAACAAAATCAAGTCACTTGAATCAGAAATCATGTCATAAAAATATAGTTATAGAAATTATCCAAGTTATAAATCAAAGCTATGAATTGTGTAATATAAGAAAGATGTACAACTACTGTTATCACATGAATCAGACATCATGTCACAAAAATATGGTTATAGAAATTATCCAAGGAAAGTACGGTTTTATAAATCAAAGTTATGAATTGTGTAATATAAGGAAGATGTACAACTACTGTTATCACATCACATATCATATCATATCATATCATATCATATTATATCATATCATAATAACAGCTGGGTAAGGCTAAGAGCCTATAAGCTGGTCCGGAAAACAAATTAAATTAAACATGAATCAGACATCCTAGAACACTATGGTATCCTCAGACATCAAAGTTCTAAACTGCATTACAAGACTACAATTTTTCTCATAGGAAAGAGTTATTAAATATCTCTAACTTTGTAAAACTCCCACAACTTGATTTAATCTTCATGTGATATCTATTCTTACTGACCTGTATGTGTACTCGTACAAACTCCTTTTTACCAGTGAACTCAAAGTTACTTCTCATCAGTAAATACAGCAAGGCACAGGCTTCATTTCTAGTAGTGGCAAGTTTGGAGTTACAACACTTTAAGATCTGTACGAACAAAATAAATATGAACATTAGCATGATCTCTTGATCTCTGCCTCACAATGTCAAATTTTCATTCATATTTGACATGCAACTAAATTCTGTTTTGTGGAATAGTTGTATACAGATTAAATATATACCTGAGAGAGAGAGAGAGAGAGAGAGAGAGAGAGAGAGAGAGAGAGAGAGAGAGAGAGAGAGAGAGAGAGAGAGAGAGAGAGAGAGAGAGAGAGAGAGAGAGAGAGAGAGAGAGAGAGAGAGAGAGAGAGAGAGAGAGACAGAGACAGAGAGAGAGACAGAGAGAGAGAGAGAGAGAGAGAGACAGAGAGAGACAGACAGACATAGAAAGAGAGAGAGATAGAGAGAGAGACAGACAGACAGAGACAGAGACAGAGAGATAGAGAAACAGAGAGACAGACTGACAGACTGACTTACCTCATAGCAGAGATCTCCACACAGGTGTGCATGACCTCGGAACAACGGGGCAGGGAACTGGAAAACACAAATCAACAATCTTAGTTTCACTCTAACACAGTAAGAGGAAGTATGTCATATTTGAATTGTGTGACTGACCACATAATCAGAACCACTATTATGAAGTACAGCTATACAGTTAAATAGCTTTGTTATGTAAATATATGCAAATCAGTGTGAAATGGCAAACCTTTTATTCTCTGGTGTCACTGCAAGTTCTAACAATGAATTGGAATTTCAATTTTTTTTTTTAAATTAAAAACAAGTATAATTGTGATTATATAATATTCTTATATCTAGTATTTTCAGAAACGTAGTCTAAATACAAACAATGGAATAAGTTGTAGTTTATTCATGGTTCTTATCACTGACAATGAAGATGGTTCTATGTTAACAATGGTGAAAAGGATAGAACTATCACACGCATCTTTAACTTCTTTTATCACAATAAAATAATTCATTGTGAAAATTCTAAAACTATAACCCTACTGAAAGGAAATTTTATCTAAGTTTCTTACTAACTAACAAACTAACTGACTGACTGACTGACTGACTGATTAACTGATCAAGTGATTGACTGACATTAGCTGAGTGAGTGGGTAAGTGAGTGAGTGAGTGAGTGAGTGAGTGAGTGAGTGAGTGAGTGAGTGAGTGAGTGAGTGAGTGAGTGAGTGAGTAACAAGCAAATGTACCTTGGTTATAAACATCCTGAAGACAACAAAGACATGACTTTATAATAGCAGCATCCCTGACTAACTGACTGACTGACTAACTGACTGACTGACTGACTGACTGACTGACTGACTGACTGACTGACTGACTGACTGACTGACTGACTGACTGACTGACTGACTGACTGACTGACTGACTGACTGACTGACTGACTGACTGACTGACTGACTGACTAAGTGACTGACTGACTGACTGACTGACTGACTGACTGACTGACTGACTGACTTGACTAAGTGACTGACTGACTGACTTACTGACTGACTGACTGACTGACTGACTGACTGACTAACTAAGTGGCTAACTAAGTGACTGACAGACTGACTGACTGACTTGACTAAGTGACTGACTGACTGACTTACTGACTGACTGACTGACTGACTGACTGACTAAGTGACTAACTAAGTGACTGACAGACTGACTGACTGACTAACTAAGTGGCTAACTAAGTGACTGACTGACAGACTGACTGACTAGCTAATAAAGAATCTTACCTTGGTAATAAACGTCCTAAAGACAGCAAAGACATGTCTTAGCAGTGTCTCTGACTGACTCATTTGTAAATATGATAACAAGATATCGAATATCTTCCTCATCAGAAGATTATCACCATCATCTTCTTCTAACTGATTCTGTGGACACAAGACAACATCATCGAGTCATTTAGTACAAAATACTGAAACTATGGTACCAAGGATTTGTATACAGAATGCCATTTTAAGCCACATAAGTTGTGATAGTCAACTTTTATCTACATATTTCTCCTGGTTGGCCAGCTTTGTTTTGTTGCTTTACTTGTTTAAAGTAAGTGTTTTTATGTCGTGATCAAGCTCTAGATACAACTGAATTAATCAATTGAATCTTCAGCTGTATCATCATCTCTATCACACTGTACTAAATTGAATGAAATGTCCACTCAAATCTTGGACTTGTTTATCATTCTGGGTCGTTTGTTTTGATGGATTTTTACAGATCAAACATTAAAGTGACGTGATGCATATATACCAGTAGTACATAGGGTTGTCGGTGGTTGAGTGGTTAAACCACTTGCCTCTTACAACTGCGGTCAGGGTTCGAACCCCATTCAGGGTTCGATTAAATTTACCACGCTGTAAGTAAGAAGAGTGTCGTTCAGTTTGACTCTACCGAACAACGCAGGTTTTCCCCAAGTACTCCGGTTTCCTCCTGCATTAACACTGAACCCATAAAGGATGGCCCTCACTGGACTTCTTGGGAGACAAGTGTTTATATGCTTAAAGAACTATCCAGTGTAAATAAAGATTATTATTATTATTATTAAATTTTCTAAATCCAGTGATTGGTATAAATGACATCTCTTCTTACCTTAAACTGTAAACAGAATAGAGATACAATATCCAGGATTATCACTCCTACTTCTGTAGCTAGATTAGCTTCTAGTAAACTTCGGTAAGTAGCATCGGCATCAGACTGGGTTTGAGCTGTAGTCAAATAATATAACACATTAGAAATATACAGGAGAGGCTCTAGTAGACTCCAATTCTACATCAGATTAGAATTTGTTAACATTTTACCTTAAATTATGCTAGAGGGACAAAACAGAACAAAAAGTTGACTTATTCTCACATATGTGAGCCTGCATATATATATAGTAACATATATGTAGCATGTGGAGTGGAAGTCATGGTGTCAACCACGAATATTGAATAATTCTGATTTTTATGATGCCTTTCACGTTAAGATTCCATTCCTGGTACTAAGAACACATGTATACACATACTAAAGATACTTACCATGTGATGGTGTATCACCAGCCAGACTAAGTGTTCTACCCATAAATGCATGGGGTCGTCCTCTCACTGGTAGCGTATTGCTTTTCTGTGCTTCTGCTAGGCTGCTTTTGGGTGTTCTATCAAACAAAATATATACCATGATAGTAAACAAGAGTTACAACATCTACATAACCAAATATTGAGATAATTCAGGGAGAAAAAGATCACATAGCTCAAAGTATGCTGGACGACAGTTTTCACTTTGGCTGTGACACAAGAAGGTATGGGTAGATTACAAAGTACACAATTTTCAACATCAGTAAAACCAACAAGAACTTCAATGTTAGAGTGCTGTAAGTGAAGAATCTACATTATCAAAGAATGCATTGCTTGTGAGAATGATAGCATGGTCAGATAAGACGTGAAAAGATGATGGTATTGATAATAACAAACAAGACAAGACAATTACAAATAACATATGTTAAAGTTACACACATTCAGTTATTCTACAATTCATCTAATATCCAATAAAAAAAAAAATCTTAAATTTCATTATTATTGGTAACATGAAATAAAGACTTTTGCATAAACTATGAGAGATGTTTTACACAAGGGAATAAGCACTTAGGAGTCATGAATATTCATTGTTCAACCTTGAATAATCATTTCTGCTGACTCCCATGATGCAATGGCCCCTAGCAAAGAAAAGGTTGGTACTGAAGGGAATACACATTTAGTAGTCATGAATATTCATTGTTCAACCATGAATATATTGTTTTTGCTGATTCCCATGATGCAATAGCCCAGAGCAAACATACTCTGTACAGGCACTACTGGTTCAACTTGTTTTTAAAAAATGATTTTCTGAAATTGCACATAACTGTATGTGATGTAAAATCATGAAATGACTCTCTCGAACCCATAGTTTATGAAAATGTCTTTATTTCCTGGAGTGGTGCTCCCTTTACATGTAAGTGCAAACTGTAACACTCAGACTACTATTTGATATTATTAAAATAATAAATTTTTATTTTCCCCTACATAACTATTTTGAAGGCATGCTACTACAGAGGGTCTACTGACCATAGTAATTACATTTTAGATATTGGACAGTCTAGTATGGGAGATTTGAAAACATTAAATATTACACAGAGGAAATACTAATAAAAATACCAAGAGGAATTAGTTGAATAAAATATTACATATGGTGTTAGCCTACCTACAATCTTGAAAGACTAAAACTACTACACCATTTCAGCTATCCTAACTGTAGCCTACCTGTAGACTTGAAGGACTAACACTCCTACACTATTTCAGCTATCCTAACTGATATTTTGATCTTTTGAATTTTCACTCATCCTGCATTATCCTTGGAGGAGGAGTGAAAAATTCAAAAAAAATCAAAATTCAGTTAGGATAGCTGAAATAGTGTAGTAGTGTTGGTCCTTCAAGACTACAGGTAGGCTACAAATAGTGTAGTAGTGTTGTTGGTCCTTCAAGACTACAGGTAGGCTAACAGGGTATTGGATAACAGCTCTCAAAACTGGATTAAACAGAAAAGATTTAAATCTATTGTACATTTAGTATAATCTAACGTCAAAAACATGACAATAAGTTAGTTTAGTTTCAACATCAACCTTAGTATATACATGTATACATTCAACACAGGTGTAAGTATTGGTAATATATAGAATAAAGTTTCCATTGTACCACACACAAGTCGAATGTGTTGAAACAAAAAATATGAATTTATACCCTGGCCATCTACACCAGGACAACATGTGTCTATGTCATTCTTTCTGTAATGTTTGAAATAGTCCAAATGTTCCAATCTTCATTGTTTTTCCAAATTTTGATAAATTATGCTTATGGAGGTATAATTATATCATTCCCTAATATTTTTGTACATTCCACCAAAAAAATACTTGTGAACTAAGTTATTTGTCACTTTGAGATGATGAGAAGTGATAAGGCTCCTTAGGTCACTTGTTTTTTTCTTGGCTGAACGAAGAAGAATGTTGGGAATGATATCGTTTCACCACTATTGAATTCATTATACTGGTACCACCTTAACCAAACCTTAACCCAACCATGTATTTCCTGTGAGATATTTCACCTTCACTAAACACAAACTATCACAACACAACAACAAAACAGGAGAGACATGAGTGTGTACTGAGTGGGACTCTTACCATGGTGCCATATAAGGAGATGTGGATACCAAATATGGAATGGGGTGGACCAATGTGCAGGAGTAGTCAGCAATATCAAAAACATAAAGATGAACTGATTGGTTAGCAAGTTATGACATGTAAATTTATGTAAGTTTTGAATTCCATGACAAAAATATCTAGAAGTGTCCAGAACTTATACATATTGACAGAACACATTTGCAATGAAGGCAGACATGATTTTTTTGGTAAATTTCTTCAGCAATATTGCCTTGGAATTCAAATTAATATTGGAACTAAGTTTCCAACTACAGTGTATGTCCCTTATTACCAGGGTATGCAGAAAACATATTATCAATGAAATGTTACCTGATTTGAAATGAAATATTTCTGAATGTGTGACATGTAGCTGTGATATTATGTACATTTTTTCATGATCATAACATGATTGACTACATACAATCCAAGATGGAGAATGATATATGCCATTCTGAAAACAAAGTTTGTGTTATTTTAAATCTCACACAGAAAAGGCTGTAATCCTGTTGCCTGTGTCACATTTCATCAGTTGACTCCAATTTTGACAAGGTACTAATTTTTCTTATATTGCCGATTAATTAATCTTCACATGATAGGTAATACAATGAAGGGTTTGTATAAAACAGCTTGTGATCGAAATGACAGCAAATGTGGAACACCCACGACAACATATCTGATATCATTGTCTGGTACTTTTTTCCTTTGGCTGGGTGGTACTTTTTTCCTTTGAAGGTACAGCTCATAGGTACAGA
The DNA here is from genome assembly GCF_964340395.1 of Glandiceps talaboti. Classification (NCBI taxonomy): domain Eukaryota; kingdom Metazoa; phylum Hemichordata; class Enteropneusta; family Spengelidae; genus Glandiceps; species Glandiceps talaboti. The sequence goes on from NC_135559.1 coordinate 3,278,855, forward strand.
TCTTTCTCAGTCGGTGTAAATGACACCAATGTGAAGTGTAAACAATGATGAATCTTTCAGTGTTGACTGGTCAAGTATCCTTCATGAAATCATGGCAACATAGCATATACAAGGTAGGTATGTAGTAAAACATATTGTGAACCTGTTCTCACTTACACATACTTGGAATACTTATAACTCCCATCATGCATTGGCATTGAGTACATTATGTACACACAGACGTAAAGACTTCATGTCTAAGGCAGGACATTCTACAGTGTGTACAGAGCTAGTCTTTGCTATCAAACCAGACTCAGAATTGTCTAAGATAGGAAATTCTACAGTATAAATTAACTACTAAGTTAAACATAATATATATTTTGAACTATAATTTTCACACATTTTATTACCTGGCTGCTGTAATTTGTCTCTTGCCTTGATATTTGAACTGGTACAAACAAATCCTGTCGGGTGGAAAAAATAAATTTAACTATGACAAACTGTTAGCATCACCACATAACATTCATTGTGGCTACACTTTCATATCAGAAACAGTAACAACAAACATTACCATGACTAACACTGAAGTAAAGCACTTTCTCTGTGCTACACTCATTTATATCATTCACATCAAGTGTAAAAGTAAACTGTTTCAATTGGTTTATTTACAAGCCTAGCGTGTGGCCTCTCTAATGTGGTCAATTGGCAAATGAAAGCATATACTTTAACACTTGATATGGATGCTATAAACGATTGTGGTATATACAGAAAACGCTTTACTTTGGTGTTATGGGTTGTATATGCATTATGTTTTAACTATGAATCCAGAGTCCATGGATATTAATGCTCATATGATTCTAAATACTGAAATCACACCTTACTAGTATGTTTACCTAAGTAATGTCACATGTATATTTCATATTTTTATACCAGACATAGGAAATGAAGTGTCATGTGTTCTGTAACTTGTAAATTTTGTGTTTGTTTCAGTTTTAGCAAAGCCTTTATATCAATTTGGATAGTGTGATAAGGGATGTCAGGACAAAGCCAGTTTTACACCTGAAACAGGAAGTGTTCACCAGAAAACTATGTGGTACATATACACTTGTGACCAAAGTCAATAATTTGGAAGTCTATTTGTTGTTTCACTTGATAGATAACAACCCTTTACTACTGAACACAGCATGATTGTTATTGAGCAAAGTTTCAAATTTTGAATATAGGTTAACAAAACCATCTCTTTCATCACAATCCTGCTGTGTTGAGTAATAATAGTGCTGGTCTAGCAAGTAAACGACAACAACTCCAACTGCCAAATGATCGACATTGATCAATAAATGTATATGTTATGGACAGTCTTCTGGTGAAACACTCCCTGTTTTAGCTGTCACTATCAACTGCTGATATGCAGCATTCTGATCTGATCACAGTAATTTCTAATTCAACAACTGTAATAATGGTCATATCTCTGACTCTTTCAGTTCATGACATTATAGTGTGGCTCCTCTGATAAATCTCAACGCAATAGAGAACTTGCAAACCCGCCATGTTGAATGTTGCATCATGGGAAATGTGATAGTAAATACTAATAAATTAGTATTGTAAACAATATTGTTTATAACCACAAATAATCAATTCATAGTCACCCTGACAATTGTGGGAGGTGAATTTTATCAGTAGCTCCAGATTAGGTATTACGATAACCACAGCTAATCCCATAGTCCTTTGCATCTGAGCATGCTCAGTCTGGATTGCAAGTTCCCTATTGTTATTTGACATGACAGAATACTTACTCTAAAACTTGGAAAAATTCCAGTTGTTCTTTCTCTGCAGACTGGTTCCACCACCCCAGCAGAATTTCTGAAATAGTGGTCAAACATAGATACTCAGCATTGAGCAGTTGTACAATATTTATATCTTTTACAACTCAATGTTCTATTCTCATGTATTACCTTACAAATCTAAGATAGAATAAGATATATATGAATATGAACATAATCGGTCAGTATGATTGACACCTGACACAGAGACATACCTAATTGTAATCTAGAATAGCAGAAATATTCATTTGTCACTATGAACCAACAGTCACATTCTTTCATGCTATAGAGCTTATTTTACCTTTACTAAACAGACCATCCTGATCTCATCATCAATACATACCATCCTGTACATTCTTAACAATGTACAGCAAACAGACTAGTAGATCTTTCACTTCTGTTTCTTCCAACTTGTCATAGCTCATGAAAATCTTTCCTACAGATGGACTTCTGGAATGAGTCATTTTTCCGTCTTTATCCAGCAAAGACTTCTCTCCAGCACCAGTGCTGGGATCACTGTTCAGAGACATTAGGGATGTTGAGCCCCTTTTAGTTTTTGGTGTTGAACTGCCAGAACCAGCACCTGGAAATGTAAGTATTAATTTTACAATGATGAATGATGTTTGCTGAAGTTTAACATAACCTTTTTCCATTAAACAGTTAGTAAGTTCAAATAATCTGTACACAGATAAAGATACCATCAAATTTCATCACTAAAGGTAATTTCAAGTCAATTGACCAGGTAGTGAAGAATTTCGTAACAATCAAAGTTTTACCAATCATGATTTGTGATATGGCATAACTTATTATGGATAAAGGAAGACACGAAAATGAATGCAATTTTGTGAATATTTTGTGATCAACATCGCAACTATTAAAATATATACTAATAAATTAACCGACTGCACACATACTGATGACATGTACACAATGACATCACACCACACATACACTGATGACATGTACACAATGACATCATACCACACATACACTGATGACATGTACACAATTACATCATACCACACACACATTGATGACATGTACACAATGACATCATACCACACATACACTGATGACATATACACAATTACATAATACTTCTCATACACTGATAACATACCATATACTATACATCTGTACATACACCAATGACATGTACACATTGACATTTATACTACACATACACTGATGACAAGATGTCATTGGACTGCACATATACTGATGACACTATGTACACGATTACATCATACAACACACACATTGATGATGACATATGCACAATTACATCATACTACTTCATACTACACATACACTGAAGACATACATGTTGACATCACACTACACATACACTGATGACATATACACATAGACAACATACAACAAACACATTGATGACATATACATGACATCATACTACACATACACTGATGACATAACAAGAAATGTTAATGAATCAGGGAACACATTGATTTTTCATTTTCATGCTTTTGGCGTGTTAGCATCAATGCTCACTGCAAACTTTGAAAAAAACTTCAAACACTGTATTAAAAAAATATTCAAATTATTGCAAAATATTGCAAAAATACACAAAATGGAGTAATAATGATTGATGACACTACAGCAAACACAAACACTTTACAAATTAGTCCAACTTTGTAACTTTTGAAAAATTTGCAATTATTGTTTTTTTTCTCACTACAATGTACAAATTAAGTTTTTCAAGCATTTGACTATTGTTTACATTAGATTTTCTTAAATTGTTTATAATCTATTTTCCACATAAAATATTTTTATATTAACTTTATTTTACGCAATTTTTGTTTTTCATCCAAAAAGTTCTAAATATATATCTATGGATTCAATTGCTATACTCTAGTATATTTCAAAATGTCTTTTTAAAAAATTTATTGCCAACTGTATATACTTCATATATTTAGTGATTTGGTAAGTCCACACAAAATGTAATGTTGCATAATTGTCCTTTGGCTGACCTATAGAGGGCGCTGTTTCAAAACCTCTGATTCAAGTACTTCATTTGCAGTTTTAGAACTCAAATCATGTTAACAAATTTGGCGTTTCCATATGCCATATTCCAGTTTAGTATTTTTGAGGCCATTTTTTGCAAAAAGCATCACTTGTGGGTATCCTAGATTGAAATAAATCAGGGTTAAAATTTGCTCATGGTTGCTATCACATGGTACAGCAGTGACAAATAAATCTACAAGGCTCCATCTTCATGAAAGACATAGCCCCCAACTGGTTTGTTGTGTGGCAGTTCTTAAGTTTGACCTTGAAAATGAAGGTTGTGGTCAAAAGTCTGTCCGAATAGTAACTATACCTGTAATAATGTTTGGGGTACACATTTGAATGGTGTCTCTCGGGATGATGCTTCCAACTTTATTGAACAATTTACTACTTGACCTTGAAGATGAAGGTCAGGGTCAAAGCTTCAGTATCCAGTTTGAAAGCTAACCTCTATAAATATAGGTATAGACACTTGAATGGTGTCTATATAGACAAAACTTCCTAATTTATGGACCAATTTGCTTTGAATATGGAGGTGAAAGTAAACTCGTCAAAAGAACAAGTTGTAGTTGCCATGAAAGTCACTAAGCTGTAAAACAATAGGAATATTAGGAAATGATGATTCTTCAAAGGAGGCTACATGACTGTTGCTTCAAGTCCAAAACAAGTTTCCACACATTGACAAAAAGCACGCCTCCTAGTGGCCAACTGATTTAATCTTTTTGTTTTTTTGATAGCCGGACTATGGCATATTAAGCGTGCAAATCACCTGTTGTGGTTTTGTGGTGTTTTTTCATGATCTGTGTATAATTCTCTACTTTTTTGGCATTTAAAAGTGTCGACAGATAAACATATTAATTGACTTTTATGAGGGCACACCCCCGGAAGTAGATCAGAAGCTTTCTTAGAGCGCTCTCTATTGGTTTTGCAAGAGGCCAATCAAACCTTGTGGGTATGCTGATGCGTGAGATGTCAATATGCTATCATTCAATGGTGCAGGATTGGAGATTGAAGGCATGCTACCACCTGGAATGGGGAGAAAAGAAAACACAAAACACAGACCATATCAACAACAGTAACAACTCAGACACTGAACGGGATGACATAAAAATAGTGAAAGCACCATGGATGACATAGGGAGGTCAAAGGTCATTCAAGGGATGTATGCAAATAATATTATGACATGCAAATTAGGGTAGCTGACTCTGACATATACATACTGTTAGGGTAAACAACTCATGCCTGTTTCGTTCAATAAAATTTACAATGAACAATGTCATGCTTTTTGTACATTTTCTAAGTTTTATCTCTACAACTTAAAAAAAAAAATTATCATGCTTTCTCTACAAAAGTATTGTAATTCTCAATATTGAACTGTTAACATTTTTTGAAAGTTTTTGTATCAAATTTTCATTGACTAAATGTGAGAAATAGTTGCATATTTTCAGAATTTATATAAATACAAAGCAGCACATTTTCACTGTCAATTATTTAGTTATTGTTGGAAATCTGTTTAAGAGATATGTCAGTTTATTTTAAAAATGCAATAAACTTCCAAACAGCGCCCCCTGGTGGCAGAACAGAATAGAGGTAAATGACTGCTGTACATAGATTTGTACATATTTTCTATTCTCCGCTGACCCAACCACTGGGGGCGCTATACATCGTACAAGCATGTACGATAAAAATATAATAGAAACCTCACCAAACATACAACTTGAGAATTACATAACTTCAATAAACAATCAAATGTAAATATCACAACATGATAACAAAATATGACATCTAATAAACAAACAACTGTGCTGTAAGGGTAAGGACATGCATCAAATCACAACTTTTTAAGAACAGGAAAAACAACCATCATCCACGTGCCTTGTTATCTATACCGGTAATACAAGTTGTGACAAGTTATTTGTATGCTGTTATTTCTGCTTTAAGTTACTGTTCGCTATATTATTATGTTGTGTGCATTGTGACGATTACAGAATGAAAGACAGAGAGGAAGAGGACAAAAAGAAAGGAAATAAACTTAGTTTTTACTTGGTACTAATATTCTTGAGTTTCTGTGGCCGTCTATGTGAAAAGAAAAAGACAGTAAAGTTTCACTTTACAGGTTGAAAGCGGCAATAATACTTTAACAAAGGCTGTGAAAATAAAAGATACAGTTTAAATAAGGAAACATAAATGTGTGAGAACATGAAATAAAGCCCTTTAAAGAAAACAAAGTGTCTGTGTGACGTTATCAAGTGTATGTCTGTATGATTGACTATGAACATTGCACAATTTAGCCAGTGAGAACATAGGAAAAACACAAAGAAATTAAGAGTTGACTGATTATGATTTTACTACTCTACAAGAATCCAAACACTACTGGTGTGGTGACTTGTGAATGATCAAGCTACTCAACATCTACAGCACAAATATTAATTACTATATTAGAAGTAATACTATGTATGCCTACAAGTTATATGATTATACTACAATATAGACATTAACTATAATCCAATCTTTTAGAGAAGCTATGAAAGAAAATTGCTTTAGCGCTGTAGTATTCAAACATAAGGCTAAATTAAATTAGCATTTATTTGCATTATGAGCAATTATTGGAGATATGAACACGGACAATACAGGCAATTATTGGTGATGTGACTGTAGAATACACATTAACAATTAAAGGGGATAAAGCAAAGACAAGAATATTGACGATATTGCAGGGGGGCAATTATCAGCATTGTTACTATGGGAACACATACTAAATTATGGGATGATGGTCAGGAATATTGATACAATTATTACTGGAGATGTGAATGTGAAACCACAAACACAGGTACTGGTGATATGACTGTGAGTACACACAGACCAAACTATTGGAGATGTGACTGTGAGAATACACAGACACAAGTACTGGAGATGTGACTGTGAGAATACACAGACACAAGTACTGGAGATGTGACTGTGAGTATACACAGACACACATACTGGAGATGTGACTGAGTACACACAGACACAACTATTGGAGATGTGACACACACAGACACAAGTACTGGAGATGTGACTGAGTACACACAGCCATAATTACTGGAGATGTGACTGTGAGTACATACAGCCATAAGTACCGGAGATGTGACTATGAGTACATACAACCACAAGTACCGGAGATGTGACTATGAGTACATACAGCCATAAGTACAGGGATGGTTTTGTGAATACACAGGAACACGTAACGTTTAATGGCTATTAGAATGTACTGCATGTTGATTTTAATAAATGAGGTGTGATTGGGCAGATGACAAACCTATTGTGAAGGAGCTACGCCTGACAGCTGCAGCATGAGAACTACTTGATACATCACCCCCTTGGAGGGAGGACGGTCCAGAGATGAGGGGAGCGATGCCTGAAATAAAGCAATGACAAATGAAATGACTTGTGAAAATATTATGCTAGGGAAGGCAATAACCAAGTGAGTTGATGACATTTAGTGAGATTATGGACACATAACATAAATAACAAGTTATTTTTTTAGTACAACATGAACAAACGATGAGCTGAATTTTAGGTTATTAAATAATGCTTTTGGACATATAGCATGATCAGGAATTTGATGGCATTGGATCCATGGAAGTGTTATTTTGTTAAAACAGTCCCAGAAGAAATAGAGAAAATAGACGTTTTGAGCAATGGATGTTTTGTTAAGTTTTACATGGCTGTGTCATCAGCATGATCAGGAATGGTTCTCTTGGTACAATGAAGTCTTTGATTAACAACTCCCCTGATTTAGTATGTCTCACCTTTTAAAAGAAAAGAGGAAGAAAGTAACACAACACAACTGTCATTGTTTTTACACAAGGGTATACAAATATCAGACATATAAATTTTGTGTGAAATGAGACAAGAAGGATATATAACAACCAACCTTTTCCGTGTGTTCCTGCTATCATGTCTAAAACACTAGATTCTCTTGAACCTGCTGTCTTAGGTACAGTAGCATAGCGATCTTGCTGACTATCTAAAGACATTGAACTTCGTGATGGTGTCATGGGAATAAAGGAGCCCTCTGGTGTTGACATTGGTGTATCTCCACCGTTACTGGTTTGTGTGGATGTTTGTGGTGACGGTGTCTCATCTTTGAGGTTGAGACGTTGAGCATTTTCCAGAATTACACTAATGAAGGGCAGATACAACACTGCTATCCTGGCTTGCATTGGCTGCAGAATGGTTGAGAAAGAAACAGGCTGTATATACCATGTGAACAGGACACATTCAGAACAGTGCTGTGATGGTCACATCATTTGGGCTCATCATAGTCAGATTTCAAAAACTGTCATGATGAACAAATACTGCATATTTATCTGTCATTTCTTCTAGACAAAAGACTTGAGTAAGTGTTGCCTATATCACTGTACACATTATACTGAATATTGTATCTTCTTGTTGGTCCTCACAGCTCTCTCCCATTAGTCATCAAAAGTCATGTTGAGCCTAGCCTTGTCTCGGTTTACTATCTCGTGAAGCTCTCTTCACCAAGCCAAGTCAGATGCCCTTTGAGGCATAGAAATCTGTCTTCAATTTGAAATTACCACCGACAGCTTTGCTAAATCTAAGGAGATCTTATATATATACCTGTGATATAATCATGGCCATACATGACTTTAATAAGGAAGGTGGCCAATTACATATTTCTCAGTAAATTAAATATTACATCCACTTAGATTTTAGTACAGCTGTTTGTGACAATTTCAAATTCAAAACACATTCCTGCATTCCTGTACTTCTAAATACATCTGTCTTGGCTTGGAGAGCATCTTGAGATAGTAACACCAAGACAAGTCTCTGGGCTATACTTAGCCAGTAGGTTTTTGAATTGATTATCACACAGTAACTTTAGGATTTACCTGACTCTTGTATCTGTCATCAAAGCTGTGTTTGGCCAGTAGGTTTCTAAGTACACTTATTGAAGCTCTTCTGACTTCTCTTGTTTCATGCAGGGCACATGACAACTGTCGCAATAACAGACCCACCAGAAAATGGTTCTTACAGAACTCGTCTGTCAGGGAGTAATCATGATGAAGATCTATGGGAAAAAAAGGTTGCAGCTAATGAAAATCTCTTTATTACTCTGTAGCACTACATTAACATAACCTGATAGGGTTAAAACACAGTGTTATCATTTTAATATCAATATATTTACATCATTTTACAACAATCTATACACAACTTGCATTCTTGTTCTTCAAAACACAAGTGAAATAAAAGATATTGTAGACCTGTGAAAGGTTGATAATCTTTTATGATCTAAAGCAAAAGAAAGTTTAAGCAATATAATATGATGTTTTCATTCATCTGAATATGGTACATTAGATGACCAAAATAACCATACTAATGGAGCTCTCACAGTTCTACAAGACCTAGTCATTATGTTTGAACCATCAGTTCAGTGACAATAAGTCATCATGCAGTCTGGTATCATATTAAACACAGGTAAGACTGAAACAAATACATGTAAAAGGATTCTTTATAACTCATGCAATCTGGAAATATAAGGAAAAATCATGGAACAAATAACATGCATAAGTCAGTTAAAACAACCAGGAAAGATGACATAGTTGAACATACAGGTACATCAAACTGTTACTCACAAAGATTAATACAGAAATCACAAGAACAAATTCAGTTTTAAAACTAAAACTTAAAAAGAATGGGAAACACATTGGAATAAAACCAATCCAGGCACATAGACTTTTGATATCATTGAGAAACACAAACACATTGGATGGCATGCTGTGTTACATGTTACAATAACAGTGAAACTTTGTATTAAAAGAAAAACACCTAATTATATACACAGAAAATACAAGAATTATAGAAGACACTAAAAACATGAAAACATCTAGAACAGACTCTCGGTATACAAGTCATTTTCTCAAAATTAAGTATGTCAGCAAAACTGATTTATAGATCATAAAATGAGGTAAACAATATCATTTTCAACTAAGCATTTTCCTCTTTTTTTGTCTGAAACTCGATTTTCTTAGAAAACAAGAAACTTATGACCTCATTTTTGTAAGAATTCAATTAGTCTCAAATAATTTCACCATGAAATATTTCGACCCCTGATTTCGCATGCAATCACAAACACTGAAGTCTGTTATATGATTTTAATTTAGCTTGGATAGCATGAATCAAAATAAAATAAACGGCTGAGCACAGACAATGTCTATGAGCTGCACAATAGGATAAAAATGCAATTAGTTGTTGTTTCTCATTTAGCTGGTTTTATTTTTAGCTGGGATTTGAAAACAGTTGGAACATAAACTGAGCACTCATATTAACTGATTTACCATAGTTCCTCCATCGACCGCCATAAGCTAATACAAGGTGTAGGCATAAAAGGGAGCAGAAAGGAAAGAGAAAAAAAAGGCTGAGGATAAGATTATAATACAAAGAAAGTTATAACAGCTCAATAACAAAGTATAAATTGTGTGGCTGATGCAAAAGGCAAATGATATGTTGACATGAAGATTTGGGAATTTGGGGCTTGCTTGGTAACTTTTTCTCATATTGACAAAAAAACATTTAGTAATGGTAAATCATGCCTTTGGATAAGACATTGGTGAATTTATTTTTTAAGAGCAATACAAGTGCATTAAAATTTGGCATTGCCATTTTGCTGATAATTAGCTTAGTTGGATGACTGCAATGTGATAATGCTACTGCTGTTTCATCTAAGCCATCAGATATGATAACTTTAGGCTCCACTCTACTGCAATAAACATGCTATTAGTATGTTATATTAAAATTCACACCAAACAATGTTTGCATAGTTACACCAATGACTATGTTTTGAGGTGAAAGCAAGGCTGTTGACTTCATTCAAACACCACTGTCTGGTGAATACAACATGTGCACTGTAAAATTTCTATTTTGAGATTAATTGTAAATCCACAAATCAATCAAAATAATTGGTGTAAGAGAATTATGTATACATATAAACAGTGCAATGGACTACAACTTCTGTGATTTCAAAGCTCTTGTTACTGGTAGCCATGTTTTACAATGACTGATTTTCCTGTGTCTTGAAGTTAAAAGCCGTGCTTTCCCATACACATGTTGCATCCAGTGTGATTGTGCAAAGAAATGCTGATATTTCAATTGCTGTTTTAAATATACCACTGCCCCCAAATTTTAACTGTATTTGAGTACATCTCAACATGAGGTTTACAAGTATTGCTGATAAACCAAAAGACACACCAAATCTTAACCTTTGGACATTTAATACGTAACAAATATTTCTTTATGTTAAAATTCTGTAAAGGCTTGGTAATAACTCTTCCAAGGATAATTTGCTTAAAATAAATGACAGACAAAATATATAGTGGCTCAAAAATATCAGATTTACATTGTGTCCACTAGTTATCAGAAATGCAGAAATTTTCAGTATTTACAAATATATCACGAAGTACAAATGTTTATGACAACAATCTTGTGGTGAAAATTTCAAGTCATTTTTGTTCTCATTACTGAAAATATGTAACAAACACACACTCTGAAATGCATTTGTTAAAAGTGTTTTGTAGAAAACAAATGTAAGTATTTTCACATACAACTGATTCCAATACCAAAATTAGAGTATGATCATAACTACCAGTATATGTCAATGAATGGTAAACTTCTCTGATTCACAATTTTCCCCTTTCTGTTATAACAAAGTTCAAAGACTTTGGCATATATGCTATCCAACAGTAACATTGAATGTATTAATAAGAATGCTACATGTAAACCAATACCACTATCCATATACAGTTGACTGTATGCTCCTAATACATGTTAATGGTACAGAATACAATAATGTATACTCTGCTATGTATCTATTCCTTAGTATGTTACTTGTTTTAACTTTAAAGTTAATCTCAGTAACATTGCAAATAAGCAGTCTTACTGAAAACAGAATCGTCGTCTTCAAACACATGATCATCCCGACTTTCTGAAGATCAATAAAAAATTAAATCATACAAAAAAATGTAAAAAAAAGTATATGTTGTGTATGTGAGAAAGGTGACAGAAATGAGTTATGACAGATTTCAAGGAACAATAGGGGTAGACATACATGAGTCTGTCTGTCTGTCTGTCTGTCCATTCCTCCCTCCCTCCCCTCCCCTCCCCTCCCCTCCCCTCCCTCCCCCTCCCTCCCTCCCTCCCTCCCTCCCTCCCTCCCTCCCTCCCTCTCTCTCTCTCTCTCTCTCTCTCTCTCTCTCTCTCTCTCTCTCTCTCTCTCTCTCTCTCTCTCTCTCTCTCTCTCTCTCTCTCTCTCTCATTTTTGTAACACATGTAATGCAAAATTAGCGTCAAGGGCAAAATGGGTGAAGAAAGAATGACATCTTTTTCTAATTTTTCTGAAATAGAATTTTCATCAAGATGTTTTACATTCTAGACTTCAGCTGAAAAGATAAAACATATACAAAGAATATCACCACATTGCATATCTTTTGTAAGACCTGCTGTATAGATGGTTTGAAGGCTACATAAATTCAAATTTTCCTTAGTTGTCTCTTTTTTTGTGAGTTTAATTAACTCGCCTTATCTAGTGATGACTTCTGAAGTTACTTAATTTACATACTACACACAGTCTGATGAGTAATACACACAATCTGATGAGTACTACACACAACCTGATGAGGAATACACACAATCTGATGATTAATACACACACTCTGAAGAGTAATACACACAATCTGATGAGGCATACACACAACCTGATGAGTAATACACACAATCTCATGAGTAATACACACAATCTCATGAGTAATACCCTATTGTTCCTTTCAACTGGTAACATAAGATAAGATGATAAACAATAACAAAATCAAACATTGCTAGATAGGAGAAGATAGGCTGAACAGAGGCATGAAAACTTTAACATTACAGTTTCATTGTGACAATAACAAATGACAATAGCAACGGAGTTTGACATGTAACAACAAAACTAAAACATCATGAGAGATGAATAAAAGAAACATTGCATGGTCATTTTCAATTGTAAAACTTTCCTTCAACATATTAAACTCAATAAAAGGTTTAATATTAATTTCTAAACGTTAGAGAGAAACATACCTTTGTATTGTTTTATCTGTCCTTTTCTCTGTATAGGTAAATTCAATGCTATGTAGTGTTCATGAGAACATACCACTTTCAAGAACTCAAACATTCTCTCCAATAGGAACTGTAAGTGATTCATATATTACAATTATGCTCAAATTAACATACAGATGTTTGATAACGACTTTAGGGGGTGTGGCTACCTGAATCGTTTGTTCTAAAGACAAGCAGAGGAAGCTACAGCTCGGGCTATATCTCAACAGTGCAGCATTAAAAACAGGCTAACAAACCCAGTGCTAACATACTCTACGGGCAGAGTTTTTGGAGACATTATAACTGCATACATAATATCATTGTTTGTTCAAAATCCATAGCAGATGGATTGGTGACATCACAATTGTTTCAAATTGTTCCTAAGTGATTACATTTCACTGTCCAATTTGATTCTTGGATTCATGCACAATATACATTAGTACTTTGAATACTACAAATGCTGAGTCTTTTCATATCATAAGATGGTGGTGGTTTATTCTGTAAACATACGAACAGAGATGGTTACCTTTGAATCACCTGGATTGAAATATTCCACATACTGGTTAATGAGTTTGAATATAAATCCACGGTCCATGTAGGTAAAACATGCCTAGAATTGATAACAGTCAAATATTAATAAATCCACGGTCCATGTAGGTAAAACATGCCTAGAATTAATAACAGTCAAATATTAATAAATCCACGGTCCATGTAGGTAAAACATGCCTAGAATTGATAACAGTCAAATATAAATATAAATCCACGGTCCATGTAGGTAAAACATGCCTAGAATTGATAACAGTCAAATATAAATATAAATCCACGGTCCATGTAGGTAAAACATGCCTAGAATTAATAACAGTCAAATATAAATATAAATCCACGGTCCATGTAGGTAAAACATGCCTAGAATTGATAACAGTCAAATATTAATAAATCCACGGTCCATGTAGGTAAAACATGCCTAGAATTAATAACAGTCAAATATCAATATAAATCCACGGTCCATGTAGGTAAAACATGCCTAGAATTAATAACAGTCAAATATTAATATAAATCCACGGTCCATGTAGGTAAAACATGCCTAGAATTAATAACAGTCAAATATAAATAAATCCACGGTCCATGTAGGTAAAACATGCCTAGAATTAATAACAGTCAAATATTAATAAATCCACGGTCCATGTAGGTAAAACATGCCTAGAATTGATAACAGTCAAATATTAATAAATCCACGGTCCATGTAGGTAAAACATGCCTAGAATTGATAACAGTCAAATATTAATAAATCCACGGTCCATGTAGGTAAAACATGCCTAGAATTGATAACAGTCAAATATCAATATAAATCCACGGTCCAAGTAGGTAAAACATGCCTAGAATTGATAACAGTCAAATATTAATAAATCCACGGTCCATGTAGGTAAAACATGCCTAGAATTGATAACAGTCAAATATTAATATAAATCCACGGTCCATGTAGGTAAAACATGCCTAGAATTGATAACAGTCAAATATTAATATAAATCCACGGTCCATGTAGGTAAAACATGCCTAGAATTAATATCAGTCAAATATAAATCCACGGTCCATGTAGGTAAAACATGCCTAGAATTAATATCAGTCAAATATCAATATAAATCCACGGTCCATGTAGGTAAAACATGCCTAGAATTAATATCAGTCAAATATTAATAAATCCACGGTCCATGTAGGTAAAACATGCCTAGAATTGATAACAGTCAAATATCAATATAAATCCACGGTCCATGTAGGTAAAACATGCCTAGAATTAATAACAGTCAAATATCAATATAAATCCACGGTCCATGTAGGTAAAACATGCCTAGAATTGATATCAGTCAAATATTAATAAATCCATGGTCCATGTAGGTAAAACATGCCTAGAATTGATATCAGTCAAATATTAATAAATCCACGGTCCATGTAGGTAAAACATGCCTAGAATTAATAACAGTCAAATATTAATAAATCCACGGTCCATGTAGGTAAAACATGCCTAGAATTGATATCAGTCAAATATTAATAAATCCACGGTCCATGTAGGTAAAACATGCCTAGAATTGATATCAGTCAAATATTAATAAATCCACGGTCCATGTAGGTAAAACATGCCTAGAATTGATAACAGTCAAATATTAATAAATCCACGGTCCAAGTAGGTAAAACATGCCTAGAATTGATAACAGTCAAATATTAATAAATCCACGGTCCATGTAGGTAAAACATGCCTAGAATTGATAACAGTCAAATATTAATAAATCCACGGTCCATGTAGGTAAAACATGCCTAGAATTGATAACAGTCAAATATTAGTAAATCCACGGTCCAAGTAGGTAAAACATGCCTAGAATTGATAACAGTCAAATATTAATCCACGGTCCATGTAGGTAAAACATGCCTAGAATTAATATCAGTCAAATATTAATAAATCCACGGTCCATGTAGGTAAAACATGCCTAGAATTAATAACAGTCAAATATTAATAAATCCATGGTCCATGTAGGTAAAACATGCCTAGAATTAATAACAGTCAAATATTAATAAATCCACGGTCCATGTAGGTAAAACATGCCTAGAATTAATATCAGTCAAATATTAATATAAATCCACGGTCCATGTAGGTAAAACATGCCTAGAATTGATAACAGTCAAATATTAATATAAATCCACGGTCCATGTAGGTAAAACATGCCTAGAATTAATAACAGTCAAATATTAATATAAATCCACGGTCCATGTAGGTAAAACATGCCTAGAATTGATATCAGTCAAATATTAATAAATAGTATTTCATAGCTGATAAATCATTAATGATTTCATGGTTAATAATCAACAGATACATTTGTTGTACTATTCCAGGTATCTATGACCGGCCCCCTCAACTGGGTAAATGTGACTACAACTGAGACTCTCATTTTGAAGTAAACACTAAGTGCGACCGTCTTTGCGACTGCTGTTGAGACTCTCACTATTCATGTGATACTAACATGATAAACAATCTGGCATGTATTTGTCAATGTCTGTGTCTATGTCAGTATGTTGTCTGCTGTCATGGAGTCTAATCCTGAGGGGTTGGTATTGTACTGCTATGTTATACTATGTCTTTGTTTTTACATGTACTTGTTTAGTCAGAGATGGAGAATTAGATATTATTCCCCAATATTTTTCTTTGTACAAACAAGGAAAATAGGAGTAACCTAAGGGGTCTTTGTCACCAAGTGTCGATACACTCATAGTGACAACCCTTAGGTCACAAGTATTTTCTGGCTGAATGAAGAAAAATGTTGGAGAATAATGTAATTATACCAGTACCAGTAATATCAAAGAAAAATTAGGGAAAGTAATGGTAATTTTGAACGTTTTGACTAATATTTCCAATACCGCAGAACCAGTGATGTAGACACGCATTGTCATGACATAGACGTGCGTTGTCGTGACGTAGAACAACCAGAGTATGTATTCCATATTTTTTGTTCTAAATGGCTTGCACATGGCATAATACATGTTTTCAATACACAACACAGACATTGTTATTCTCCTAATAAAGTCAGGCAATCCATAGCACTCTCCTTACCTTCACAAAGGCAGCCAAAGAAGAATTGGCTTTCTTGCAGTCTTTGGGACTGTCTTTGTATTTCTGTATAATATGTGGCATTAATAGCTGTAACAGTCTGGTTACTGAATATTGAAACGTTGCTGGAAACCGTCGGTTCCTGGACAGAGCTGTCAGATTGTTTTGAACCAAATACTGGGCCATACTCTTGATAACTACATCAAAGAAGAACCATATATTCTGTAAAGAAATGGATAAATATTCAATTAGAGATGAGAAACAGCAATGTTCAACTACCTCCATTAGGTTACTTATAACCAGTGGGTCTGTCCTTGGTTTGTAGTGTCCTGTCATTTTATGTGATGTGGTGCAATACACTACAATGTTCAACTACCTTCATTAGGTTATACTTATAACCAGTGGGTCTGTGCTTGGTTTGTAGTGTCATGTCATTTTACGTGATGTGGTGCAACACACTGAAATGTTCAGTGACACCTACCTTCATTAGGTTACTAATAACCTGTGGGTCTGTGCTTGGTTTTAACAATGATGTCATAGCCTTGACAAGTTCTTCATGTACAGTCTTCTTATAGATATTTGGTTTCTCTGTTACAAAAACATACTGTGGATGAAAACAACAAGTTAGCTTATCTTTCTCTTTCACCCTTATACTGTAATTTTATTCTGCAATAATGAGTCTGGATATTTGAGTGGGGTAGGTGGGGTGGGGGTAGTGTTGGCACATTCTTGTAACAGGACACACCTTCAATGAAACAACACTACAGTTTTGATTGATTTGTTCACCATATAGTATATTGCATGGTACTATGCACTGGAATTTTAAGCTACTGAATGAAATGTATGTTGCATTAACATTTTGGACTGTGGCCCATAATTATACTGAAATAAATCTATTATTATTATTATTATTATTATTATTATTATTATTATCATCATAAACTACTACAGTTGGTATAATGTTACATACTTGATAACTCTCTCTGTATCTATTCCATCATCGTCACAAACCACTGCCTTTTTTACGACAACGTTCTTAACGAGCCTCCCACTGAAGTACAATGTTTGTACTTCTACAACTATCGACACTACTTGTCATATTTTATAACTTGGTTTAGTAAAAGAAATGACAAGTCCTTTTGTCAAAGTTACAATGTTTCGGCCTCACACAGGAGGTCTTCTTAGACCCTGAAGAAGACCTCCTGTGTGAGGTCAAAATGTTGTTAATAAAGTTTAACGTAGACAAAAGGACATGTCATTTCTTTTACCAAAACCCAATTTTACATTTCCTCAAATCCATGTCTCCAAGTTGGCTCACCATTGTAGTTGGACTGAGTGTAGCTTCTCTGACAAACTTGTCATATTTTATGGTCACTTATCTCTTAAAAGTATACAATCCACAATACAAGACAAGACAAGACAAGACAAGACAAGACTGACAGATATTGATATAACTACCTTAACATAGGCATGAAGGGCTTCTTCTCTTTTCACATCAGTGGCATTAATCTGGGCTACGATGTGAATCAGTAATCTGATGACAAAATTAGTTAGAAGGTTAGTGTATTTGTTATATGGATATAAAGTCATAAAATAAAATGAAATAACTTAATTCTGTATATAAATTTGTGATGACAATCCCCTCACTCTCTGTTGGATGAACCTGGTTTAGTTAGAGAGGAGATTAGGGTGGGGGGGGGGGGGGTCCCTCTTGAGCCAGATTTCCAACAGGAATGACACTGAATCAAATCAAAATATTTATAAATGAACACTGTTCTATTACTTGGTAGGTTTTACCAATTAAATTTAGTGGATATATCAATTATCAAGACAGTGTATTTCATAATGAGACATTTTTTTGTCTGGTTTGTGTGTACTTTGTGTGTCAAGAGCAGATCTGTGTTATACAGTTGAATATGAGAATAACTCAAGTGAAATTTGTTGGAATATGAGGAGAATGATCAAGTGACAGGTTCTATGACTTTATAAATGTACATATTACTCTATATATATACAACACTGTCATTGAAAGGAATCCTACTGTGTTTGCAATGGTGTTTGTCCAACAATACACAGCAGTTTTCAAAACACATTGGCAAACTATGAAAGATGTAGAAGGAAGTGTACATGTCATATCTGACTGTATTTTTCAAATTCTTCAAGCAGTTTTTTAGGTACATGGCAAGCAAGGAGAACTGTACTGATACAAGGATATCTATGTACATACCTGACTGCATTGAGTTGAATCTCATCCATAGTGGTAGATGGCAGTAATCTAAATATCTGATTTAGTATTACTGGTAAGAATTTGATAATTGTGTGTGTATCTACTGCATGCATAGCCTGGAGGGATAACAAAATAAGAAATGTTAATTTTGGTAATGAGGTAACTTGTATATGACAGATGATCTTGAATTCTTCCTAGAAACAATACATAATCTGGAATAATCAAAAATCCATTACTTTTTAAATTTCCATTATGTGTGCCAACAAGTGATTAAATGAAAGTAAGCCAAGGACTCAGTCACTTACTCATTCACTCACTCTCTTAGTCCCTTCATCTGTCCATCACCCCATCTATCCACTCACACACCCACCCACCCACCCACCCATCCATCCATCCATCCATCCATCCATCCATCCATCCATCCATCCATCCACACATCCATCCATCCACCCACCCACCCATACACCAATCCATCCATCCATCCACCCACCCAATCAATCATCGATCGATCGATTGATCCAGCCATCCATCTATGAGGATGCATCCATCCATCCATCCATTCATCCATCCATCCATCCATCCATCCATCCATCCATCCACCCATCCATCCATCCATCCATCCATCCACCCACCCACCCATCCACCCACCCACCCACACATCCAAATCTGCAGAGTACATCAGTTACTTACCTTGAGTTGTGTACACATCTCCACACTATGAGCCTTGTCATTAGCAAATACCTGGCTATGACTGAAGAAGTTGTGTACATGTATGTCCTGTCAACAAGAATACTGCAGTCAGTAATATTAAACAACCAATCACAAATTTTATAGGTTCCAAGTAACATTTAGCCTGAGTTGGTCATCTAACCAATATCATGAGATTAAATAAAGACATACAAACAATTCTACATCCTTAGTTTCAACTAACTTTAAATGAACATCTCACCTTTATTCATCTGTAATTACATCATTTCAAATATTACCATGTATTGAAGTATGCAGACAATTCATCACAGCATGTTTGTCAAGACTAGGCAAACTTTTACTTCATACAGCAGTATTATAGTGTTACAACTGTACATCAAATTAACAAATGATCTATTACTCAATGTAGTAACATAAGAAACACTGACTGTGGTGCTATGCGCCATTTAAGGTAGAAAATGCCTCTTGGACAAACTTTTCTGAAAATCCAAGTCTAAATCTTTTCCAAACTTTGCCATATGGAAGCTTGCTTTGAGGTTCTCCATCTTGTTTTCATGGAAATTCATGTAGACAATCTTTTATTTTCCTATTAAGTTAACACGGTATTCAGCGGCCATATTGGATTTGGCGGCCATATTGGATTCTAAAATGGCTTAAGTTTGATAATGTTTTGACCTCTCTTTCAAAAATATGCATGGTGACCCCTGATTTTTTTTTTGAGTTTAACTTGAAAATGGGTTTGCATTTTCTGGAGCAAAGTACCAACAAAAGTTTAAACAGTTTATTTTTCGAGGCACATTTCACATTAAAAAGAGCAAAGATACATTTCAGTAAATTTGCTGGATGAAATGTTTTCATTTGAATCCCTACCTTTGTATAGACAGTTGACACCACTCTGTTGTGGACCTTAAACAATGGTTTACCACCTTCTACCCACTTGATTTCAGGACCTGTACTCTGTTATAAGAAGAGAAAATGGAAATAACTCAGTATAGTCAGAGACATAATAATCTATGTACTATCAAGGTTAAGGCTCACTTCTAATCTTGGTAGTCAGATTAACCATTTCAGCTACAGTTTTCTATTGATTTCCACTGGTTTATAAACAGACTGCAATCTCATACATTTGGTTGTTCACACAACAAGGTGGGTTTAATGCCAGGATGGCTAACCTTGTGAGAAAGAGACCATTCAACAGATTTCAACCACATGAGAAAGAGTCTACTATGGCCCCTCCCTGTAACTATCAGAGAGTGAGAACAAGTGCCACCATGGCCCCTCCCTGTAACTATATCACAGAGTGAAAACAATTCCCACTGTGGCCCCTTCCTGCTATCATACTGAAAGAGAGAGAGAGAGTCCACCATGGTCCTTCTCTGTTGCAATCACATAATGTGAACAAGTGCTACCATGGCCCCTCCCTGTAACTATCACAGAGTGTGAACAAGTGCTACCATGGCCAATCCCTGTAACTATCACAGAGTGTGAACAAGTGCTACCATGGCCCCTCTCTGTAACTGTCACATAATGTGAACAAGTGCTACCATGGCCCCTCCCTGTAACTATCACAGAGTGTGAACAAGTGCTACCATGGCCCCTCCCTGTAACTATCACAGAGTGTGAACAAGTGCTACCATGGCTACAATGGCCCTCCCTGTAACTATCACATAACGTGAACAAGTGCTACCATGGCCCCTCCCTGTAACTATCACATAACGTGAACAAGTGCTACCATGGCCCCCTCCCTGTAACTATCACTTAAACGTGAACAAGTGCTACCATGGCCCCTCCCTGTAACTATCACAGAGTGTGAACAAGTGCTACCATGGCCCCTCCCTGTAACTATCACATAACGTGAACAAGTGCTACCATGGCCCCTCCCTGTAACTATCACAGAGTGTGAACACGTGCTACAATGGCTCCTCCCTGTAACTATCACAGAGTGTGAACACGTGCTACAATGGCCCCTCCCTGTAACTATCACTTAAACGTGAACAAGTGCTACCATGGCCCCTCCCTGTAACTATCACAGAGTGTGAACAAGTGCTACCATGGCCCATTCCTGTAACTATCACAGAGTGAGAACAAGTGCTACCATGGCCCCTCTCTGTAACTATCACAGAGTGTGAACAAGTGCTACCATGGCCCATTCCTGTAACTATCACAGAGTGTGAACAAGTGCTACCATGGCCCCTCCCTGTAACTATCACAGAGTGTGAACAAGTGCTACTATGGCCCCTCCCTGTAACTATCACAGAGTATGAACAAGTGCTACCATGGCCCCTCCCTGTAACTACATATGTATCACAGAGTGTGAACAAGTGCTACCATGGCCCCGAGCTCCCTGTAACTATCACAGAGTATGAACAAGTGCTATCATGGCCCCTTCCTGTAACTGTCACAGAGTGTGAACAAGTGCTACCATGGCCCCTCCCTGTAACTATCACAGAGTGTGAACAAGTGCTACCATGGCCCCTCCCTGTAACTATCACAGAGTGTGAACAAGTGCTACCATGGCCCCTCCCTGTAACTATCACATAGTGAGAACAAGTGCTACCATGGCCCCTCTCTGTAACTATCACAGAGTGAGAACAAGTGCTACCATGGCCCCTCCCTGTAACTATCACAGAGTGTGAACAAGTGCTACCATGGCCCCTCCCTGTAACTATCACAGAGTGTGAACAAGTGCTACCATGGCCCCTCCCTGTAACTATCACAGAGTGTGAACACGTGCTACAATGGCCCCTCCCTGTAACTATCACAGAGTGTGAACAAGTGCTACAATGGCCCCTCCCTGTAACTATCACTTAAACGTGAACAAGTGCTACCATGGCCCCTCCCTGTAACTATCACATAGTAGAATTGAAAACAAAGTGCATGCGATGTAAGAGTGATAAACCAAAACACAATACACACATCACTCTGTAGAAAGACTAGGATGAAGACACTCCACACACTTCAAAACTAGTGAGTTCAGAAGGGTATGGAAATTAAAACACAACTTACACCCTTATATACTTGACGCTGTCCATTTATACTTGATTCATCTTTTACACTGCATAGCTATAGAATGTGATTTATTGAAAATGTTTATTTCTTGTAAAACACTCTGTCTAAATTTGACAGCAATCTACACAACTAGTAGTCATCATTAAGGGCTCGATACAGGGTCATGAGAGATAAACAGTTTCCTATTTACATATTCTACAATGAATGGTTCTCAATAAATAATGATGATAACTATCGAAATATATATATTTTCAGAGAAAATTAATCATGTGAATTTTATTGTCATGTTGTTTGATTTTTCACATTTGCCAAAAATGAGTGTGTTTTTGGAGTGAAAACATAATGCTTTGTTAATTCTTTTAAATATTCTATGAAAAAGCATAACTTGACAACAAACTGTAACCTAGTACTTAGTTGGGTCACAATGTTTCTAAGTGTTTTAGAATCTTCAGATTTCAAACACAAATTCAACAAGATTCTATACTTCTATCATCTCCTGTTCATTTGCAATCTGACAGTGAAAGTGACATACAATAATTATAGTAATAGACAGATTTATGATACCTCACATTCACTCACCCACCCACCCACCCCCTCACTCACTCAGTTACTCACTCACATTCACTCACTCACTCACTCACTCACATTCACTCACTCACTCACTCACTCACTCATTCTCACTCAAACCACTGCAGTCAGGGTTCGAACCCCATTCAGGGTTTGATTAAATTTACCATGCTGTAAGTAAGAAGAGTGTCGTTCAGTTTGACTCTACCGAACAACGCAGGTTTTCTCTGGGTACTCCGGTTTCCTCCTGCATTACACTGAACCCACGAGGGATGGCCCTCACTGGACTTCTTGGGAGACAAGTGTTTATATGCTTAAAGAACTATCCAGTTATAAATAAAGATTATTATTATATCATAATCAACTCTAAAGATACTTGGCAGCCCTTTTCCATTTCAAGAGATCTGGAAACAAGTCTTCCTACAAGACACACCCCCCTCAAATATTTTATTTCTATGTGACTGAATAGTGACATGATTTAAGAAATTAGAGACAATAAATAAATACTAAAAAGTGTCTGTGAAATGCAGGGAATCGACTAACGAATAAAATCAAGACACTGCTTACCTTTCCAAGACCTAAGTTCTTACATGACAGGTACCCTGATGGTAGTGCACAAGCCACAGGTACAACAATCTCATCCACATTAATCCTGTAAAACATAGAGAATACACACTGAATATCTTTATTACTACATACATACATATCACATTTATGTCAATTCCTTGTCTGTGAAATTGCTGACAAGTAAAAGATATCATTGTGATTTCACAACAGTATTATAATAATGATAATATCACTAACAGAAAAATAATCTCAATCATGGACTTGTAAATAAAATTCACATTCTATTTTAAAGCTGCTCTAGCTGCAACTGAAACATTTTTTGTAACTTTTTAGTCATGACTTACTAGTAACTTGTAATATTGTACACCCTGAACAGTAGTAAATCACCTGAAGTACATATACTCGTTCAGCTGTACACAGAATATGATACAATAATATACAATAAATCCAGTCAAATTGACTGGATTGCTACCCTAACTTGATCACAATTTCAACCTATTATTCTACTACATATGGATATAATCAACCACTAATTAAAGTGTGCAATGTCAATAATTGGTATTTTAACAATTTTCAGTGAACATATTGTTTGTTCTCTGATCGAAAAAATTATACTTCAGTTACAGCTAGTGCAGCAGGTAAGTCTGTATATACCTCTATTTCTATTTGTATTCTTAGTCTGCTCTGTTTGTTTTTATTTTTCTCACTTTTGTCACTGGTTGCATGTTTGTCATATTTAAGACCAATTTTTACGGCATTTATAGTATTTAATTGATTGTTTGATACACCATCAAAGACAAATTTGTACATTCTGCTTTCTGCAACCTGATAATATATTCTGCAGGCAACAGCAACTTGATGACTACTGATTTGATCAAGTTCATGTAAAGAACAAGTCTTCTGCATTCAAAGACATAGCCCCCAACACAACATGTCTTGTGCTGCCAATTGAAGTCTGAAATATGGTCCTACAATCTTATCAGAATTGTTAGCCCTTATAATATAAGTATATCCCTCTGACAAGCAGAAGGCTGATAAGGATGCAATGACACAACATGTCACAAGCCTACAAAATACTATATGTATTTAGTCGGTAAGGTGTGCTGTGTCAGGGCGCCCCCAACCATTAGCCTAGCCCTCTCACATACTGATAGAGATGGCCAATGAGGGCTGAATGACACAACATGTCACAAGCCTACAGATCACTACATGTACTTAGTCTGTATGATGTAATGTGTCAGGGCGCCCTCACCCATCAGTATATCCCTCTCACATAGATATGGCTGATAAAGATGCAATGACACAATGTATCTTACAAGCCTCACTACATGTAATATGTTGCACTGTGTCAAGGCACCCTCACCCATCAGTATATCCCTCTCATAAAGAGATGGCCGATAAGGATGCAATGACACAATATACATGTATCACTAATCACTAGTTAGACACATCAACTATCATGCACTACATTCATTCACTACTACATTACATTTGGTGTCTGTAACTAAAACATCATACTCTACTTCCTATCAACAGTCCAACTACTATAAGAACTACTCAGCTAACTGGTTAACTGTGCTCACTACCTCTACTCTGAGTAACATCTGATAACTGTGCTCACTAACTCTACTGGGGTAAGGTTTAGTGTTTACTGCATCCTAAGTGCATAGGCTATGAATTATGAGGTGCATAAAGCTACATGGCAATGAACTAAGCATGCAGTGGTGATGTTTGTAGAAATGGTCTATTTGGTAACATCTAGAGTGCATGAAGTGAAGACTAACATAAATACTGAAAGGCTAGGTTTGAGTACGGGTAGTATTAATCAATACTATTTGATACCAGTATAGTTATGTATTAGAACAAGGCAGGGGTGAACAAATCCACTGGTTCTGGGTCCGGGACTAACAATTATTTTGGGCGGACCACACAAATTTTACCTTGTCTGGTCCGTCGGACCAGTACCTTACTGTTAATAACTATGTTAAAAAGTCATCTGAATATACAGATTCATAGGTAAGATTTAACGTTTAACATTAGCGGGACCTGGGACCACTAATTCTTTCAGCAGGACCACTGGATTTTTTAAGGCACTGGTCCGGGGATGACCAGTTCACAAAATGATTTGTTCACCCCTGCAAGGGATCAGTATACATGGTATACATAGTTCCCTGGAATGATACATTGTGCTTTTATTTTCATGCCTCAATAACATGCAGAGAAGTTTCACAAAATTCTTTCAATAATCAAACATTCCAAGTGTTGTTTCAGCGCATAAAATATTCATAATTTATACTTAGTCTGTAAGATACACTGTGACAGGGCGCCCTCACACATCGGTCAATCCAGCTAGAGTAGATCAGTGAGGGCGGAGTGACACAACGTATCTTACAGTCTAGGAAACACTGTCTTAATTTTCTTAGATGTAGAACTGTGTTGTGGTTTATGTATGTGTGAATGTCCTGTTACACTGCATCATGTTTTAGCGGGTAGAATCTTTCATAAAATAATATTAATATTTGACTAGATATCTAAATCTAGAGACTGTGTTGTATTGTCACAATTGTGTGTTTATATCTGTATGGATGTAGATGAATGCAATGATGTACTAGTATGGGTTATGTCATGTCATGTTTGTGGTATGACTTTTTATCTCAGCTATGTTGTGTGCTGCATGTATACAAATGAATGCATTGATGTACTGGTACGTTGTACATGTCATGTTGTCATGTTTGTGGTATGACTTTATATCTAAGCTATGTTGTGTGCTGCATGTATGCAGATGAATGCACTGATGTACTGGTACGTTGTACATGTCATGTTGTCATGTTTGTGATATGACTTTATATCTAAGCTATGTTGTGTGCTGCATGTATGCAGATGAATGCATTGATGTACTGGTATGTTGTACATGTCATGTTGTCATGTTTGTGATATGACTTTGTGCAACTTCATCATTGTAATATGTACCATGTCAAATCATTTGTATTTTTCTTTGTTTTTTTGTTCAATAATTCACAAAATTGAATACGTTGCAAATTACTCTTTTTTCAAAATATCAATGATCTGTATACTTCAATTGTATATTTCCCTCCATTATTCACAAATTTGAACACTTTCCCATTATTCCCATTTCAAGTATGAAATATAGACTTCAGGGTTAAGTACACACACAGAAGTTTGCAGCCAAGGGAAGAAGGTACAATTTAGGAAGTGTGTTTCATGGGATAGAGTGTGTGAAGAAAGAGATGATGAAATGACTGCAAAGCTGACAAGGATTGCAGTGCTGGGCTTACCGTGTAGGACGAGCACGATCATTACTAGAAAAACGAAATAGATAACAGATCTCATCAAATACAGAGTATCAGTTAAAATTAGGATAGTTCAGTTCTGAATTCATATAAATAGTGGACAAAAACCTGTGTGTATCTAATTCACATTTGTCTTGTAGTTATTCTACAGAGGGGATTGCTGGATTCACAGACAGCTTTTTCACAAAATAGCGCCCTCTAGTGACAGACACCAATCATGTAAATTAGTGAAATTGCTGATTTGAATATTCATGTATAATTTTAGAGATAATTTTTTTTGTAAGTACACGTACAAAGTGTCATAAAAGATGAAAAAAATCATGTGCCTTCCACATTTTTGTATGACCTTTAGTCATAACACATATCTTAGTCCTGTAATTTTCAGACGTGGCCTTTGAAGGCAGTGTAATTTACTTTAAATGTACATCACTAAATTTAGCTTTTCAAAATAGTCACCCCACAGTTTGAACAGTTTGGTTCATTCTTATTGTTCTAAACATGATGGTTTGAACCATGACAAAAATATAGGGGTTTACAAGTCTGAGATTTGGAAATATATATCCAACATCAAATATTCCAAGTCAGGCAAGGTTTGAAAACAAGATTACAATCATATATGCCTAGCATGATCACACTGGTCAGATTCATTTTTCAAAATTTCCATAATTTCCATAACCAAGTCATTCAGCTGTAACAGAATATTGTGGAGCAAATACATTCAAGTTTTTGGCACATTACGATATCAGAACTGAACGCAGAGTTAGATTTCCGTACGCACATCTCACACAGGGTACAAACATTAGGAAGGTACAGTCTTGCATTATACATATAACTTTGTGAGAATCCCTATCAGGACTTTAATTACAAGAAGAGCAGAGAATGTTAGAAGACAGAGCAATTTCAGAGAAAGACAGTTTTACCTATATTCTAGTTCTACTGTTAATTTGGTGTCATTTAGAAACAAAGAATTCTTACATACTGTGTCTGCATAGTTACAATTATCATATTCCCAAATTTATTCATGACATAAGTTTTACTTTTCCCAAATGCATTTAAATGACTCAGACAGGGTCTGACATGCATATTAATTGATTATCCATGATTGCCACCTTCATACAACAAAACTAATGCTGTAACATGCTATCTGACAATCACAATGCAAGTGCTGTATTCCACAAATATCTCTGTTCGATGTCTAGTCACAACTACTGGTAAAACGTCTTCATTCATATCAAATCCAAATTTTCTTGTATTACTCTCTGTTTTTCATGACATAATATTCAAATAATTTGCAGAAACTTTTTGTACAATTTTGTTTATAATACTGCCAATTTGAGAGTAAAAGATCTACATGTTAATACCGGTGCATCGTTTTTGTTGCCAGACTTTTTTACAAATCTTCACAGAAGTGAAAATAATCTACATTTGGTGGAAATTTAATCACCTCATTAGATATTAAACATTTTTTTTTTTTAGAAATTTAAGTCAAGATATAACTTTTGGTTAACTTTATAATAATCTGAATAAATCCTGAGAGAGAATGAGCTATGATTTATTTTCTGTCGGCAAATCACTCTTATTTCCTCCACTACAAGTCTGGTATTGGTAGACATATTTTAGCAAATCACTTCCAATCTCTCTGTTGACACGACAGACTTCTCTGGGCAAATTCTCTCAAAGAGCTTATAATCAGGTTGGCTCAGTACAAATACAGATAATTTGCTGGAATACAGCACGTGTCTTG
The DNA here is from genome assembly GCF_964340395.1 of Glandiceps talaboti. Taxonomy (NCBI): domain Eukaryota; kingdom Metazoa; phylum Hemichordata; class Enteropneusta; family Spengelidae; genus Glandiceps; species Glandiceps talaboti. The sequence continues at coordinate 3,307,536 of NC_135559.1, forward strand.
ATGATAACTATATAGTATGTATGCATTCACATGACAAGGTTGTCAAAAGTAATACAACCGACTCCTGTGTGACAATAATGTGTAGGAGTTTAACACATTTCATATGTAACTTTATCACAATAGTCTGATCACAGTGTAATATCAGTCAACCCTACCTTCCACTTGTTAATACTGGTATCCAGGCATACCCAACTATGAAGAAAAGAAAACATGACTTCATCAGACATATTTTAGAAAATTTACACCCATACTTTGTATGTTTAATAGCGATGCTGTATAAAGCATGAATTCTTCACTCAGGTGAAATTTATCCAGTGAAAGTTTGAGAGAAAAGAGTAAAATTATCAACTTGTAAATCAGCCTATTTACATGATTATAACTTTTATGACTTAAATTTGAAGCAGACAACACCAACTTTGGTATCAACAAATTCTACATAACATGTAAATTTTTCACTGTAATTTAAATAAGACAAACATTTTCATTGTTTTCTGAGTTGAAATAACTAGCCAGGGTGTAGTAATTTTGTTTTTGTGATGATTGATAAACTGTGTACTGTATACAATATATTCTAGCTGAACATTTCAATATTAGTAATTGACAATATAGCGCCCTCTAGTGTTGGAAATATAACAAATTCTGAAACATTCTTCAGGTGTATTTAGTGACTAATTTTTGGTGTATTGATAGGTAATGATACAGCAAAAGAACACGACAGTACGAGTTCTTGATTCCAATTTTACATATTTTTCACACTTCCTTTTCATATTAAATAAATTCTGTTTTAACTTTTAGCCAACTTCATACAACTTTATGAAACATTGCTTGTCACAATATTGTCACACATATCCAAGATTTGCATATACATTTTTGTTTTTACTTGTTTTATCAGCTCCAAAAATGAGTCACTTTGTATGTAAGCACACTATAGTGTATGAATAGTGAGGGTTAGGGTATGGTAATGGAAAGTGTAGTTTGATGTGCCTTGAACTTCTAAGAGAGAAAAAACAATGTGCTTTCAGGTGAAAATCTCAGCAAAAAATGTCTATTAAATAATAATATTGTTATGTATGGAGACAGAGATTAATTGCAAGGACTCTCCCAAGTCCATTCTATATAGAGTAATAGCTTTCACCCTATAAGCTCTTGGGAAAAAATACATCAGTTAACATAATGATGTTGTATTTTGTTATGCAAATTATTTCATTGCAATATCACTATTTTCTGATGCAGAGAACACTGCATAGAGTGGGAAAAAAGTGTAATCCCACAGTGTTGATCAATTGTTAGGTTTTTATCTAAAGAGGAGAACACTGCATGAAGAATAGAAAACACGTCTAGTATAAAGTGTTGTTGATTATTAGGTTTTAGGGTATGGAGAAAAGGAGAAAACGTAACTGCAACTTTAGCCATAGTGTTGTAAACTTTTCACACAGCCATTCATGATGTTAAGTTTTGTTATTTATGGGTGAGAAATGATTCATAATTTTTTTGATTGATATTCTCAAGATCCATCTCTCAGTTTGTACATAGTAAATTCAACATCAATCATACATCAATTGTTATTATCAGAATGAACTATAAACGTCTTGCTTTATTGTCCATAAATTCTAAAACTTGGATGGGGTGAAGTTCCTCTGTTTTTTGACTATAAGACTAACAGAAATGTTGTTTTCATCACGAGGCAAAAGTTAGGATTTTCTACCCATGCTAAAATAGGAAAACTTCTGGGGTGATGTTTTATCATCATTCATGTGGAACCTGTTTGGATTTTCTATCCATGCTACATTAGTGAAAACTTTAGGGGTGATGTTTTCCATGCATCATTGTTAGTAGACTACTCTAGGCATAGGACAGAATTGAAAGGTTATAGATACCATTACGTTACTACCTTTGCTTTCTCTATCTTGTCCTTTATAAACAAGATAGCAGAGTTAATTGTCAAGGAAAGAAGGAAGAGAAGAGAAGAAAAGAAACAAGAATATGAGGGGAAGAGTACGGTTGGCCAAGAAATCAATTTATCGATTTTCTTTAGTAGGAAAAGTTTGTGTTTAATTTGTTAAATATCAAGAAGAAATCTACATATTATTATACCTCACACAAGCCAGGTTGAATATATTTGAACCAAAAATATGGGATTTTTACCCTGGTGGTTCTATGTTACAACAATGCATGTCTACATCATTGGTTCGGTAGCACTCAAAACAGTAGTCAAAAGTTACAAATTGCCATTCTTTTTCCAAATTTCTAATATATAATGGAGAATAAAAACATTGTGTGATGAAGGTCCATAGTAGACAGATCAAAACGTCACATTTATTTCCAATTTACCGTTCCAAAGTAATTATACTGTACTGTTCTAATACATACTTGTGGAGGTATAATTACAGTATTATTCCCCAACATTTGTCTTCACTCAGCTGGAATGACCTAAGGGGTCTTGTCACTACTTATTTATTGACTCATAGTGACAAGACCCCTTAGGTCACCATGATCTCTCAATTTTCTTGCATCCAAAGAAAAATATTGAGGAATAATATCTAAATATGTATTATTTTGAAAGTTGTTCCAAATGACATCAATTTGCTTCAGTTTATTTCTAAATATAAAATTTGAGTTTACATTCTGTTCAAAGTGTATAGAAGTATCCTTTGACTAGGTGCATACCTGAACTTTGTGCTGCTTATGAGGAATACAAAAGGAAGAAAACATGAAAAATGTACTTTTAACATAAACATTAATTCGGGTAATTCAACTAGAATGGAACCGTTTTGAAAATATATCACCACTGTAGTTTTGTGAACACAAGGTCAAAGGTCATAGGGGTCATGGGTCACTCACCTAATGTTTCTACATTGTCTCTCTTTTTGACTGTGCCTTTAGACTGTTCACAACTGACATGGTAGAATGTGAACAGAAGATGATGTCTGTCAGTTAGCTGTGTGGGTAGCGCTATTTTCACCTGTAAACAGAAAATGAGAAAATAACTCATAAATTTACACAGCATTCACTAACATAGACAGTGACTATAATATTGTATTTATTGGGTGACTGACTATACATTGTGGGCGTTCAACATTTCTTGAGGTGAGAGGTTAAAGGTTAAATACTGACCTCTTCATAGAAATCAGGTGATGTGACATGGTGTAACACTGCAGCTGATGAATGAGTTACAAACACATGTTCACCTGGTCTACCTCTAATACACTGTAATGGCTGTGCCCCTTCATCATCAGAGTCTCGGAACTCAACAACCACCGCTATGTTACGTGCCTGTAAACCAAAAATAATGGAAATGTTATCTTTAATAATAATCTAATCATCTATCACCGGATCTTCAGCTGATAGAGAAATATGAATTATTCAAGACAAATCTTAAAACGTTCATATTTCATCGTTATTATTGAAGTGGTTGTGTCTTAATTTCTATGGGTTTCTGGTGTGTCCTGTCTTGTTTCATTTGTTGTTTTTACTCAAACTGTTGTGATTTTATGAAGTGATGCACTTATCAATTTTTTAATCATATTTTTCAATTTTGTGATTTGTTATGTACAGACCATTGAGACATGTGTGTGTAATGGTCTTTAAACAATAACTTATCATTATTATTATTATTATTTTTTATTCATACTGAATAATTCTCACAACTTATAAACTTGTCTCCCAAGAAATCCATTGAGGGTTACCTGTTTGTGTTTTGTGTTAATGTAGGAGGAAAATGAAAAAAATTATCAAAATTCAAAATAGAGTGTCACAACTGTCAGACAAATCTGGGTTCAAAATTCTTAAAACAATTTCTGGAAATACTAAATCCATTGTGCATTCAGTAATAACACCCACTTTGTACTAACGGATAAAATGATGTACAAATTTAAATAAAATACACCAATGGGTCTGAAATCATCAGAAAGCTAAATCCAGAACTCCAGTCTGTACTATAGTTAGGTATAAGATTTCTACATAGTTATAGATATATCCTTATCAATATAAGAAAGAGAAATTGACAGGATGTCCCAGAAAGTCTTTTGAATCCGTAGAAATGAAATCCAATAAAATGGACACTGAGACTAGTTTAGTAGATACCAGAATAAAAAAAAATACTGTATTATGGAAAAAAAGAAATCAGTAGAAACAAAATCCGACAAATTTGAAACAAATAGAATACTTGGATTACACATAGTTCAGGCGATATCTAGACTGTAAGATATATCGTGTTGTTCAGTCCTATCTGGCTTCTAAACCATGACTGACATGAGTGATAGCTAATAGCCGTGGCATGAATGTTGTATCTTATAGGCTAGATGACATCAGTATCAATCAAATTACCCCAGCAAGCAAAAGCAGACGTCAGTAGGAACTAAATCCAACAAATTGGAAAAATTACGAAGCTGAGACCTATTTCAGTACATACTGAGAGCTAACAATATTATCACAGCAAGCTGAGAAGACCAGTAAGAATGAAACCCAACAAATTAAAAAAAAATATGCTTAGGTTCAAAAGCTTTGATCCAAATCGACACAATTACCACAGCATGGACAAAAGACTTCAGTAGCAATGGAATGCAATAAATTTACAACAGATCCAATTGAGAAGATTTCAGCAGACACTGGCAGGGATATTTCTAGCTGTTAACAAATTTTCGAGCTGAGATATACAACACTCCATTACACTGTAATACTGACACTTATATATTACACAATCAGGACTGCATGTGCTAGACGTAATGCTACGGTGTTCATTATCAGTACACAGTAACCAATCTATCAACTGGTGCTGTCAGATTTAAATATACTCACAATTTGTCACTGTGATAGATTCTTTTATATCTTCCCTAATTAGTGTTACAGTACGGACTACATACCCACTTACCTATGTGTTCTGCTCTAACAACCTTACAAATGTCATCTCATCGTTTCATTCTTACTACTTCACTCTTTCTCAGTTTGTCTCTTACATCTGTACCCTATAATCTGGTGTATGATTCATGTCTAAATATTGAAGGCAATTTCTTAAAGCTTTGACCCTTTTCATCCATTACTATTTCAGTCACAAATTATTATTTACCAGTGTGGCCTCTAATGATAACCAAATTTTGTTTTGTGAGTCAAAATGAGAAAAACTGGCATTTCTTGTGAGTCACAACATAGTAAGAGATAGGGGAACACTAAATTTTGGTGCATCACTAGAAATTGTGTGCATCAGTGGCGCGTCAAATTGGCTTAGAGGGCACACTATTCTTTACACAAACTGGACATTTGTAAACAAACCTAGCACAAAGGTAATGCATATATTTAATATTCTACCTGGTGTTCTGAGGTCTTAAACTGTTACAGTGACAGAAACAAGCAAAACATCAACTTTTCCCCTGAACACTTCAACACAGTTACTAGATACAATTAAACAATTCTGGGGTATACTTATTTATGAACACTGTGCTTTCTAACTAGTAATAGCAATTTCTGTTGTGGGCAAAAATGATGAGTTTTTTAATGTTCACCACATAGTAAGAGATAGGGGAATACAAGAAATTGCTGTGCACACCAAATTGGTTGTGAGGGCGCACTTTTTTACACATCACAAGCCTTTTTTTTAGGTGTGAATTTTTACTGAAAACCATTCGACCCTTGCTGGGTTCCCTTCCCTTGAGATGTCATTTAGTAGTAAAGAAAACACAAACACACAGTCAAAATATATTGAAAGTGAAAGTAAGTGTACCATTGATAGGTTTTGTTCATAAATGTAAACTTACCTTGGAAAACTCCCTCTGTCCATCATACTTGAGGGCTAGTGGGTACACATACAGGTGGTTGACATAGCCTGTATGGGGGTAGGCAAATTTACCCTTCTCTGGAATAAACTCTTCAATTTCTAATGATGGTTTGGTTAGTGGTGGAACTGGATATGGTTTAATTGGTACCAGTGATGATGTCAGACAGTCTATGTGATAGAATAAAATAATCTTAGAATTTGCAGAAATGACATACATACATACCTACACACAGACGCATGCACACACATGCACACATACACACACACACACACACACACACACACACACACACACACACACACACACATACATACATACACACATACATACATGCACACACATACACATAGGCAAAGATAATGAGATGGACTGGTTTATAAACATAAGCAGACACAAAAAATGCAGATATTCTAACACACAGCCACAGACATACAAACAACAAACAACCACACAAACAAACAAACAAACAAACAAACAAACAAACACAAACAAACAAACAAAGAAACACAAGTAAACACTCACTCAATACACATAACTGACAAGTGCACACATGCATTTCCACCCCCCCCCCACCCCCCCCCTCTCTCTCTCTCTCTCTCTCTCTCTCTCTCTCTCTCTCTCTCTCTCTCTCTCTCTCTCTCTCTCTCTCTCTCTCTCTCCCTCTCTCTCCCTCTCTCTCTCTCTTGTCTCCCCACCCCACACACACACAACCACCCATCCTCACACACAGTCATTATAATGTGACACATAAGTTTCAAACTATAAGACTGACATAAATACAACTTTTGATAGATATACAATTCAAGTAGTGTAATATTACTTACTGGTCACATTGTTTTTCAGTGCTGCAATTGATAATTTAAAGTTACCAGGAATGGCCTGTAACCTATTCAATTTCTCCACATTACTTTTCATGTCTCTCAGATGTTTTATTAGATCTTCATCACATACTTTACCACTCTCTTGTTTGTAGAACGATGAAAACTGAGCCTTGTGATCTATCCTGACTGAATCTTGAAATAGAGGTCTGAGGGACAATAAGATGATATCATTGTTTAGACAAGATATTTTGAGTTCAGTGTTTGAACATTTCACATGATCATGGTGGTGTGCAAGAGTATGTGTGCATCCATGTCTGAGTATGTGTATGTTTCAGTATGTACTACATTTTTATGTATGTATGTATGTATGTATGTATGTATGTATGTATGTATGTATGTATGTATGTATGTATGTATGTATGTATGTATGTATGTATGTATGTATGTATGTATGTATGTATGTATGTATGTATGTATACTGTGTGTGCATTTGTCTATGTGTGTGTGTGTGCGCGTGTGTGTGTGTGTGTGTGTGTGTGTGCTCTGTGTGTCTAAGTGCAACCATAAGGCTGCTGCTCTTCCAAGGAGCCCTCTATTGACAACATGAAAGTGTCTGTTTAGTATTATCAAACTCACCTCGCTGCCCATGCAAACGGCATTCTGTACTGACCCATTCTACTACAGAATATCCTGGCTTGTCTAAACAGTTTGTGAGCAGTCTGAAAAAATGACAAAATAGACAACACATTACTGGAATGATTACTGGAACCCTTGACGAAGTGAATAAGCCTAATGTGGCTTGTTGTCCCCTCTAATAAAGTCAAATATTATAATATAAAAATTTCTAATTTGTCCAGGTATAATTACGATGCTTGGAAAAACCTCTTAATAGATGGTAAATCATATAATTTGAAATTTGATGCAGACTTCATTGGTATCGTAGAATAGAAATTGATTCATTGGTAATGTTTGTGTGTCCCATTGTATTAATTACTATCTATACCTAACACTTATTAATTATTACATCAATATCATCAGTCACGATTCTACTCTGAGATGTGAATTCTAAAAACATTAAAAATTCTGTTGAGGTGCACTACTCGATTAAAGTCATTCACTGCTAATTCTCAAAAACATGGCATTCTCACTTTCCAGATACCACACATTCACTGAAATGCTAGTTTATTTATAATGAAGTGAACAGTACATGTGAGATTTAATAACAGATCTGCTTCATGTATGTCTATCCTTTTTATGGTTCTATCCTCCATTTTTCAACCCTGCTCCTCTACCCATCAAAATTAAAAACACATAGTGCACCCCTCCAATGACATCAATACATGGCGAGTATATACATCTGTTGGTCAACTTGATGTCTGTATGTCATGACAAGGTATTCCTTTAATCAAATATCTCACAGTGACACTGTTTACTCAAATAACAGTTTATTTTTATCACTTAATTTATCATGCTCCAATTATGAGTTAGTTATTAGAAAACATAGACAGTGGTGTGACCTGCTAATAAGTTGTGTTGCCATGACCTACAAGTACAACTATATTGTACACAGCAGGTACAAATAGTTGACAGTTTTCAACAAATGCCTAGGATAGCATAGATGGGACAGATTCAAGGTCAGGCTCTATACATTCACATCTGTGTATCCATAGACATAGTGGAGGGTCTATGGTGTATCAGGCTCTATACATTCACATCTGTGTATCCATAGACATAGTGGAGGGTCTATGGTGTATCAGGCTCTATACATACACATCTGTGTATCCATAGACATAGTGGAGGGTCTATGGTGTATCAGGCTCTATACATACACATCTGTGTATCCATAGACATAGTGGAGGGTCTATGGTGTATCAGGCTCTATACATTCACATCTGTGTATCCACAGACTTTTTTGAATAAAATTTGCATATTTAGCATACGGGTAAAAATGCCCATACTTATATGTTTATGGAAATAACTGTCACCTACCTTGAGTGCATCACCATTCTTCAAGTATGGTTCTACACACGTACTAATGTTGCCCTGTAATACTTTCTCTATCCTGACTACCAGGTAGATTTCTGAATGAGGGTCAACCACTGAAAATACACCCTGTAAAATATACAATGATAATACATGTATGATGAGAACTATTCCAAATGTTGTATATCAGCTATTTCCACTACTCTATAAAATATCTTTATCAATCGGTAAATAAGTTTTCATACAAAAGTAAAAAATACAAAATTTACACATTTCACAAGATTTCACAATCCATGACGTCTGTTTTGTGACTTCAGTTGACAGCTGCTGTCTATTTCAACAGAACTTTTATAGGTTCCAAGATGCAACACTACGTATTCTATATGCGCAGGAGAAGGGGGGGGGGGGATGTGTTGTGCTACACAGGAGGATGATTGTCACCTGACCAATAACTTTGGTTTACTAGTAAAATCCATCTCTGTGGCATTTAGTCTTTGTTCTATAAAATCACTCACAATCAAAGAGGTTTGCATGTCTTCTGATCATTTCATGATGAAAATGTTATTCAAATGTAATAAACACAAAACAAGCTAAATCATAACCAACATTGTCTCAAGCAACACATCTTGGAACCAGAAAATTGGCTATAACTTATAAGCATATTATTTTTTTCAGTTGCAATTTTTTAATAGCTGACTCTTATTATGAATAATTTGTTTTTTCTTTCCTACCTGTTTAGGAAACTTCAACCAGTTTTCATCGACTTTCCCCAGATCTGGTTTCCCATATCCTGAAGTCTTTCCCGGTTGATCAGCATTGCCACCATTGGGAATATCTTTATTTTGTGAATGGGGTAATAAACTTCGGATAAAATCATGGTTCAAGTCTAAATTAAAATCCTCAGATATCTTTTTACCTTCTTTGGCATCATATAAAGCTAATGAAATGTAAAATGGTTCCAACTGAAAAAAAAGAAGAGTTAAACTTAGTACACCGGTAGGAACATTAGACTTCTGTTCTCTTCTGATCTGTCCTGGTCAACGATCCTCATCAAAATGACAAATTCCATAGTGTTCAGCTATAACTATAAGATATGTCATTCTGATGAGGCTTGTCAACCAGGAGGTATCTAAACCTCATGTTCTTTGTTTGTGTTTGCTTCTCAAGTTAGTAATTCATTTGATCTTAGTACCATTGTGATGAATGTTTCTGATCAGCAAGTTATGTGTTGTGTATTAAGGTACGCCGTAAGGGGGTGGGTGCCTTCACACAGCGGTCAACCCCTGCTGAAACTTGCATGTAATGCACGTTTACTTAGACTCAATATATCATTATTTTGTTTGTTGTTCAAGGTCATGTAACCATGACAACCCTGTGTATATTTCTCACAGTAACCATGACAACCCTGTGTATATTTCTCACAGTAACCATGACAAACTAGTGTACTCACATTGACTTGATCATCTTCTTTGTTATCTTCTATATCACCATTTTCTGTCAGGGAGGCAGCTACTCTAAATTTCAATTCTTCACAAGTCACTAAAAATTGGGTTCCAAAATGTTCTGTGTATGCTTTCACTTCTGGTCTGTCATCATCAGCTAGATTTCTGCTTGCAAACTAAAGGAGAATATAGTTTAGTATCATATACCAAGGTAACATTAATATTAGTCTTTATATAGTGCTTTCCAATACATTGCACTATACAATTATTACACTGATACCCCAGGCATGGACCTAGAGTAGCACAATTGCCCTTCAACTCCATGGACAGTCTACTGTAACCTCGGTAAGCAACCTTATCTCCCAATAATAATAATTAAATATGTCTTTATCAAAGAGTGGAAGAACTTATTTGACATATTTATTCATAAGTTTTAGAACTGTCCAATAATTTGTTACCTAAATTATATGCATTGCTAGGTATATTGTTGACAGACAGATTTTATATAAATATTCATACATTTGAATAAGTGACAACTACTACAAATTACCTGCATTGCTGGATAAATTCCAAACACTTTATGTCTTCCTTCTTTCCTTTTCAAAGCATTATATCTTTCAGTTTCCTTGGCATATCTCATCAACTCCGGATGTCTACTCTGTTCCAGACTTTCTCGGAATGTTTCTTGTCTAGATGGCGATAACAATGCATCATCATCTGTAAAATAATATACAATATGGTGAATATAAACTATAAATGTCACATAAATTTCTACATTGATGTCCAAACTCCCCTGTAAATGATAGTGAGACACGTTTTGTTCAACTTGTAGTTTTTTAGTCTACTAGAGAGAGGCGGTTGAGAGAGGGTATCTTGTAGTACAGTATGGTTCCAAGCTAATACAGTTATAATAGTGCTCCTTGTGTTTGATAAGTAGGTATATTTCTTTTTTTTTCACTATCATTTGACAAATACAAAACACTAGGTGATAATATCAAATAGTATATCTACCACAACATAAGTAATCTACTGTACAGTGAAACAAATGAAATCAGACATGCACATCATTACACCCACTGTACCTAGCCTAGAATCAGATCATGTGACAGTGATAGTGTAAATTCATTCAAGTCAAGATTGGATAAACTATGGTCACACTATCGATTGGACACATCTACCACATGATTTATTAGATGAACATTGACTCTGTTTGTTGTGGATACTTTGCCATGCTGGACATTAATTAGTAATTTTGTCTGTATAATATTTGACTTTATTGGTGGCACAACAAGCCATATTGGGCTTACTCATTTCCCTAAAGATTCCAGTAATCATGTGGTGATTTTAGCTAACACCTTTTCCCAAAATCCTCAAATGACTTGACTACTACATTAGACTGCCAAAATCACAAAACCCCAACAAGACTTGATTATATGCTCGACTGTATATGTTATGTCATTTCTGCCCTCATTGGCTATATCTTCTTCTCCAGCACCACATGTATTTTACAGACTAACACATTGTTACAGTTTATACTATCTTACTGTACATCTATTCTGTATAATAGACATTGGAATTCAAATCACACACAGACAGTAAAGTGGAATCACATATATGCTATAAACCTGGATAGTATCAAACTATCTATGGCAGTTAACAGACTAGGCAATAGTTAGGATTTTATGGGGTAATACTAATACTTGTATTATTATGCAAGAGTTTTTTATGAGATTTCTTTTCCAAGATGTTGTTTTTTATTTCTCTACAACAAATGTCATAGAAGCATTGAGAAAGTCATTAATCATTCAATTCAGAAATTAAAATGAAATATAAAATATAGTATTTTTAATATCATCCACTTCTGTAGAATCCAAGCCAAATAGTTTAAACATAGAAAGTATCACAAAGTTTATCATTCAAATCATAATAATTAAATAAAATAACTAGACATTAAAATACAAATATCATTGACTTCTATAAAAAAAACTGAAATCAAAACTCAATATTTACTGGTAGTATTACACTAAAATTGATTTTTTTTTTCTTTTCATTTCAACAGTTTTAGAGAGGAATTCAATATCATTTAATACAAGCATATGTTAGATTATAATCTGATTAAAATCTGATGTGGTGAATACAGCTCCATTTCTCTGTTTACCTCTATTACCTTCATTTATTGTTTTTTATTTTTTATTTTGTTGTTGTGGGAATGAGTACTTTCTTCAAAGGAGTTCACTCCATCTTCAAAGGCAATCACTTCCACAATAACAAAATTGAAAACAAATGACAAGAATCAAGGAAACAGAGCTAAATAAATAAACTGAGCCATATTCACTACATGTGATCTTAATAATCAGATTGGTTAGAGTGTAAACTAGTCTGTAAGATACTGTTGTGTCATTCTGCTCTCACCAGTCTCCTCTCTCCTGATTTGAGAGGGGTTGACCAATGTGTGACGACACCCCGTCACAGCATACCTTACAGACTAGAGTGTTACTTGTTATCCAGTTCTGAGTACAATATCTGAGACTACTAACAATTATTTGGTATATTACATAAAACAGAAAACCTATTTTCACTGAGTAGAGTTCATTTGATCAGACTACGATTACAGTGTCACATTACATAATAAATCTCTTTGAGGTGTCACTTTGTAATTAAATTAATTCAAACACAGGGCTAATTGAGAGAAATGTTATATGTCAGTTCTAGTTAATAAGATCTCTGTCTAATATATAGTTAACTGTACAACACATTAACCTCTTCTAAGTCAGTTCTACTAACTTCTAGATGTAAGATCTCTGTCTAACATATACAACACATTAACCTCTTCTAAGTCAGTTCTACTAACTTCTAAATGTAAGATCTTTGCCTATAAACACAGATAATGCATTCAACTTGTTCTTATAGTCATTTCAGTTTGTAAGAGATTTTCCTTACACACACTATTAAGCTCACGACCTGTCATAAAATCTATAACAGTTGATAGAGAAAAATCAACACATTGTACGCAACATAATTAAAGAATTTGAAATAGTTGTGCAAAGTCAAATGAGAGAATAATGATATAGTCTGTTTCTGTAGTCAACATTTTCTGACAAAATATTTTTTTCACGGCAATTATTGACAAAGTATTGATAATCAGTATGCGATCATCAATTGATGTATGTACTTATTTGGAAGAAGAAGAAGAATCGCATTGTATCAAAAGACCGACTCTTATTTATGTCATTTGCATTTTGCTTGACTAAATGGGGTAAAATACTGGGGATAATGATTTATAAATAAATAAATAAATAAATAAATAAATAAATAAATAAATAAATAAATAAATAAATAAATAAATAAATAAATAAATAAAATAAATAAATAAATAAATAACTGAATAACTACATAAATAAAGAGATTTATATAGCGCTTTGTATCCATCAATGATGCTCACTGGCATTTTACAATAGAAAATGTTACAGATAAGCTCTCTCAAAAAGGTATGTCTTTAGTCTTAATTTGAAAGTCACAATACTTGGTACATAGCAGACAGTGTTAGGTAGTTGGTTCCACAGAATTGCGGCAGCATAGCTGAAAGATCGATCTCCGTACGATTTGAGTCTTGTTCACTTTATCACTTCAACTTACCTTGTTCTAATATATCATCCTGTGATGAGATACTTTGTTTATCGTCGTTACTTTGTTGTATAATTTTATTGAATGTACTCATCCAATCTTCCATGTCACTTTCATTCTCAGCTGCCAACTGATAATTTGTTTTGTCCTGCATTCGTATCTCAATACCAAACTTTCGACTTTTTTGATTCTGAAAAAAAACCACACCAAATATTTTGTTTATGTTTACCGAATTCAAGTCAATGAAGTCAGAACCACGGAAGATTTTAAAGTATTGAGAAAGAGACAGGAAACTAAAAGTCATGACAATGTGTGTTTGTCATTTTACACGTCTATCTGATGATAAATCAGAGGTAGCTGTAATTTAGAAAAAAAAATTTGAGGCAGCTCAGAAAAGTCTGAGCGAAACGTCTTGAACAGAAACACTTTACTATTTATTGTGTATTATGATAAAATCCCATTAACATTGTGACATGCATGAGAAGAGTGAAAAACTCTTCTAATTCTGCCTTTCCCTTGGTTGTTATCTTCTCTCTTCTCACTTTATTAACACATAGCCTTACCTTGACTACTTCAACCATAGAGTCTAAATATACAACTCCCTTGGCTGTCATCTTCTCTCTACTCTCCTTATGATACTCTAACACATAGGATTTATCTGGTAGCTGTTTTAGATGGAAATATCTTCTTTTATAGGCCTGTAAATTATCAAGATGTGATACATATTAATCATAGTCAATGAAGACACACCTGATGCAGATACATGTACATTAAGAGAGAGAGAGAGAGAGAGAGAGAGAGAGAGAGAGAGAGAGAGAGAGAGAGAGAGAGAGAGAGAGAGAGAGAGAGAGAGACAGAGAGAGAGAGAGAGAGAGAGAGACAGAGACAGACAGACAGACAGACAGACAGAAAAACAGACAGACTGACAGACAGACAGACAGACAGACAGACAGACAGACAGACAGACAGAATAATGTGGATAGGCTGCTCTTTAGTCATAAAACATCCTTAAAGGAAAGAATAATTATGAATTCATGCTTTGTTGTCATGTTTCCAGTGTCATAATAAATCTTTTAATCCTAGTAATTTACCTAAAATTTCTAGACTTTATTGCAGAACAACTATAAGTGTCTATACAGACATTGAGAGAATTTCTCCATGATTTATGATGCATCATAAACACATTTCATTGAGAGCCAGCTTATTGGAGATCAGGATATTGGCTGTAAATGATATCAAACTTCAGTACAGTATATAGATTCAAAAAAGTATTTTATTTTTTGTGAGATCTACTAACAGTATACTTTACTCTGAATTTTGATGAATTCAAACTTTATACCTGTGAGGAATGATAAATTATGGAGTCTAGTGCAGCCAAAGTTGACAGAATGTTACAGCGTTATATTTTTAGTGTTCATAAATTGTATTGTTTAAAAAAAAAAATTGTTTCTGGTCAGCGCATGCATCACTTAAATACCCTCAAGTCAGTCTTTTTGTGTGTGTGTTTGTCCAGCTCATGCAGTCTGCAGATTCGAGGGAGAAAAACAAATACACTTCAGTGAAGACAACTGCAGAGTCAATCATGAACAAGCAAATAACATCTGCCCCACATACACACTTGCTCTAAAGTACTGAATAATGAATAAAAAGAACAGTAACTGCAATGATTGGTAGACTGAGTGACAGGTTTGTTGAGAATTAAAAAAAAAAAATTTGTGACATCGCACCACTTTAGACAAACTGTCCTGACCAGAAACAATTCTTCTTTCTTTTGGCCTAAATATACTTTTTAGCTTTGGAAACTTTTTTTTATTTGATTAAAAATGTACTTACTTCCATAAGTGGTATTTTACTTTTGCCACCAAAAGGTGCTTTATAAAGGAATCCAGTCTTCTCAATGCCACCTCTAGGTGATAGCAAGGCGTCTTCTTCCTCTGCTTTCTCATCTGACTGGTCAACTTCATACGTGTGTTCTGGTAATGTCTGAATCTTTTCAATACTGAAATAGTGAAATACAAGTTATCAGAGATATATATGCGAAATGAAATGAAACTTCAATTATCAACCTTATCAGATGAATGGGTGGATAATTATAGTTAAAGTATTTCTCAAGAAGACATTTTTTAGTTAAAGTGGCACAAGCTGAGTTTATGTACCTTTTATTCATCAAGTGAAACTATTTGCAAATTATCTCAATTAAACTATTCTAAAATAAAGTTAATGATTCTATGACATTGTAATTGTTTTCTGCCAAGTATGGATTCCCTCACATTGTTTGATGTGTATTTGTAAAATGACATCATTTACATCTTGATACCAGGTGTTTAGTGAATTGCAAGTGATAGTTAAGTATGCTTCGGTAAGAGTGTTTCTTTAAGCCAATTTGACGCTTCACTGATGCACATAATTTCTATTGACACACCCAAATTTGGTGTTCCCCTATGTGGTGACGAATACGAATACGAATATATCAACTTACTTTGGCAACTGTGTATAATTTCCACTGTAGGCATCATACTTTTTATTGACAACAAACCAATCTGATGTGTAGGCATTGATACACTGCAACAATAAAAAAAAATGGAGGAAAAGAAGATATTTAAAAAAAAAACTTCAGCCATTCTTTAGAAAAACAAAGTCAAATAATCTCTGACCTTGTCTGTAAGATACAATGTAAGCAAGTCCCTTGAGACTCAAACTCACACACACACACACAAACACACATACATACATGCACGCACGCATGCATGCACACACACACACGCATACGCACCGCACGCGCACACACACACACACACGCACGCACACACGCGTATGTGCACACACACACACACACACACACACGCGCGCGCACCTCGCAGAGTTTGATCCTTACCTCTCTCACAAACAATGTTGTTGCTTCTTTGTCTGCCTTTTCAGGTACTGTAGATTTAACTGTCCTCAATTCTCTAGGCACTGTTGCTACCTGAAATATGAAAACAGCAAATGTATATTACAAAGTGGAATGATACAAGAATGTTATGCTTACAGTTACGGTGGCCCTTTCTGTATTGTTTTTTTTTCACTGTAACATTTTTAAAATGATGGTCAGTGGTCGATAGAAAAAGGAAAAATATCAAAAGTAAGCTTGTATACAGTATGTTGGTGATGCTTTCAATTCGTGGTCATACTTTTAACATTCTTGATGCCTTCAAAATGACATTTAAATTCAGAATGAAAAGTACGAACCACTTGACATATTTCTTTTATGATAAATTTCACCCAAGATATACATTGGTGGTGTTACAATCAGTGAAGTGGGTTTTTTTCTGATCTTGACATAGAGGGTATTTAAAAATTTTTTTTCAGATTCAAGAAATTTTTGGGGTCGGGCAGTTTTTCCCTAATCTGGCCACAGAGGGCATTGTTTTAATTTGGTCAGAAGTAATATAAGGTCAGTAAGGTCATATCATAAGAAAGACAGAAATAAATAATGCCAGGGGTGACCAAATCATTTTGTGAACTGGTGGTCCCTGGACCAGTGCCTTAAAGAATCCAGTGGTCCTGCTGAAAGAATTAGTGGTCCCAGGTCCCGCGAATGTGAAACATTAAATCTTAATTATGAATCTGTATATTCAGACAACTTTTTAACATAGTTATTAACAGTAAGGTACTGGTCCGACGAACCAGACAAGGTAAAATTAGTGTGGTTCGCCAAAAAAATTTGTTATTCCCGGACCCAGGACCAGTGGATTTGTTCACCCCTGAATGCTGTCCTTAAACTTAAAGTTGCACTGTTTATACTGATGTCCAACAACCCAGCATTCCTACAACTTTGTACTATATATATAAACCCAAATATTTTTGCACTACTACAAAATTTTGCGATTTTACAGTCTTCAGCTAGTTCTCAAAGACTATTATTTACTAATTGCCAGACTGGTACATGGTGTTCATGTACAAGAAGGCAAGTTAGTCACTACTGCACTGGGTGCCTTCGTTTTCCAGCGAAATTACCGAACATAAGTCTTTAGCGAAAATTTCCAAGGTTTACAATATATAAATCAATGGAGTGTACATGATTCACTGGTATACACATATCAGTACAATTATATCATTTGATGGGTTGAGACAAGTTTTAGTATGACACAGGGACAGTCTACCATAAATAGCTATGATGACTATATACAGACATGTACATGATAAAGTAACTACTTATAATAGTTCTGATTCAGATTTATTGACATAATTTATACTCATAATCTAAAGACAATACAGCAACTCATTATACACTTATGAATAAGTCACACTATAAACTCATTAATATTGTCATAACTCTCAATATATTCTACGATTAAATATAAAAGGTATTAGAATGGCAGTATATATCTTTTATGATTAAAAATATCACAAGATTTATGGTGAAATGTACAAGTGTGTACATCTATTACGGTTCGAACTATTACAAGATTTATAATGAAAGGTGCAAGTGTGGCAATGCACGTTTAACATGGCTAAAAATACATAATTTATTGTGACAGTAGATTGTAAGATACACTGTGTTGTTTCGCCTTCCTCTCGGAGGTGGAGGGGTGGTTGACCGATGTGTGAGGGCGCCCTGTCATGCCGTACCTTACATACTATTGTTACAGGTACTGTATATGCATGTCTCTTGTTGCTCAAAATCACTAAGATTTGTAGCAAAACAAGGTATATGTATTATATCTGCAAGAGTTTAAAACTATTCTCAAATTTACTGGAACAAGTACACGTTTCCATTTTTGATATTAATATTTCAATTCTATCATAATTAAAGTACAAATACTACTCATCAATATTATGTAACTTTGTGGACTCTCTCACGGCCTCGAAAACGTCGCTAGCAGAAAGCAACTCTTCTGTATGTACCGATATCTACCACATACTTCTAATATATCCTTGTTCTGTGTGCCCTCACTGACTACATAGGACTAACCATTTGGTGACATGTTACTGCACCCCACCATGCTATTGCAACATTCCCGAGCAATAGATATCGTTACATACAAAACAGCTGCTTTCTGCTAACGATGTTCTCGAGACTGTGAGAGAGTCTAGTAAACTTGTAGTATGCTGTGGTGTTCTTATTGTTCATATAAAATAAATGAAATATATTGTTAGTTGAGTGCCAGGGTGTTGTTATCTACTTTACACTGTATAGAAATATATTGTACAAGAAAACTAGTCTTGACAATGACTTATAGACTTATAGAGAAATATGCCTAGTACTGAGGTGTTCAATTCTCATCTACTCTACACTGTATAGAAATATATTGTACAAGAAAACTAGTCTTGACAATGATATATATACTACATTGTACTTACAGACTTCAAAATTTGCCCAGTATTAAGGTGTTCAATTGTCAACTACTTTACACATTGCATAGAAATATATTGTACAAGAACATTAGTCTTGACAATGAGTTATAGACTTTGAAATATGCCTAGTACTGACAGAGGTGTTCAATTCTCATCTACTCTACACTGTATAGAAATATATTGTACAAGAAAACTAGTCTTGACAATGACTGATAGACTTTGAAATATGCCTAGTACTGAGGTGTTCTATTCTCAACTACTTTACACATTGCATAGAAATATATTGTACAAGAAAACAAGCCTTGACGATATATATATAGACTCTGAAATATGCCCAGTATTAAGGTGTTCAATTCTCAACTACTTTACACATTGCATAGAAATATATTGTTGTACAAGAAAACAAGCCTTGACAACGATATATATACTAGTTATAGACTCTGAAATATGCCCAGTACTGAGGTGTTCAATTGTCAACTACGTTACACATTGTATAGAAATATATTGTACAAGAAAACTAGTCTTGACAATTATATCTTGAAATATGTACATTCAGATTAAAATAGTAACATAGATACTTGTATGGTGTTGTCATTTGGTTATCATGGACAATTGAAATTTATTGTTAGTTGAGTGCCGAGGTGTTCAATTGTTGTCTATTTCACATACAGTATAGATATAACATGAGAAAACTAGGCCACAATATATGCATGGACCTAGAATGTGCATACTGTACATTTATGGTGTTGTTATCTGGTTATAACAGGGAATGGTAACTTATAGCTAGTTGAGTGTCGAGGCATTGTCATCCCTTATACCCAGTATGGAAATGTCATCTAGTCCTGACAAGTATATATGTATGGATCTAGAATATGCATATTGTACATAAACACATGTATGATGTCATTTGGTTATCACAGGGAGTGGTAACTCATAGTTAGTTAAATGCCCAGGTATTGTCATCTATTTTATACACAGTGCGATATAGAAATATAAACAAGTCCGGACAACTATATACATATATACATGTATGTATATATCTTGATATGCATTGTACATCTATAGCATATAGATATGTATGGTGTTGCCATCTGGTTATCACAAAGAATCGAAATTGATTGCGTGACTCCATTTACTCTAACAACGATAAGACATTTACAAAATCTAGTATTAATGATAAGAAATGAATCAATTATTTCACAGTAGCAGGTGCATTTTATTCTGTACTGACACAATAACAATGAGGTAGAATTGATTAGCAGTCTGTCTGAGTTAAAAGAAAGGTACTTGAATGTAGTCATTTGGTCTTTTATTGTGTTTCTTGTACATGTTGTGAACTTTTGACTTGATGTCATGGGCCGAGCTTTCAATGTCAAAATATGTCCTCTTGTCAATTATGGAATTGCCAAATTAAAATGTTGACAAGGTTGATTTTAACTTTAACAGGTTATCTGACATAAAGTATTTAAAGAATATAGGAAACATTTTATGAATACGCCATTCCAGATTGCAAAAAAGGAAATTGAGAATATAGCGCCCTTGCTCAAATTGGGGGTATCATCACCTCATAGTATAGTTCCTTTGGTATTCTGTAGAAGTGTAAATCAGGGATGTTTTTCGTATTGTTCAGACATTGAGGAAAGCAGCAGTGCTCTATGATAACCAAGTAACCTATACCATGCATACCCCCAAAGTACACACAGACATGAAGTAGAGCGCCACCAGAGCAAATTTTGGGAAGGCTTATTGTATGAATTTTATGCACAGCTATGAACAAACTTATACATAAATATAATTTTTTTTTAAATATAAAAGTGAACAGCAAGCACACTCCTCACTAGTGGAACCTTATTGACAACATGAAAAATATTTTTAAACTACCAATACTAAAACTTTACCAATTTATCACCAAATTATAATTTCTATAAAATTTAGTACTCCATCTTCAGGAGTCAGAACACACTGTATCTGGATGAAGATAAACTCACAGAGAGTGTTGTGGGCTAATAATAGCACAGACAAATCAGTGCCATGTCTCTCACCTTGATACAGGTCATAGGAAATTACTTGAGTGGGGCCCTTATTCATATTCAAGTGAGAACATTGTACAGTTATGAGAGAGAGACCACATTTTATTTTTCTCACCCATAATGATAAGAGCTGACTGTATTAATTTTGCAATAACAGCACATGCAAATCATTCCTCTCTGGTGTAAAAATATACTCAATGTGTCCTTACGTGAACTTTGCTAATGAATTTCTCAGCTAGTAACTCAACTCACTTCTAGTAATAGTTCTATTTCCCTCACCTACATTCACTCTATGAACACACATACCTGATCATACAAGATTTATCAAAGGTCTTTGTGGTGATATAGAAACACTTAGTCAGTACATGATTTGTATGTTTCTTTCTCCCCTTTTGGAATGTACTGTCATCTGCCATGGATTAATCTTTACATTAACGAAGCAAGAAAAATGAGCAAGTAACATAAACACTGCCAATCCCATATTACTTAACTCTGAGTTACTTACGTCATTTGAATGCGATAAGAATTTGTTCATTGTGATCTGTGTTTAGGCTTTCAGCATGATTCGCTATGGACCATGATTTACAATTGTCCCACAAGACTTTCTATTCAATTTCCGATAATATCCCCCTATTTCATCTGTCTCAACTTATCTGTCACACATCAGTAAACATTTTACCATTTTCACACGTTCCGATTTCTTTTAGTCTAAAATAAACTGCAGTAAATGAGTACAAAGATGGTGTGAATGAATGTCTGACTTGCTTCGCATCCAAGTCTGTTTTCCATTTTATCATTAATATCATAATAAATATATGAACATATTAAAATTCTCTTTTTTACTGGGGTGGGAGTGGGGGTGGGGTTGTTTGCACACAAAAATAATAAAAATTAGGAAAAACATGAATTTTATATAATCAAATAAATCTATAAATCTATTTAGTATTAATATAATGATATATAATTATGCACCTACTAAAATCAATCTTTTATTCATTTAACAATAATTTAAAATCTTTCAACAACAATAGTGACAACATCTCTTGCAATAACTTTATAATTTTCCTCATTCATACTACTGCACCATACAGATGATTAGAAAGATGGCATCGTAAGAACCCTTCTAAAGTATCTCAAATGCTTACAATCATACATTGTATAGGGAGATGAAAGTAGTAGTTATCTGTAAAAGAATGACAGTTAACATACTTACGTACAAATTGAAAGCACTTTCAGAATCAATTGTTTTGATAGAAGGGATCAATTAATAGTTGTTGCTTAGGCCTAATAAAAAAAATTGTTTGGTTACGGTTAACCGACCCCCACTGGGTTTTTCACACTGACCATAAACTTTCTTATATATATTTGAGAGAGAGAGAAAAAAAAAGAAATCATAAAAATTGTGAAGTCTCGCCAGAAATATTTTGACATCAACTTAAAAAGACAATATAAAACTGTTCTTTCAATCTATAAAGGCTATACATCTGATGAGAAGAAACCAATAACACAGAGACCATATGGAAAACAATGGAAAACATAACTACCTGAACTAGACACTCACATTATGAAAAATAAAATAAAAAATAAAATAAAATAAAAAATCTACCTACCCCACCTATTCTAAAATTGAGCATAATGAGAACTACACAATTTTTTTTTTGTTAGGTCGTAGTGTAGTATTTTTGCTTCTTGAAATGTGAAAACATCAAATGTGAACATCAAATGACCTCTTGAATTTTGAACAGAATTTCTACATGTTCACCATTTGAGAACTGAGTTGACACCTTTGACATTTACTAATGATATGTATGTACATTTGATTACCTTCATTTCCTAGGTTTAAAAGATTAATGACGGTTAGTTCAGACTTGGCTCCAGATTTATTAGGTATATATTTAGTTCAATGAGGATGTCATCATTTTTATGGTGACTCAGTCTATCAGGATAGCATTATTAACAAATACATTGTATACCCATGTAATTGTGGGGTTTTTACTACCATAGATGTTGGAAAAAAGCTCTTTCTCCAATGTCTTTGTTTTTATATTATGCAGTCATTTTACATCAGCTTTACGAAAAGTCTTTCCTCGAAACATTGGTAATTTAAAAACTTTTTACAGCTGGATTATCAATAATTTTTGCTTGTTTATGTCAATTGTATATTATATTATAGCATTACCAATTCCAGTGAATCTTGTGACGTCATCGCTGTACATTATTACTGATAATGTACTCCATTATTGGGCATCGCGGCCCCGGAACGAGCATAACAATACAAGCTTATTTGTTCTGTTTCTTCATACGACTAGGTATTTTTTCGAAATGTATGTTGTTACTTATGATTGTCATTTCCACTGTTTAAAAATACAACGCATTCATGAAACAAGTTTGTCTTCACAGCAGTTCATTGAAGTGCATATGTGTGTGTACGTGTACGTACGTGTGTCGCTATGATTAGTATTCAGCTTCCGGGCCGAACATGGCAGACGATGTTCAGCGCTGTGTATATTATACGTTGTTTTGCGTTTCTAGGTCTACAAATTCACTGGAATCGGCAAAACTATAAAATAATAACAATAATGTATGCCCTCCCAGTCCATAATGGACTCAACCAAACTTTGCACTCCATAATGGGCTCGGCTGTCGCCTCGCCCATTATGTCGTTCAAAGTTTGCTTTCGTCCATTATGGGCTGGGAGGGCGTACATTATTGTTTAAATAATGAGATCATTTACATAATATTGTTACTCATTTGCATACCGTTTTCTAAATCACTTGATACTTATGAGATCATTTGCATATGAACTGTAGCTCATCTGCATATCACTATTTTCAAAGTCACATGTATTACTTCTAATAGTAAGGTCATTTACATATGAACTAAACTCATTTGCATAATTTTGGCATTTGTAAGTCAATACTTGTAAAAATTATGCACCATTTTCGTGACAGTTGCCTTGTAGTAAACGTATAAAATGACTACCAGGAGTATTATTGCGCACATGTACTTTATTCGACCACGATAATTATAAATTTCCATAAATCACAAGATATAACCATAAACTTTATGACAACATGTATCAAACATGACAATAAAAAATGAAATATGACAGTATCATTTCAAGGACAGGATTTTAGCAGATTTTTCCTTGTGTCTTTGACAACACCAAAGAGTAGGCAGCTGTTCAGGAAATACAACATAAATATAATGTACATGCCACTACACTCTTTATATTTCAAAGAAAATTGTACTTTTCATGATCAACCCTGAGGACACGGATGACCAAAATATTAAAATACATATTTATCACTACATGAGGCTTGGTGTACATGTATATCTTTCTATAAGATGGGATGATTTTAAACCACTTTTTATTATCAACCCTGAAGGAATGTACAACCAAAATATTAAATATATATTTATCACTGCATGAGTAGAATTTTGGTTTAAAATATGTCTTTCAGTTTCAGTGACAGTATGAGTACATGGAACTTTTTACCAAAAAATCCAGAAGACATGTACAACCTCATGTCAAATAGATATTCATCATTGCGTGGGTAGAATTTTTTGTTCAATATTTATTGCAATTTTTTAAAGAAATATATGGGCAGAATTTTGGTTCGAAACATTTTTACAGTAGTAACATCCTGAGTAACATATATGACATGTTTAACTTTTTATCACCAATCTCGACTCAAGGGCATGTAAAACCAAACTATCAAATATAACTTTTTCACTGCACAAGTGAAGAATTTTGGCCTAAAATATACCTTTTACAGTGATATTATATGACTCTCATTTTCATCAACCCTTAAGACATTCATGACCCTGAAGACATTCATGATCTGAAGAAGAATACTTCTTGATAAATACATGCTTATCATTACTTGAGAGTAATTCTGGATACAAATAACTCGTCTTCACTCAGTGACATTTAGTATATGGCTCTTGGTGGTGGTTTTTTTGTAAATGTATGCATAAGCTTAACGTCATACACATTAATATTGTATGATTGTAGGCATGTGACATGTATAACTAGTATTTCTTGTATTAATTCACTGTAAAGACTACATGTATACATACATATTTGGACAGTTGCGTTCATGTCTAGACAAGGTTTTCATTAACAGTGTGGTCTGCTTAGTCTTATACCCATGTTGAATGGATAAGTAAAGAAATAAAGACATAAACAGATGAATAATTATAAATATATCAATAAAAAATAAATAAATAAATAAACAAAAAGAAATGCATAGAGATCATGATTCAGGAACTTTAAACTTTCGGCTGTCATTTTCACATGTTACCACACAGATAGTCATGTTTTGATTTACATACTATGGAAGAGTTGTAAATGTATTTACAAGTATTTACAATAACAAGTCATTATGGAAGACTGGTGTTCTCTTCATAACGTTAAGTCTGGGTATCTACTAAATCACATGGATTGTAGAAATTCTGATTGCCAAGTTCAAGGTGAGTTATTGATAGATATTTCTGGGTGTCTACTAAATCACATGGATTTGTAGAAATTCTGATTGTCAAGTTCATGGTGAGTTATTGATAGATATTTCTGGGTGTCTACTAAATCACATGGATTTTTAGAAATTCTGACTGTCAAGTTCAAGGTGAGATATTAATAGTTATTTCTGGGTGTCTACTAAATCACATGGATTTGTAGGAATTCTGATTGTCAAGTTCATGGTGAGTTATTGATAGATATTTTGGGGTGTCTACTAAATCACATGGATTTTTAGAAATTCTGATTGTCAAGTTCAAGGTGAGATATTGATAGATATTTTGGGGTGTCTACTAAATCACATGGTTGACTGATTTGTGAGGGCGCTCCATCATAGTGTACCTTTCACATTAATGGCTTTATAGAAATTTTGATTGTCAAGTTCAAGGTGAGATATCGATATTACCAGAAATGTCATACCCTGTCATCTTGTTCAATGATACATGGGAAGTCTTGCAATTCTTGGGTGAATCTGGGATCAAGGTTATGTGAAGATGACTTGTGTATGTCACAGCAATAGATAAGTAATTTTCTGTTTACAAACAAATACTCCTTGGTAGAAAGAGGATTGGGCACAAATGGACGTGCATGTACATGGATAGAACCAACTGCAATGATCTTCAGTCTGTGTCCAGGCTATTAAAAATATATTATATGGAAATGATAAATTTTCTCCATTAATATGAATATCAGTACAATATTCACTTACATATATGCTCTAATTAATATTCTTTATACTTTCAAAATTAATCATATTTAACATTATATATAACAAAGAAAGACAGGATCTATAAGGAAGTTGGCAAGTTGTCAACGAAACAGATGACTTTCAATCTCATCCCTTCCTGTACATTGTTCTATATATATGTATCACAATGACATGATATGACTGTTGTCCAGCTGCCTTGTCTGTCTTCTTTCTGGACTTCAAATGGACAGACTTGTCTTTTATAATGATTGAATTTCAATGCATGGTTTCATTTCACTATGGAGTAGTCAAAATAATTTCATAGCTGCATCTGTCTCCTATTTTATCAAGTCCTTGTTTTACAAATACATTCCTTTATAACTTAAGAAAACATCTTTTTTTCTTTCAAATTTTCATCACTTTAACTATCTATATATCCTACACTAATTTTTTATTTACCTGAAAAACATCCAGAAACTTTACTTTATAATATTTTAAGTTCATATAAAGTGTTAATATTCTATCACTGTTCTTTAACTTTAATACTTCCTGACTTTCAAAATGACCATTTATCATAATTCAATTTTTCTATTAAATTCATTTATAATTTTCCAGTTCCTGTCAGTTTCATGATTAATATTCTAGCTAAAGTCCTTACATCGAACACTAGTGCCATCAAAGCTCTCTCTCTCTCTCTCTCTCTCTCTCTCTCTCTCTCTCTCTCTCTCTCTCTCTCTCTCTCTCTCTCTCTCTCTCTCTCTCTCTCTCTCTCTCTCTCTCTCTCTCTCTCTCTCTCTCTCTCTCTCTCTCTCTCTCTCTCTCTCTCTCTCTCTCTCTCTCTCTCTCTCTCTCTCTCTCTCTCTCTCTCTCTCTCTCTCTCTCTCTCTCTCTCTCTCTCTCTCTCTCTCTCTCTCTCACATGTTCTTTTCAACGAACTTAGAACATGTATTTTCATTATAAACTACATCATCTAATTACATACAAAACATGTACTGTCCCGTTCTGATAATGGATGCTTCTCAATATTTCATTCATTTTGGCAGACAAATTGTTCTCCTGTGTGTCATAAGTCATCAAAGTTCAAGGGTAGTACAGTAATTCCTTATGTTATAAGACTGGCTATTAAAAGTATGGTAATATAAACTACAATGAGTAACACTGAAGTAAAACACTTTCTCTATGTGCTACACTCATTTATAGCATTCATACCAAGTGTAAAAGTATACTGTTCCAATTGGTTTACTTACAAGCCTAGCATGTGGCCTTTCTAATGTGGTCAATTAGCAAATGAAAACAGTATACGTTTACATTTGATATGGATGCTATAAATGATTGTAGTATATTCAGAAAACACTATACTTTGGTGTCATGGGTTGTAAAAGACGTACCAGCTGATGTGTGGTATGACTTTTAACACTGGCCACACACTGGGGTAATAACTACCTCAGTCTCCAATATCATCTTAATATTATTATAACATAGTAGTTATCATTTTATTGTTGAGACAGACAACTTCAAATGCAAATGAAACAATTATAGAGGTGTTGTGCACAGTGTGGGGATGCAGAAGTAAACAAGCTATAATGTTGATTATCAGTTGGAAATTAAACACCTGAAGTCATTTAAAATCATCAAATCCATGGTATTTTGTCAGCAGAAGCCTACTTCTTCTGAACTATAAAAGAAAAGCAAGTATCACTGTTCAATGTTATTGGGTAAAGGATTCTGCTGTGATTTGTGTCTCTGTTACTGTTGGTTTAGTCTGGATGCCAACAAGGTCTCTAACTACTAAACCATGTCTTGTCACAGTTTCATGCATCTCAGGACTTGTAGAGTAACGACTTTGACTATACTGTAAGTGGAGGTGTAAATTGTAATGATATGGTATAGGAACTAGACTACTGTTATTCTACAGTTGAATTGTGTCTACCCTTGTCTACACAAACATCATGTCCTATGAGTGAAACATCAAGGCAACTTTATTTCTCCTGTAAGTATCTATTTTAAGAATGAGATTATAATGCCACCAGTTCTGTGCACTGAGTTAGTAAAATGTCTATGATGATGAACGTGATGAATTTGACTTTATTACCCTGTGATCAGTTTGACGCCACGATCAGTAGACATGAGTTTGACTTTATAATAACGTGATCACTTTGACGCCAGAATCAGTATGCATTTCATTCAAACATTATTAAAAATACTAATGATACGTATGTCCTTGCTACTCTAATCCACTCATAAATATACGTCATAATTTATAACTGTCATGCAATGTTACAGAGAGTATGACTATGAGACTCTGACAGAGTCTGAGGACATTGCCCTCCAGCTAAAAAAATATCTCATTTCGATATAATTTACAGTTAGTTTCTAAACTGTGATGGCATCATTTGTACAGTTTGATTCCGTCATAGTTTGGCTCCAGGTTGTTTAGGTTGCTATGGTATACTGATACATCAAGAAAATCAAAACTGAAACTTGTAATATAGATTCTGATTTTCTATTAGCTTTTGTGATAGTGTTTTTCTAGATCTGATTGCAATCACTTAGCTCTTAATAGATGGTCAAGTTACTGGAGGCGAAGGCAGGTCATCAGATTCATTGTCTAAGTATGGCATCAGCTTGGGTGATACACTAAGCTTATTTGAGAACAAATTACTTAGTGACATGCTATCCTTGAAGTATAGTTACATTTCATGTTGAGTACAAATTACTAATGTACATCTCAATTGACTAACAGAACTTGTGTAGTCTTCCTGTCATTATCACTTTTATATCAAATCTTTTTTAAAGTAATTGAAAATTTCAATGCCTGTGA
This sequence comes from Glandiceps talaboti, assembly GCF_964340395.1. Lineage (NCBI taxonomy): Eukaryota > Metazoa > Hemichordata > Enteropneusta > Spengelidae > Glandiceps > Glandiceps talaboti. The sequence goes on from NC_135559.1 coordinate 3,336,572, forward strand.
TAACATTAACAGTGAATAGACTGCATTGAGACATATCAACCAATTAGTCATACAGATTGCACTGGAACGTACCAACCCATTTGCACTGGGGTGTACCAGCCCACTGGACATACAGACTGCGTTGGTACATACCAACCCATTTGCACTGGGGAGTACCAACCCACTGGACATACAGACTGCGTTGGTACATACCAACCCATTTGCACTGGGGAGTACCAACCCACTGGACATACAGACTGCGTTGCGATGTACTAACTCATTGGACATACAGATTCCACTGGAACGTACCAACCCATTTGCACTGGGGAGTACAACCCACTGGACATACAGACTGCATTGCGATGTACTAACTCATTGGACATACAGATTCCACTGGAACGTACCAACCAATTGGACATACAGACTGTACTGGGAAATACCAACCCATTGGACATACAGACTGTATTGGGAAATACCAACCCATTGGACACATCTGTTGGTCAATTAATAGAGTGGTGCGGTGGTGGTGGTGGTGGTATACAGAATAAGTGCAACTCTACAGTCCCTTCCCTAGCTTGTACAATGACTCTCATTTCATCGAAACACTGCTAGGTTGCATCCCTTGAAAGAATGCTACCAGGAGTTGGACGACAGTCAGCAAATACATATATCACTGTAATACACGTAACTTGTACAGCTGAGAAATTGAGCATAAGCGACCTGACAACAAGCAAATACAAGTTAGGATAGCAAGACACCTATCCACCCTGAGTATTTGGATTTGCTCAGCGTCAAAAAACACTTGAAGAGAATACTAAGTTACTGAGTGACCTAATATTACTTTCAGGAGTCAGAACACGTAGAATTAAGGTAGTAGGATTAAAGTATACAGTGAACTGATACTAATCTGGTTTTACTAACACGTCTAATTGTCACATTATCATATTTGTTGATCCATTCTCTGAATAATATATCCTTGCATAATCCTTAGTTACTTTATATCTAAGTACCCTTGCTGTACAAATAGATTACCTACTTGCAGAATAAACCACCAACAAATTTACAGTAAAAGTTTGTGAATAAAATAAATTGAAAGGTATTTTTCTTCGGAATATCTATCGACTGATACCTGTTAATAGCATCTATGCTGTTGACAGTAGGATGTCTAAAGCCTTAATTTTGTGTACAGTATTTATATGTGTGTGGGAAGGGAAGGGGTGTTTTTGTAAAAAAAAATGTGCAGTAACTAAATATCAATGATCACCACACAATATTCAATCCACAAAACTTTTGAGATATGCACACATGCAGTCAGTGGACACAGCCAGTTTCCTAGACTGTAAGATACATTGCGTTGTTCACCCCTATCAGGCTTCTTAACTTATAATGAGTGCTGGCTGATAGCATGGCACGAATGTCTGTATTTTATATTTTCCTATGCAGAACATTTATAATTACCAAATCTTCAAGCATGGAATTATTCTGTAATATATTTGCTGATCCTTTAAAAATATACATCAGTGTTTATTTTCTTGTTAATATATGCTTATTCACTGCTACCAGATATTGCAATTCAGCAGTCACCTCAAGTTTCTACAAAAATGTATATGATGACAGCCAAGGGTTAAACAAATTACAACCAGGCATGAATATTTTCATATGAAGCAGGGTTTGCAATAATCATACCTATCTTAATCAGTTACTTCCTGGAATGTGACAATTTATTCACCTGACAATTTATTCACTCTACCACATGTCCTAATCTGATGTAACTTATATAGAGCACTTTCCATCCCTTCATCTTTGACATAGTTTCCAAGATGGCCGACAGAATTTTAATACCAAATGCCAAAGGAGGTGAATTATATGTATACATGTAGCAGGACAAACTGGTTTCCATCCCTTCATCTTTGACATAGTTTCCAAGATGGTCAACAGAATTTTAATACCAAATGCCAAAGGAGGTGAATTATATGTATACATGGTAGCAGGATAAACTGGTTTACTAGCTGCAAGGCATAATCAGTTACTTCCTGGAATGTGACAATTTATTCAACTGGTCACCAGGGTCACTCTACTACATGTACTTTCAATCAGATGTTTTATGGCACACTTTTCATTCATTGACCTTTGACCTGCTTCCCAAGATGGCCGACCAAACTTTTCTGATGTGTGTATTTCTACAGTATGCTATTGCAAATAAATCTCTGCTGCAATGAACTGATACTTGAAAACCACAGTAGTATATACAAACACCACAGTCATATTATACAATGTATATTCAGACAAATTTTACAGAAAGTGATATACTCTTGACATCAACATTACTGTAAATGTAATAAAATATTGTACTTATTCTTGATTTTCAGATAATTCATGTAGATGTAGTACAAGTTGACACATAAAGTAATTTCTATTTAGTTACCATTAGTCTGATACATGTTTGTATTACTAAGTGATTACATTTCTGTGACCTTAGTATGACCTAGCTATTAAACGTTGCCTGGCTATTTTTTCATTTACTAAGGATGACAACAGATACACTGTATAAACTTAATTACCATCATCTAACATTCCTTATACACAACAACAACATTAGGCATTAATACACACAAGGTAGGCCAATGGGAGGGGGGGGGGGGGGGGGTGACGTTTACACCCGAAATAAGACAGCCAATGGACAGTGCCGTTTTAATACAATCAGACATCATAGAGGAGTGTTAATTGCTTTATGTCTGAATCAGACGACTTCAGGTATCTATTCCAAGATAGACATAAAACAACACACCTCAGTGGTTGTCAGATTCTGACATAAAACCACTCCTTATTGGCCATCTGATTCCAATGTAAAAACAGCACATTCCATATATATATATATATATATATATATATATATATATATATATATATATATATATATATATATATATATATATATATATATATATATATATATATATATATATATATATATATATATATATAATGATTCCTGTGATATGTTGTCTTTGGTATATATATATATATATATATATATATATATATATATATATATATATATATATACATATACCAAAGACAACATATCACAGGAATCGTATATTTTGAGAGTTTTGTTTTTCTTTCATATGATAACAAAAATAACAATTCAAGCAATAAATTGCATTGATTCACATAAATAGCATAACATTTTGGGTTTCTCATTTCTATCCAACTAGGTTTCTTATTTCTATCCAACTAAGTTCATAACTGCTCAATCAGTTGATACAAATTCATATCCTTTAAACTCTCCAGTCTTTCAATAGTACATTAGCAACGATGACAGTTTAGACAACAAATCCATTCAGTTCTTTGACACTGCATTTCCTGAATTCCTAATACTCAGGATGTATCTGAATTTCTGTGAATACTTGGTAAGGTCAAATGATGTACCAGTGTCTGCCTTTGTGTGTCATCGTTTCATTTCTGTCTTCATGTATCACCTTTCATTTCAGTCTGTCTTTACAAATCAAATTTCTATTTCCCTTCATTGAATTAAAGACGCCAAATTCTGTATATCTGACACATTGACCAATCAGGATGTTTTAGTGAAATTGAAACAGGATGTTCTCTCATTTAAAATTTTTTCCTTATGAAAATGAAACTGCTGGTTTAATGATATGATACAGTTACTGTTTAATATCACAAAGAAGTCTCAAAAGATAATTCTAAAGTCTAAGTAACAGAAAGACAGTTGCAAATGGTTAGGTAAATCCATGTATATCCTGTACACAATCAGATGAAGGAAAGGTAAACATCAAAATTCAAACCAATATTATTAAAGCCCAAATGATTTAACTCTCTAGCTGGTTTTACAGTTCTGGTGAATGACATTGTCAAACCAGATTGCCAAACCTCTCCAAGGGCTAAGTGTATGTGGACACCACACTTAAAAAGAGAAACAGTCTAAAGTAAAGGAAACTACTAGTTCAGGTTGAGAAATCATTACAGCAATCTTAGATTTGAATATTTATTCATTGTCTCTGAAACTCCCATTCATATTCAGAGGACAAGTAACGGCAAAATTTGCCCAGGGTTCCATTGCATGAAGTAACTTGGTTCTGGGTGTCATTGATAACAAAGAGAACAGGAAACGACTGACACATCTGGTCATCTTAGGTTATTAACAGAGGTTGCATCATATAAACACAGGGAAGTATGGAACACTACAGTCATCAATATCACATTTCAATCAACTAAATCTAAATTTGTACATGTATGGTCACTTAGTGTTTTTGTTAGGGTGGTTAGTAAGTTCCCTAGGTGTTTTAGTATGGTTCCCAACCAAAACTGTAGTATAGGGAATGGAAATCTATGCAAGGTTTGCCCAGATTTCCATCCTTTGTTACCAGGTTCCAAACCTTGGCAAAAACACTGTTGTTTCTCTATAAAATTTGTACATTGCAGGTTATTGCAATCAACAAGATGAGCCTTTATGAGACATGAACATCTTTGATGATTAAATTTGCATATTACTATTTTACTACAGTCAATGAGCTCTGCCTTGATTGGACCATGAATTTGTATGATGATGAAATTTGCATATTATTATTTGACACAACCAATGAATTAAGCCTTTCTGGAACACTGACTTTTACGGTTCAGTCATTTGCATATCATTGTTTACAAAAGCCAATGACATTTATTATCATATACCCAGCATCAATTCCAATGCAATTCAATGGAGAGCGCACACATCGAACCTGGGCAATAATTTTCCATATCATGTCCCGGCACACTTTGCCCAAAATATGGCAAGTGGTGCACTCATTGATATCCGTTTGCTGAATGATATGGCTTTGTTAATTTCTTCACTGTTTTTACATTTTCGCAAAAAAAATTAATTGTCAATGTATGTGATTATGTGATCCACTACACAAGGTATATGATAAAACCTTCATGACCCGGATATGGGTTTTGTGGACCTTGCTCGGTAGTATGGCTTATCGACCCTCCTAAATTTGGGCCCTTCCACCGTACAACCTCGGTCTGCAAAACCCATATCCGAGCTGTAAAGATTATTAACTTCAGCCTGTTGTAGGACTTCACTAGTACACCTGTTAATAGTTCAATGATGTTAAATATATCCTATCACTTACCGATATGTCATCATGAGGAAAAAACAGCATATCCCTCTGTCGGTCATCATGCATAAGTTTCTTATTCTGTACAAGAACATTTTCATAGTCAATGGGTTCCACTAGCTTGGGTTTGGCCTACAATAAAAGACAAGAAAAGAAAAGGTACATGAAATACAGATGTTCAAAAATGTACAGTAAAATGGTAGTTTGTCTAATTTGCATTTAGCTACACAGTGCAACAAAGTTTCAAACTTTGTTTCCATTATTTAAGGACAATATAGATTTGCAACAATGTAACGTAGTGTGTTGCCAATAATCCAAGTATGTAGAGTGGAAATGGGTATTGTTTTCTAATGATAATTTCCAACTTATACATATCTGTGTATTCTGAAAGATAATAATAATAATGTTGGGTTCTTATATAGCGCTTTCCCACACCGTAAAAGCGCTTTACAATTTATTACCCCTGGCTTGGATCAGAACGGCACAACGGCCCTTTAGTCTTCCTCAACTCCCCGGGGAGCATACAATCCATTGCAGCCATTTCAGCGCATAGGATTAAAGCCTTCACATTGCAACCTACATCCTACCAGGTCCCCAATTATACAGCTGGGTTGACTGAAGCACAGTCGTGGTTCAAATCTTGCCCAAGGACTTTAACCACTCAGAAACAAACAGTAGGCAGCGACGGGGCTTGAACCTGCAACCTGTAGATTCCAAGCCAGTCACGCTAACCATTCACCCATCATGACTCCACTCCAGATCTAGTTGTTGGTCCACTTATTTACCCACTTGCTACCCGAGATTACCGGGTTGAGTGCATTATAAAGCAGAAACATTGCCTGGATCTTTCAGGCTCATATATGTGTTGAGTGAAAAAAATTTTTTTACTCTGAATGCTAACACAGTTTTACTCCTGTTTATAACCTGTCTACTCCCTTGATCTGCGACTCCGCTATACTTCTTCACTATGGATAACATAGAATGAATGATGCAGAGTTACAGATCCACTAAGTAGACAAGCTATTAACGAAAGTCCAAATAAAGTTACCAAATCAACTCTTCCCATGGATTGTGGTGTTCACAATTCCTCTCTGGTGTATACACAGTCTAGAATTGATTTGATGGCCATTTGGATTATGGCTATAGCAGAAACAATATATGAAATGTCATGTTATGTTATACAATATAGTAATAGTCCAATGACATTGTGTTATATGGATGATTGGTACCATTTTTTTTCTCATTTACATCAATATATAACGTTTTCCCACTCTGTGCTCAAAGCACTTTACAATTATTACCCCTGGCTTCCTATCGGCACAACAGCCCTTTATACTTCTCAACTCCCTGGGTAGCATACAATCTATTGCAGCCTTTATAAGCACATGGGATTAAAGCATTCATGTACATTGCAACCTCTATCCTACCAGGTTCCCAATTATATAGCTGGGTTGACTGAGGAACAGTCGTGGTTCAAATCTTGCCCAAGGACTTTAGCCACTCAGAAACAAATGGCAGTGATGGGGCTCGAACCTGCAACCTGCAGATTCCAAGCCAGCCACTCTAACCATTCGCCCATCATGACTCCACAACCTGCCACCTGCAGATTCCAAGCCAGCCACTCTAACCATTCTCCCATCATGACTCAATATTTTCTGTCCATGGACTTTCTCCTCACAGGACCATAAAGTCTTTAAAGTTATGCATACAACTGCAGACTTTACATGTTTTTTCCATTTAAATTTTTTGTATTATAAACATTTTATGGGTTTGACATTTTAACATTCCATGTTACATTGTAAGGTATGTATAGTATATAAATCATTTCTTCACTGTAAATTCACAAGTATGGCTAAGGTATACCACTATAAAAGTACTGTTGTCGCTGATACCCAGCCAATTACACAATACTTTCAGTAATGTGACAACTCTTTCAACAGTTATTCCCAAAACATCATTTCTTTTCATCTGAGGACCTTTTATCTTAACAAGTTTTTATTCCTGTACTAACCTGGGACCATAGTTCATTACACAACACTTAGACTTTCTGCTAGTCAAGCATCTGGGGAAATTGGAATGGAAAAAATCTCCATACCATGATGGTCACACAGAAATGAAAGCATGTATGCACAATGGAGCAATTTATACAAGTTTTGAAATGTGCAACACTATGCAGACTTATAGGTTGCAATTGTCATGTTCATACAAGCTACTGTTCTATATGTAAGTTTCATCTTGAAATGTAGCATATTCTTAGATTACATGGAAGATATTCAGAAACAAGGTACAGATACAAACTATGGTAATATTAACAATAACATACCTCTATGGGGCAATTTAGAAGTCATGAAATGGGGTTTATTTTAATTAATGATATTTAGAGCTTATGAGGATTATTTTGTTCTTTACAACTGGTGTTACCAGAACAGCAACCGTTGTAGTTCATAACTACATGCCAAGTACGTCATCACACTTCAAATTAATCATCTGACTTACAATTTACAATGACTGTAGCCCAGCGACTTGGCTATCTGACTTGACATACTGGCTTAAGAAAGACAGCTCTGGCAATTTGATATTTTCGAGCCAAGTCTCTAGCTAATAATCTCTAGCTAACAAACTTTAATAGTCTGTAAGATCTGACATTCATCCCATGTGATAATTTATCAGCCATATGTACCAATCAGAGCTGAACAACAGACATTTCTAGGATAGCCATGGAGAAGGATTCAGAGCCATGGCTATCCATGGAGAAAGTTTCAAAGCCACGGATAGCCTCTAGATTACCTGTCTATCTAGTACATTTCATTCTGTATACCTTAAAGTTTCATTTTCTCACATAATTCAAATCAGAAGAAACCAATCAAAACATTTCCCATAATCCACACACATATAATAATTTAATACTTACTATTAATTCAAATTTATTTTAATCACTGGCGATTATAATATATTAAATTTAGGTAAAGCTTGACTAGAATCCAAGTTGTATTGCTCTACACTGCAACTTCAGGGTACTGAAATGTCTGGAAGTTGGGGCAGATTAGTACTACACGGAAAAGAATCCATGAGATATCACAAATTCAGTGTTTGAACACAGTGTAGTGCCCTCTAGTACTACTGTAGTTATACATATATACATTATGTTCAAATATCTTAAACTCTCGTGTTGACAAAATTTCATTGTATTTTTAGGCACAGACAAAGCAAATGAATCTTCTGTTTGTGCTTTAGGACAAGAACTGTGTAGAGTCAGGGTGGGTTTCAAACCATTACATGTAAAGAATCCATGTGATTGGCAAACTCACATTCCATGTTGACTTGTATTCAACAGTATTGCCACAGACACCTAGTACTGGTACATGTGTGCAGTATATTTATATCTCTTGAAATCCATTGTTGACAAAACTTCCAAGTCAGCAGGAATGGTGACAAGTGCAAGGACTGTCCTCAACGAACTATTTTGATATAAACCATACATGTGGTGGACCATATGGTGGTCAATGTCACAGCTATACTTTAGACTTGATAAGATTGACAGTGACTGATAAGATAATTTCACATGAAAGTCAGTACTGTGTTGTGTTGTAATCTAAATACCAATGTTGTCCTTGTCAGTTCATGGTTATCCTTGTAATTAAGATATGGCACTACCACAATATCAACAAGCGACCTATCGGTCAGAATAGCTCCGCTGTTTTTTTTTTTTATTTAATTTTTTATTTTGGTGACATGTAGAAGTGGTTCAGGTCTTCACTATGCAGTTTTGTTTTAGCGATGCAATAAAGTGGTTAGTGGTTTCATATGATGTCTCACTATAAAACACATTTTACACAGAAGTTGGTAATGTATTGTACTTTTATACCATAGTCACCATTTTATAACAAAAATCTACTGTTATGAAAAATTGCACAAAATCTCAGAAAAAAATGACTGGGAAATGCACACAAGAAAAAGAAAAAAAGAGGATTTTGAGGTTGGCTATAAATAATTCCAGTGTCTTACAGCTGTAACCCTGGAAAATTTTAATGATGAATGAAATAAACTAGGGATCTAAAATAATTTTGAGGCAATTTGAATTTCAATTTTCTAACAAATTTACAAAGTCAACAACATTCAACTTGTACTAGTTGTGGTAGATATATATAGGGAAGAAATGTATTAATCGCCATCTTAGTTTCCGTACGGCGACAATCTCAAGTACCCGGAAGAGAGTCATTCTCAGCCATACGTTACAGTGGTAACACTCGTTCATGTTCGGTTACCTTTCACAAAGAAAACACAACGAAATGGTTGAAATGATCTTTTTTTTAATTTCTTTTCATCACAACAACAAAATCTGCGTGATTGATCAAAAGTGTTGTAAACTAAACCAGAAAGAATTATCGGACTGGCTAAACTTCCCGATGAACTGGAGTAAGGTCCTACTACTTCCAAGTAAGCCTCGATAGTACTATAGTACGTGAGAAAATCGTCTCAAACTAGCGATACAACTTTCAAAATATAACTTGACATGTCTTCATTTGTTAGAGTTATACAATTCAAGACGGGTTTTCACTCGAAAACAACAATTCTGTGAATAATGACACTCTGAACGCAGCGATTTCTCGGACGATGTTACCACTGTAACGTATGGCTGACAACGACTTGCTTCCGGGTTAGTCCCTCGTGCATACGGGTGGATTGTCGGCGATTAATACATACATCGTCTGATATTTTAATTCACAGTGTTTCTTGTGACCGGCGCCTGTCAGCAGACTCTGCCATTTTTTTCATCATTCCATTGTATTTAAACCTTGTACTTGACATTTCGCAATATTTATAATTCTCAACAAAATACCTCAACATGCCTCACTTCGCTCGTACTCAAAGCAGCCCCGCGCGGTATGATCACTGACACTGATGACATGATGAGAGAGAACCTTTTCGGATTTACATGTAAAACGGGGAAAGATACGCAAAACATAATGCAAAGTCTGAAGCCAAATTAAAGTTGTAATTATTTTAATTATTTTTACTTGCCAAATATTTGCATTTTGGAAAGGCAAGACACGTTCATGTCGTTTAACTTTACATGTGAACTGTCGGCCATATAAACTTCAACCGCATGTCTGGCATGCCCTTCCTTACGCAAGTTGTCTGAATTCTGGTTCACTGTCATTCCAAATTGCACGACAATATAGAATTAACCACAAGTTACATGTTATCTGAAAACATCACACTTTTATAGTGGGTCTGAAGTGTGATTTTAGTGAGTACCAAGAACGTCCTGTGTTGATACTCAAGATACTTGCTGTGGAAAATCGCTCGGTCAAATGAGGTCACCTTCAGCTTCTGGTCGAATCAGGATAGAGTATGCAAATGAGGATGTTGCGGACTGATTTGAAGTTTACAACCCTGTTTCGAACAAACGCTTGTCATTTGGGCGCCCAATGCGTAGAATTATGACTATAGCACATATTACATTGCTTGTTTGACGTCAATAGTGTCTTTTGAAAAGTGGCAGTTTACTTAAAGTCTCGTCGACTGATTTCCAATATGGCGTCGGTCATTATGCTCATTAACATATTCATTTTTTTTTCAAATTACAAAAAAAAAATCATAAAAAATAAAAATGAGGATGTGCTGACTTGAAATTAACAAATCTGAGTAAGCTACCCCCTGCGCATCAACACGCCAGATATCAAAGCAATCTAATAAGAGGTTTTCAAGGAGTTGATGAAAATGACATTTTATGAAAAAAAATCATAAAAAATTGAAAATGGCACAGATCAACTTGGCATGAACAAATCTGAATAGCCTCCCCCCAGGGAACATGCACACCAAATATCGAAGAATTCCGACTGTCACTTCCGGAGTAGATAGTAAAAATATAAAAGTTTGACGGACACCTATGATTCACTCTACTCTCTATACCTCAATACCCACCTATACCTAAAGCTACGCTTTCAGCTTTCGCTGACAGCGGAGCTAAAAATATAGAACCAATGCCCAACACCCCTACTGTGCAATATGACAGCCTGTTAATGCACTGACTGTGACTTCTATAGCTGAAAGGCTAGGCTGCATAGGGTGCATGCTACAAGATGAACCCTACAGTTTATTCTTTTGAAATAAAACATGTAATGTGCCAGTAAATTGTGATCACATTTTCAGCTAATGCTCATTGCGTGGGCTTCCCAAATTTACAATGTTGGTGTATTGTCAGTCCAGATCTTATACCTACCGACACTCTCTACAATTGTAGTAATCGTAACACATATAGGAAACTAGACTAGTGTATTGTATAAAGCCATCATTTGTCTTTAGTCCAGTTCCTATATACAGTATCGTTACGATTTATACCTTCACTCACAAAAACAACAACACCAAAGTTGACATCCAGACTAATACATGATGTATACACAAGTGACACTTTCTACGTACATCAATGACAAGAAGACTTCTATAATTTAAAGGTCTCTGACTAGAATAGCTGAGTCACAAGTGGTTATATACTACTATAGTGAAGTAGATATGCCATGCTGAAACAGTACCCAGTGTGAAACTAAGGTTGACTTGTGGTGACTGGTGTTATACTCAAGAGTGATAGTTATGACCTCACTACAAAGTTATTCCTATGTGTACTACCCCGGTATACTACAAACTGACTACATACATTGTAGATTGACTGAATCACACCACTTTAGTCATGGCCTACTTTAAGCTGATGGGAAAGTCAACTGTTAATATTCAATAGAAATCCATTTGCAGGACTAATTCAGGATTCTCCCTTATTGAAAGTTTTCCCCAAAGTGAATTAAAATTTCAACTGCACAATATATGATTTTATACATACAAGCGTATGAGAGAATGGCTGCCAAACTTATATTTTTATCTATTATTTCTATAGCTTGACTTTAGATAATATATCACTGACTACATTGTCTAATGTCCAGTGAAATATACTATACTGTATTATGTGAATGAATTAATGAATGGATGGAATGAATGGATGGATGGATGGATGGATGGATGGGATGGATGGATGGATGAAATGGGTAGGTGAGTGGATGGATGGATGGATGGATGGATGGATGGATGGATGGATGGACGGACGGACGGACAGATGGATGGACGGATGGACGGATGGATGAATGAATGAATGAATGAATGAATAAATGAATGAACGAATGAATGAACGAATGAATGAATGGTTTAAAAGCCATTATCCCCCCACCCTACCATCCCCATCACTCTCCAAAAATAACATGCTAGTTTAGAATCAACACTGTTGTATACTATCGAGATGAGTTATACAATACTCGTATTTCATTCAAAGACAAAAATACGTAAATACCCAATAATTACCATCTCTTTAAGACTAGCCCATCATTTTGAAATGAATACCCAATGTATTAATTTCTATTATTTAGCTTTTAAATGTATGTCAAAAATTATCCTACTTGAAATATTGAAGTGATCCATTTCAACACAGAGTGACGGAATCAAAGATGATCTTTTTTCGTTATTGGTACAAAAAAACAGATAACCCACAGCTAGATAATTTATAACTGTAATTTGAATCATGTTTGTTTTCATGTGTCATCTTCTGATTAACACAATTCAACATATCAAATACATGAAACATACAATACATGACATCATTATTTGGATACCAGCTGAGCAGTTTGACCTGATAGTGACCTGGTGCTGACCTCATGACCTGTGTCAGTATGTGTATAAACTGACAGATCAATGATATACCAACCCAGTATTTAAACAGACCATGACTTATGTGTCACACAGACCACGCTATCTTTATAAATTATATCAACTGAATTGATATTGATGATATTAATGATCAGAAAATCTCTGTTTTTATAGTTCTCTATATTTTAATGTTTGCATCTCTGAAGTGTTTTTTTTGTGTGTGTGTGCTGGCTGCAGCCCTTACATATTTACTCAAGCATAGAGAAATGGTTGTAATTTGACATATGCTACATAAGATAAAGAGTATATAAACATAGTCTTTGACATAGAAGCAATGTTGTTTTCAGTTCTTCCTGCTGAAGGTAGTTTGTTTATGGCACCAATACTACAATAGTGTGTCATTATATCTAACAACATTCTCGCAAACCAGAGTTATTATTTCTACCACAACATTTCGAAATGGGAGGCTCTTTAAGAACGTTGCAGTAAAACAGGCCGTGGTTTGCGACGATGATCTGACAATAGCACCATAAATAGGCTAAATGTGAGGTGAATGTGACCCCTTGCATTGAGGACGGGAGATTGGCTCTGAAACGAGGGAAGGGGAAGGGGACGGGGGGGGGCAGTCGGTGACTGTCATGAACAATATATCATTAGAGGACTTTCCCTTCAATTGTTTATGCAAGATGGGACATCACAAATGATCATACTGTAATATAATTGGCAAAAATATCATACAAAATATTGTTTTATGAGTTTGAGCTCTAAACTGAATTCATAAATTGTACATGAAATACTTGTCACAGCAGATGGTATCTCATATCATCTTCTATAACACTGATAACTATATCATATATCATAAGTCCTTGTTTTAGAATGGTATCTGCTGTAATAAAGATGACACTACCTATCATAGTATCATACAGGGAGATACTGGTGTACATTGACTGGCTGTCACACTGCATGATATATGTCATAAAAAGTTGATGTACTTTTTTTCACTACAAGTTTTTATGATGCTGATAATCATAATAATATGTCAAAAATCCCATAAAACTGTCAAAGATGTATTGTTGTTTTGCTGCTCTAAAGGTACATCTTTACTTGACTGGCGGTCAACTTCTCCTTGTACGTTGTAAATGGGATGGAAAGGACTATGTGTATTGAAGTGGAGTTCAAGACTACACTTTTACTCTAGAGGCAAGTCTGGATGCTGAGTGGAGGTGTAAATTGTAACGATATCGTACAGGAATTGTAGATTATTCAGAGGCTATCTGTGGCTTTGAATCTCTAGATCTCTCTTCAAAGCCACGGATAGTCTCTAGAATATATCTATATATACATATAGTGAACTGGCAGTGCTGCATGGTAGAACGCCCAGGGTATGTTCAAACACAACACAGTATATTTATTATACTTTCACTGACATGGACTGCCATTATCATGTCAAATGTCTTATTTCAAGTGTATACTTGTATTAGTTGTCCCAAAGGAGTCACTTAAAATGGTGAAATTGTACATGAATGATGAAGTATCAAATGGAGTGGAAATCAATGTTTGTCCCAATTCCATATCATCCACTGTTGTCACTATGACAATATTTTTCTTCAAAGTTCCAAAATTTCATAATCCAATGTTTTGGTGCTTTTTTTTTCAATTTGGTTGCACACCTCTTCAAAATCAATTTCAAATTTTGTTCAACTTCAATCACATCCCTTCCCTCACAATTCCTTTACAAAGTTTTCCCTATTTGAAATTGCGATCTCATCTATAAACATACTTTTATGTGTTTCCTCATTATTACAGGGAGTCAGTTCTGAACATTTTGACCTAAACTGTATGATCTAAACTGTACCATTAGTCTAAAGGCTGTCTGTGGCTTGAATGAATACTGTAGTATGACCTAAACTGTACGTTAGTCTAGAGGCTATCTGTGGCTTGAATGAATACTGTAGTATGACCTAAACTGTACCGTTAGTCTAAAGGCTATCTGTAACTGGAATGAATACTGTAGTAAGACCTAAACTGTGCAGTTAGTCTAAAGGCTATCTGTAACTGGAATGAATACTGTAGTAAGACCTAAACTGTGCAGTTAGTCTAAAGGCTATCTGTAACTGGAATGAATACTGTAGTAAGACCTAAACTGTGCAGTTAGTCTAAAGGCTATCTGTAACTGGAATGAATACTGTAGTAAGACCTAAACTGTACCGTTAGTCTAGAGGCTATCTGTGGCTTGAATTGAATGGATACTGTAGTATGACCTAAACTGTACCGTTAGTCTAGAGGCTATCTGTGGCTTGAATGGATACTGTAGTATGACCTAAACTGTACCGTTAGTCTAGAGGCTGTCTGTGGCTTGAATGAATCCTGTAGTATGACCTAAACTGTACCGTTAGTCTAAAGGCTATCTGTGGCTTGAATGAATACTGTAGTATGACCTAAACTGTACTGTTAGTCTAAAGGCTACCTGTGGCCTGAATCTTGTTGAATAAAAGAACGATATTGAGATTCAAAGGCACAGATAACATTTAGACTAATCTTACTAATTCTTAGTACTAAGTTAACAAATTGACCACTTGTCTGACATAAGTACAGAACTCATGAATAGGATGGTTAAAATTGACAGTTGTGAATCACTTCAATTAAATCAAATAGCTCACAGATTAAGTTGCATCTATACGTGCTTCCTACTCCTGTACAGGTTTTAATAACAATACAAGATCCACATGATAACCAGTGTGTCATTTATATCAGCTGACGCATCTATAATATGTGACTAACACATGGCCTGTTTGTACAACTTGTCAATATTATTAGTTCTCTATTAGTAGGAGTTACAGATGATTCGATACCACATTGACATTCAGACTATACCAGTCTAGTTCCTATACAGTATTGTTACGATTTACACCACCACTCACAGGGGTTTAGTTGGAAACCATGTTGGCATCCAGACTAAGGCTATATTAACTCTATTTATTGAAGGGTACATGTCTTTCATTATCCACTCATATTTAAATACAGCAATTTTAATTTTCAATTTTCAAAGGAGTAAAATGTCATAATAAAATATGGGTGTAATAACAAAAGAATTCATTCCACAATGGCCCAAAGAAAATGAAAGGTTGAAGTTGGTAAAATGTAACCATGATCCTAAGTGACATTACTTGGTTTCTGAACAGAAATTGTAAAGGATTGGCATAATTATTAATAAAGAAGGTAACTTTATTCTAAATTGTTTACAAACAAACAACCCCATACAACTTACATAAAGATGTCAATAAAAGTTAGGAAATACAAATACATACATACAGACAGAGACATACAGAGAGACAGAGAGACAGACAGACAGAGAGACAGACAGTCAGACAGACAGACACATACATACATACATACATACATACATACATACATACATACATACGCACGCACGCACGCACACACACACATACATACATACATACATACATACATACATACATACATACATACAGATGGTGTGTTTAGTAATCACATTGGTATACCTGTAATATAGACTCATGTTATACAGTCATATGATATTAATACTACTAGTAAGTGGTGACCTTGTTTGAATATGATTTATGGGAAACAAAAACTAACAAAGATGAAGTCTCCTAAAACTAAATATTATCATATTTATATCAATCTACTGGTTTCACTTACAATACTAACAAAATAGAAATACATGAATCAATCATCATGATGAGTCGATCACAGAGAATTGGGAACCAGTGTGAAAGAAACCTGTCTCATATAATTATGGAATATGACACTGACAGAAACCCATCTGTAAAGTTAATATTTACCATTATCTTCAAATAATGACACGGTATTGATATTTTCATATCATATAATATTTTATAGAAATGCTACAAACTGAAATGCAATTTTTGATCATTAATATGACCTTCAAATCACAGTACTCAATACATGTAACATAAAGGGTTCAAAATAAGCAGTAGTCCAGGACACATAGACTACCTCATTAGCAGAAATTCACGGTACAGACTGCTAAACATCATATCCAGACTACCAAATTAGCAGTAGTCCAGGACACATTGACTACCACATTAGCAGTAGTTCTCTGCACACATTGACTACCACATTAGCAGAAATTCACTGTACAGACTGCTAACCATCATATCTAGACTACCAAATAAGCAGTAGCCCAAGACACATTATAGACTACCTATACCAAATTAGCACGTTCTGGAGAAAGCACTGCATACTAAACATCATATCAAGACTACCAAATTAGTAGTCCAGGCGATATATTAATAGCCGAAACTGTTTACTTAGCTAAATTTGAATGTATGAAGTGTAGAAGTTATGTTTAACCACTCACACATGTTGTTGTTAGTGCCTTTACATTTCAACTTGACTTTCAAATTATATTTGAGTAGAAAATAACACCAATAATCAATGTGGATATAGAAATTGAAGGATGATAATTAACGGTCTTGACAATAGGTCTAAATTACAAATTGGCTAATTACTGAAATGTTAAATAAAATTATCCATAATCAATTTACTGTTGTTAAGAAATACTTGGCCACAACATGTATATTTACCAATTCTTTTATTTGTTTGTATCAATAAATATGTATGTAAATAATAACTATTTTCATATTCATGAATAAAAATTTAAAAATCTTGGTCTTTACCCTATTTTAACACTTACTACAAATTGCCTAGCACATTTTTATCCCTTTGTGTTCAATTTGTAATATGTAAATTTTTCAAAAACTGCACATGTACCATGTAGATTTCATTATACATGAAAGTATCCACATGTGCAGAATATGTGTACATTATTCACATCAATGTACAGGTCGTTTCATTCACATGACATCAAATCTAAGCAACCAAAGTTTCATCAATTACAAATAATTTAAATTCTTTAGAATCCAAAGTATGTTGGTTTTTATTATTAAAATGACAAAATAATCATGATAAATTAACATTCTTCCTCTTCTAAATGTAACCATTCATCTTATTTGTGTCACAACTATTTTGGGAGGTCACGGGGAGGGGGCACAAAATGAGTTTGTAAGTTTTAGGGTTGTAATTTTCTCTGTAGATTGAATGTATATGTACTTGTTGCAGTATCACTTGATGTTACAATCGACAGAACTCAAACCTGTTATTTAGGAATATTAGATGTATGATTCAATGACAATTTATCTTATGTAGACCAAAAATCATAATGCCAATAAACAGCCATTATGCTATCAAATGTGCAACAAAGCCAGAATATAATTGCAGTGCCATTTGCTGTATGTATGTGTTAGGAACTACCAGTCAAGTGCATGGGACTACCAGTCAAGTTCATGGGACTACCAGTCAAGTTCATGGGACTACCAAAATTAAAAACTGGTAGCCCAGGCAGACTACCAGGGAAAAAAGTTAATTTCGAGCCCTGAGTGAAGACATGCATTAATATTACATTATATTAGTATGGGTTAATTATGGTTTAATATAAGTATTTTCACTTGAGATAAATAATTTATAAAACTTGAAGCTTGTGCCACATTTAAACGATAAATATTATCAGTTCAAAATATTCCTATTTAATATCAATCTAATGTTCACAGTAAATCTTCTCAGTAATCTATATACTATAATCTTCTCAGTTCAGTAATCTATATACTATAATGTGGTGAAAAACTAAACTATTTCTTGGGTAAGAGTCATGTCTGGGGTCAATTATTTCTATCCAGATTTAATATGACTGAACTAACAGGCTATATATGGGTGATTGAACAAAGCCCAATATATTAACATCAGTGTGTTTTCCCCAGTCATGCTTGTCCATTACTTGATCTAGTTATGAGCAATTTCTTAATGGAATTCATTGTGACCGGCTTGGTATAACAATTACAGACTTGTGAACAATTCTGTGAAAGCACACAGAGAATACTATTGTACAGTATTGATATATACAACACAATATATTTCCTTCTTACACAGAGATGATACTCAACAACGAAACTGAAATTGTACTGTCATGTTTTAACGAAGTAGAAATATTGAAAAGTAGCTTTTTATGAGAATTTTATGTAAATGTTGAATCTAACGATGGGAAACAACACTATAATGACATCAACACTATAATTACGACAGCTCAGCTGAAGTGATATTTACCTCATAAAAATTCTAGACCTGGTTTGAGTATTTTCATCCTTATTACATTTCACCTGAAAACACACACTAGTATTATTTTGCAATTTTACCGTTTTATATTTTTTATCACCATTTTCACCATCTTATAGGTTTTGATATTATTATTTTACAAAAATAGAATTATCTTTTTTATGTGCTACGTTTTTATGAACTTCCTCAACATAAATCATTGACAAAATAGCTACTGTATTTTTCCATACGAGTTAAATCCTGATAAAAAAAAATCCTCATCATATTGGTATTTCTGAGATGACATTTCACTTTAAATATATATTTCTAATAATACGCTTCTGGCAATAATTTTACTGAAACCTGGATATTAACTGCAAAGATTTTTGGTATATATCACGTGATGAATTAGTTTCAAGAGTAATGTGAAAGATAGTTGAAATGTTGGTCTGTCAATGTTTGACTGGATGTATCTATTTATTATGATTGGAATGACAGGTGATTTAGTCCATGCTGGATTATGTACGAGTCTAAGTAATAACTCTCTACAAATATCACAGACTTCATGGAAGGAAAGATAAGCTGAGGTATAATTCTGAGTAGAATAATCAGCTTTCAAATGCCAAAAGTTACTGAAGATGTTCATTTGACTGTCGAACCAGGAAGTGACATACACAGCTGGAAGGCTGATCATCCCACCCAAAAACCACCAGTAGACCAAAACCTTTAACATGGCAAGGTGCTTAATACATAATATGATTCACTGAACAATAAAATAAATACACATGTGACATCATACCTTTTGTAGATCTAAGGTTGGAGGTGTAGAATCAAGATGACCGTTCTCTGAAATCGTTGACAAGTCTCCATTGAGATATCCATTGACAGTGGCCATGCTTGGCAATACATACAGGCTTATTGAATGAAACAAAGTTTAATCGGATGGGATATGATGATTTACTCTGTAGGGGAGGCCAGACAGGTTATTTCAATACAGTTTCTGTCACGCTAGTTTGCCAGTCAGGAAGTTTATTATGAGACAGCTACAATGGCCTCTTTGCTTTGATTCACATCATTGGTCAACACTTAAATAGACTATTCCACTAAACCAGAGGTATGTACTTATGCCATGAATGTATCTTGAAAACTTTCCTAACCTTGGAAAAAATTCTTACCCTACTGCAGTCAAAGTTTATCACCTGATCTGAAATGTTATCAATATAATGCTGATTTAGTAGCTAGTTTCAATTTTTTTCTTTGTAGGAAAGTCATGTCGGCATGTGGCTAGAAGTGGCACATCTATTCATTGACAATTTTCCTATACAACTACATTTTTGGACTTGTTTTAATATACATTTCAAATGCTTATTATAGAAATTAGAAGACACATTTTTTTTTTCAATTCGCCATAATATTTTATCTATCCAAAAAATAGACTCTACTATTAAAAGTATCTACAATGAAAAGAAATGACATTATTTTTATCACAACTTGGAAAATCTCAAATATTTAGATAAGTGTTGTTGTTACGCCCTAATCAGACTTCTCAACCATGTGAATGATATCTGATAGTGTGGGATGACACATCATATCTTACAAATGAGAAAATCTGTATTTCTAAAATATATGAAACCATTCAGACACTGAAATTACAAATGTTTATTAGTACTATACCCCTCCATGTAATTCAATGACACCTTCCTGTAACATAGTCAACCTGGTGGCTATAGGTATGTGTTACTGACATTGATAACATTCCTATGTAGTTAGAAGACAGTGTTAGCTAGCTATTTACCTTGGGTGTGTATTCCCATTATATGGCCCTAATACATGATTATAGAGACATACAGTATTGAAGAAGAGGGCACCTCAAGGGAATAATGTCACCAAAAAATCTGTTAAAATCTCTCTAAACTTTTCCATATAAAGTCTGGTCCTTTTGAAATAAAGAAAGAAATTTTGGGGTTTAGGCCAAAAAAAAAAGAGTATTGTTTCTGGTCAGGACATTTTGTCTAAGTGACGCAATTTTTTTAATTTATTAATTTATTTATTTTTTTATTCTTAACAAACATGTCACTCAATCTACTATTTATGGCAGTTACTGTTCTCTTTATTTGGTACTTTAGAGCAAGTGTGTGTGCTTGTTCAAGATTGACTCTGCAGTTTTCTTCACTGAAGTGTGTAGGGAGGGTTCTTTTTGTGTTTCCCCTTGGATCTGCAGACTGCATGGGGTGGACAAATAAGAAAAAAAACGAGATGGATGCGAAGGTATTTAAGTGATGTGTGCACTGACCAGAAACAATTTCTTTTTTTATGGCCTTAGTCATCTTGTTTTCAAGGGACCTGGCAATCTTTTATTTTTCCATTGAGTTAACAGAGTATTTGATGGCCATATTGGATTTGGTGGCCATATTGGATTCTAAAATGGCTTAATTCTGATAACATTTTGAGCTCTACTTCAAACACTTGTATGGTTGCCCCTGATTTTTTTTCTCTTGACTTTCAATAAGACAGGGTTTGACTTTTCTTCAACAAAGTAACTGCAAAAGTTTTAATTTGATATTTCCAAGGTAAATACTGCATAATATTGAAACCAAATGTCCACTTCTTGGTGTATTTCAGTATCATTACACAAATTGCTTCCTGTGATACCCAGACTGATTTCTGAGGGAAGTATTCATATGAAACTAGATTTTGTTGTGATAGACCACAGTCCTTCTATCACTGTGGATAAACAAAGGAAAACACATATGACGTAAGGTTGTGTTCAAATATGTAACAGCCACATACAAATTACCTAGACAGGAATGCAATGATATTGTTGGTATGTTATTGTGTAAGTATACTCTGACCTCGTACAGTACCTGTACCATGTCATATTTTGTATTCATGTGGTATTTCACTTCATTTGCATTTTCACTGGGCTTTCATTTTTGACGTATCTTCACTGGTGTCTCTTTCACCGTCTTAAAGTGGGAATGCTTTTGTCAAAGATTTTATATTTCTCCAGTGAAACCTGAGAAGAATTGCATTTCGATGTTATTCCCAATATTTTTCTCTGTTCTGCTTAGGAAAATATGAGTGCCCTAAGGGGCCTTGTCACTAAATCGTTAGACAAATAGTGACAAAAACTAAATCCTTAGGTCATGAGTATTTTCTAGTTTAGTACCTATACAGTATCGTTACCATTAAACGTCCACTCATAGACTGTGGTTTAGTAAAGTTGACATCCAGACTAGTATTTTCTGGCTGGCTAAATGAAGAAGAACACTCAGGAATAATTTAAATTATACCTCCTCAAGCATAATTTGTGAAAAATCAGGAAAAATAATGAAAATTAGGAACATTTGGACACTTTGAGCACTATAGGACAATGTCATAGATACAAGTTGTCGTGATGAAAAATAACCAGTGTCCAAAAAAACCTATATTTTTGTTTCAACATTACAACACATTAATCTGGCTTATTATGTGTGGGATAATTTTTCTTTTCTACAATATTTCATAATTGCACCATGCCTGATAGATTATTTACAGCTAACATTTATACAGCGTCTGTCTGGTTATTAATGAAATCTTAAGATTCCAGCTTTTAATTCAGAGGCCCCCAGGAATATTGACCATTTTCCATAATCTCATTGCTATCAACAATAATTTAATAATTATGTTGACATAATATAACATACTATTTATTTCTTAATCAATAACAAACACAGAATAGCCATCTAAGGTTGCAATGAGTGACTGCCTGTGTGCAGTCAATGACTTTACCATGGATATAAACAGTAACGATGTCTTGACTGTACAGTAATGAAATTAAACACCTAAATTATTTCTAGAAATGAGTCAATGACATATTGAATTCATCACATTGGTACCACTATGCACAATATGACAGTCACATACCCAAGTCATGCAGTACAGAATTTCTAGTATTTTTGTTATGGGTTTCACATCATGATATGATAGAGTTGGAATAAAGGTTACATAAAAAAGGAGAAACCTTGTCAAATTCAACAAATTTTATATTCATGATAGAACTATGGTTGGAACCTAGTAGTTTGGATGCCAACTGCGGTGTGAGTGAAGGTATTGATCGTAACAATACTGTAATGGAACTAGACTAGTTGGAACCTAGACCTCCAGCACTGGTCATTTTTGAGTACATCCTCTCCGCAACACTTTTCCCAACCGTTTCTGTATTCAAATATAAAGTTAGATTATGATTTCATATAACAACTGACTCAACCTACTAGTATACATTGACTCAAGTCTAGCATGAAATATTCCCTCTGTGATTGGCTGATCATGTCTATCGATGACATTTTAGTCACTCAGCTCCACACCAATGACATCATCTGACACAAGGAGTAGATTTAAAATCCAGTAAAAGTTTGCGGCCAGGTTTTTTTGTCAACTCTACAGTAACATACACTGAAACCTCTACACATTGTGGAGAGGATGTAGTCGAAATCTGCCACCATGAAGGATCTTTGGTACAAAGGTTAGGAACCACAGAAAAACACCTGGGAAAAGGTAGGTAGATTTTATTTACTTACTTGCTGAGAACCCTAGAAAAACACCTGGCAAAAGGTAGGTAGATTTTATTTACTTACTGACCGAGAATCCAAGAAAAACACCTGGGAAACTAAGGTAGATTTTACTGACTTTCTGACCCTAACAAAATGTTAAAATACAAATCTTCCAAATGGGGTTGTATGTTTTTTAGGAGACTGAAAGATTCCCCACTGTTTGCACTCTTGTAACCATACATTTGTAAGTTAAAACACCAAATATATGATGACAGGAACATAGACAAATTCTTCAATCTAGTTTTTTGACATACATGTATTACATAATCTACTAGTAACATAAATGCAGCAAATGAGTACAGAATTATCTAACAGAGTAACAGAATACATTTCAACTTCAAAACATGTTCTCAAATAACAAGAGGAAATTAGAGGCTTAAAATTCGAAGACTTAATATTAGAAGTAAATGTTTTGTATTCACTCTAAACGTTATCTACATTTTGGGTGGCATTACCCAATAGATTCACTAATCTAATTCATTTACTTACTTATAGCAATATCTCATGACCACTCAGTATCAAATGGTCAAACCACTCTTTGATGACATCATTCATTTGGGTTACCATGGAAACCAATCAAGAAGCACTTTGTTTCATACTGGCGTTAAAAGTCGTTATCACAGTCAGAAAGTAGTAAATCCAATTTCTACATAGCTGATTTGATGTAAATGGGTAGACGATAGCTACCTAATCAAACCCATTCATAGGATACAGGATTGATTTAACTTGACAGCAGGAATTACAAATAAATGAGTCGTGAAGATAAACTTCCATCTTCCTCTTGTCTTTATTTTGAGATAAAAAATCAACCAATTATACTGAATTGGTTTCCATGGTGATTAGTACAGGCTTAATTTGATTGGACATCAGGAATTAAGAATGAATAAAATGGTCATATAAACTTCACTTTTCCTATTGTCGTCATTTTGACATAAAAATCAACCAATTATACTGAATTGGTTTCCATGGTAATTAGTACAGGCTTAATTTGATTGGACATCAGGAATTAAGAATGAATAAAATGGTCATATAAACTTCACTTTTCCTATTGTCACCATTTTGACATCAAAATCAACCAATTATACTGAATTGGTTTCCATGGTGACTAGTACTGGCATAATTTGATTGGACATCAGGAATTAAGAATGAATAAAATGGTCATATAAACTTCACTTTTCCTATTGTCACCATTTTGACATCAAAATCAACCAATTATACTGAATTGGTTTCCATGGTGACTAGTACTGGCATAATTTGATTGGACATCAGGAATTAAGAATGAATAAAATGGTCATATAAACTTCACTTTTCCTATTGTTGCCATTTTGACATCAAACTTGACCAATTATACTGAATTGGTTTCCATGGTAATTGGTATGCACCACACATGACTGATGTCGTATGAGAGGTGAACTGTGTGTATTTTGCATACCCTTCATTTCATTCAACCCATCTTGTGTGTTTATGGAATTTAACAATTACATTCTCCCATTTCATTCAACCCATCTTGTGTGTTTATGGAATTTAACAATTACATTCTCCCTGCTCAGTTCACACTATCAACAATTATTCTGCAAATCAAATTTCTGCATAAATCTTCACGAAATCCACTAAATACAAAGAATGTAAATATTCTCCAAATCTCAGAATACAGAGGCATATTGAAGAATTATCAAGATTTGACATTTAGGCAACATATAGGTCATCTAGAACTTAAGATGTGCAACACTGCCCTCAGGAGAGTTATGATTGAAAAAAATTACTTTGTAATAATAGCTACCAGTAATACTTTATGCATAATATGCTTGTTGAAATGCATCAACTGTAAAATAATTATGTACATAATGTTTTATGTTAGCATGAATTTAGAATTCCATAGTGTTGCTGCTTCTACCAATAACAATATTTTCAGTTTAGTCAGCTGTGATATGTACATTTTTGGAGATACAATATATATGGACCTTTCTTGCATATAGCGCCCTCTACACAAGGTGATGATTCATGACATATTATGCAAATTGACATGTTTAGGTTCTTTATGTAATGTAAATAACTAATAATAAATAATATTCACTTGTTCATGTATTAAAGTTCAATCATGTAGCGTCATAATTGTGTATTTTATTCTAGAATGTGTTCTGCAAAAAACATTAGATTTTCAATTTTTTTTTTTTTTAGCTTAAAAGTTATACAGCTATTTATGTCCATATATAACCTGGTAATTAACATATATTTACAACTGATCTTTTGTAAAAAATTGAGACATGTACTCTTCTACCACATTTATCTAGACCACACCATAGACCCTCCACCCAGGGTCTATGACCACACTAACAATTAAATGGTGTGACTTTGACACAAACTGTAAATATTTACATGTATTGTCTAAAGACAGATACAAACATGTACCAAATTATATATATTTGGAAGATCAATCCTGTAAATCAAACCGCCTAGTTTCAACAAAGTCAAGAATGCACTGAAACACTTAGTGCAAGCTGCCATCTGAAAACAGACTGACACAGACAGAGACTGAGACAGAGACAGACAGAGACACAGACACAGACACAGACACAGACACAGACACAGACACAGACAAAGACAGAGACAGAGAGACAGCGACAGAGACAGAGACAGACAGAGAGACAGACAGAGACAGACAGACAGACAGAGACAGACAGACAGACAGACAGACAGACAGACAGACAGACAGACAGACAGACAGACAGACAGACAGACATACATACACCACCACTGAAAGTCCATAATTGTTACATCTA
Organism: Glandiceps talaboti; assembly: GCF_964340395.1. Lineage (NCBI taxonomy): Eukaryota > Metazoa > Hemichordata > Enteropneusta > Spengelidae > Glandiceps > Glandiceps talaboti. The sequence goes on from NC_135559.1 coordinate 3,362,891, forward strand.
CATTATATTTGGTGACATTTAAACATTCTGTAAGTATATGTAGCAAACTCTTATAAATAGGTTTTAATGAATAGAAAACTTGCATTTCTTTCATAACTATAAACAACACAAAAATAAGAAGTTTTCAAATATTATCTATTTCACTTCCAACATGGGTAGAGTCTGGGAAAGGATCCTAAAATAAGTACAAAATCAATATACAGATAATGTGATAACAAACCAACCATACCCTCATAGTACTATGATAAAATACTCCTCGAGTACAACGAATAATACTCAAAATTGTACTATAATTCCAATTATGAAACCTGACCTCCCCATTAATCAATTTTGATCAAAATTTATATAAGCACTATAAAACAATTAACAATCCTAAAATTCTATCACCTAATTTTTTTTCTTCTAAATACAAGAATTTCAACACTTGAGTTTTGAATATAATATTCCAATGCCAGCACTACGACAAGACATGGTAACCACTGTACAAATGTATGTCTGTTGTAATGATTACAAGACCTATACACTTGTATCACTTTTGATCAAAATATAATTTTTAGAACTAGAAACGCTAGATTTTTATTACCATTTTTTTCGCCCAAAATGCTAGAATTTGAACACTTTTATGGTGTTATAATCCTGGCAGCGTGACAGGACATGTCTTTATCATGTCTGCTGTATTGACCAATTCTCTGTTTAATGAGGCACAACCAATTCATTGTCCCTGACTCTCATTCATATTTTCAATTAAGTTAAACTCAGACAGTCTACATGTAGAGAATGATAACATAGACCTCAGAAATTAAATAACTATTATTACTCGTCATAGTGTCAATAATTCTGAAAAAAAAAACACAAAGAGCCTTAAACTTATCAATCTTATCACAAATCATGAACTGATTCAATGTACCCATTCGAAAATTGATAATTACATTTCATAATGTATTCATAATATTTTGATATTGATATTTTTGTGACTCCAATTAACATAAAATGAATGGATTTCTGGGTTCAATTCTCCCAAATAATGGTATCATTTATTTATTACCAATATTATATCAAAATAATTCATCAGTGGAAATATTCTATTTTCAAATATAAAATGTCACAATTTTGGACTTTCAAAATACAACTACCATATTTTGATCAACTTGCCACACATTTCAGTATAATTGTCTGCGAAAAGGGTTTTGAACTCCATGAACAGAGATAGTAAAATATGGTTCAATATTTTCCTAAAAAGAGAAATAGATCTTATATTTAAAAAAAATATAATGATGAGTACGCTAACTAAATGCTAAGGAACACACAGGTTTTAGTTACTTCCCGTTCTAAATTTAAAGACTGTATCCATGAGGACATGATAACACCACACATGTGTGAACATCAAAGTTATGATGCTATGAAAGATGGAGGCCTCATGTACACACAGAATGCTAAGTGTTTTTAAACTTCACAGACATCGTAAAACACAACTCTTACCTGAAGACGTTCTAAAGAATCGTTGACTTCGGTGATAACAATAGAAATATATGAATTAAAGTCAGTATCGGTATTATCCATGTCTCCTACAGTCACAACGCATACAATATAGCCAAACACTGTATACAGTCTCGACTTTAAACCAGTTCACATCAGTCACTATAAATCCTTAGTGTCAACTCTGACTTGAACACACGCGTTGTGAATATTAATACAAACACATCAAGTAGAACATAGTTGGTGAAGCCTGCTGCAGCAACGATTGGATGGTTTAGACACAACGACTGGATTATTGGAGGTGTGAACAGGGATACAAATGCAGCAACAGATGCAATGACACTGCGTCTGACACTATTATATGTCTATAATGCAGTCACTGAATTATAAATTAGATTGATTAATAGGTTGCTCAACTCTTCCCAGGAGAATTCAACATTGGAACCACATCTGGCTACATGGAATTTACTGATTCAACTCATATTTATCACAGTTTGTGTTATGTTTTAAACCATGCCATAATTGACAAGTTAAATTTACCATTTTCGATATACCGTAAACAGAGTTTTTATTACATTTTGACATCATCTATGACAGAGAGAGGACAGGGAACAAATGCAATTCAGTATCGTGTTACTTTTTACAGCCTTTTTACAGACTTTTTACAGGTAACAGAAAGGAGGAGAAAGACAACATAAATTCACAATTTCACAGTCTAGGTTTTTGATGAGATTTTTCATACTTAATACAGAAAGAGAGGTGTGGGTGGCGAGTAGTACGGTTCCAAATAAAATTCTGTTTCAGACAAATTTTACGTTTTGTGGTGAAGGAAAAACAAAGGTCTATACTTCAATCCAGTGACAATATTTTCTAATGAATGGATTCACTGCATTTTGTGAGAGTACCACCAATAAATATTGGAAATGTACAAAAGTATGGGAACTGTTACAGAAGGTGCTTATAATCTTTTCAGTAATATCAAAAATAATGAGTAGCAAGGACCCATCTACTGCTATTACATCACTTCATTCAGGATACATGTATCAATACATCATGATTATAGATTTGATTAGTAATGAAAGGTCAATAATAGAGTAATATTGTGATGAATTCAACATGCATGGATACATGTGACACATTGTCTAGTATTAGGATATCATACATGTATATATATAACATCACTTATTAGTATTTTACTTTGGGATTGGAAGAAAGGCCAACTTTGAACACTACTAACTACTACCTGTTCAACAAGTCACTTTAATATATGGTATCTATATATTTTGCTACGAGAAAACTTTGCAAATTTAGGGTCTTCAGCAAGTTTTCAAAGACTATTTTTTTACTAATTACCAGACTGGTACATTGTAATAATGTACAAGAAGACGTTTTAGTCACTATTTATTTTTGTGTTTTTGTTTTCTAGCAAAATTAGCAAAAATAAGTCTTTAGCGAAAATTTTCAGGTTTACAGTATATCTGAATATTAATTTTATTCTGACTGACTGACAGCACCTTATACTTTAAAACTAAATTCATAATATATTCAATCATAAATCCATACAGCCTTCAAAGTGATAAAATAAGTAATATAACTATCATAGTGAGAAATATTCATAAAACTTAAACAGTTAAAACAATCCTAAAAACAAAAGCAATTTTTCAAAACAAAAGATGATGAAACCATTATCAAGAAGAATTATTACAATAACTACTGGTTGAAATGACACTATTGAAAGAATAATTTCCATTAAAAAAATACTGAACTATTCTCCAATTTTGTGACTTAAAATAATGAAGTTTTAGACTCGAGTTATTTTGATGCCATAATAAGGCTGAAAAAAGACAAGAAATGAGCACTTAATTATTTATTCATCTTTCATGACTGACACCTATAAACAAAAGGAAAACATGTCAGTTGATACCAACTATAGATGGCGCCCTTCATAGAGAATGCCCTAAACAAGTACATTCAGGTACCACATACTCTACATTTGAACTACAAACTATAATTGTCTTCTAGTTTAGCACTTGGAATCTAAGTGAATTTTAAACGAACATAGGTATTTCACTGATCTCTCAGGATGTACAATTTACTAGGATTTCAATCAATACTATGTGAACTTTACAACAACCTCACACAAAATATTTTGTTGAGTGACTTCTAAGCAGCACACAATCAGAAAAGCAGTGAAGCAAGCAACTTAGTAATAACACGACATGGTAGAGCAATTAGGCGCTGACAGACTGACTACTGTTACTAAATGGTATCAGTTGTTGGTAATCATTTGTGTTATACAAATGGAATTTGTACATGATTAGACACAACTTTTTAGCATGTTAATTATTGAAAGGTATGTCTGCTCTGTTCAGAAATTAATTTAGTTTGATATTTCAATGTACAGTGCTGGTAAACCTCCAACAGTATGTTTGATCTGGTTTTCTAAATAGACAATAAGAAATCAGGCCAAGTTTATACACACGGTATTGTTTTTCATATATTATAACATAGTTGTGGAAGATCCTGGTAAAATTGGAAAATAAGGTAAATTTTGTAGTAAATAGTTCTTGTTACATGACAAAAAGTTATGAGTAACATTTCGCCTTTTCAGGTTGACAGACTTTGTCAAGCAGTCTATTTGCTGGCTTTTTCACTAGGTATCATGTAAAGCAGATTTTACCTCCTTTGTTCAGATTTTTACAACCATTTACACTAAAGTGGTAAGATTTTACCTACTTCATTCATATTTTTACAACCATTTACAATACAGTGGTACTGAACTCTTTACTGTAATTAAAATGAGTGAAGAATTTGGGTAAAATTTACCTACAATGTACTTTGGCATAAAAAAACAAACTGTGTGGTTCCGACTACATGTACACTCAATTTTATAATAGGTGGGGTAGGTAGATATTTTATTTATTTTTTTATTTCAGGTGTGAGTGTCTAGGTCAGGTAGTTATGTGTTTTCTAAATGATTTCTTCCCATCATATGTACACCCATTACAGATTGGAAGAACAGTTTTATATTGTCTTTTTAAGCTGATGTCAGTTTCCGCATCCACTATTTCTGGCAAGTCTTCACAATTTTCGCGATTATATAATTTATTTCTCGAACATGTAAAAAAAGTTCAGGGTCAGCAGTGAAAAACTAGGTGGGGCCAGTATTAAAATGGAACCAAACAATTTTTTTTTTCTCAGCCTTACCACCATTAACAAAAATGCTGATACCATACCGAAGTGTTAGGGTTGGGAACTCAGGTAGATCTTACTTATTGACAACCATTAACAAACATGTTAATCAAAATATAAACATATTATCCCCAAGAAATATGTGAATATGACTTTACACCTACATGCCATGCCATGACATTTATGATGAAGTATTTAATCAAACAATAATATTCTTGAATGCAAATATGAAAATATTCTCACAATTAAAACTTAAACAATTTCTACAAAATATTGACATGACATGACATGCATTCACATCATAGTTGACATGTCAACAAAAGTTATGATTCTATAAATACATAACAGCAACCTTGAAACAAGACAGTCTTCTCTGTTCAAAGATATGACATCCACCACCAGTGTTGCCCTCTAATGATAGCCAAATTTTGTTGATGTGGGTCAAAACAATAGCAACTGGGATTTCTTGTAAGTCACCTTATAGAAAGAGATAGAGGAACACCAAATTTTGGTGAATCACTAGAAATTGTGTGTCAGTGGCGTATCACATTGGCTTAGGGGGGCACACTGCACACCACTACCTGCTGTTGTGGATGGACAGACACAGAGAGACAAACACTTGGAACAGAATGGACTGAGAGACAGATCTAGATCATTCCCCTAATGTATACCATAACCTTCATAAAGTTTCATAATAGTTTTCCTTGTACGATATCAAAAATTGGCAAACTTAATTTCTCTATTATATCTTGAATGTGGCTGTATGGTGTATGGCACCATTCTTAAGGCCATTTTTAACATTCAGCCATAACCTGAGCCTTGTTAACCTTGCCATAACCTTGCCTTGGCTGAGTGTGGCTAGATCGCTTTCAATTTATTAAAGTTTCATAAACTGTCCAGGTCATCAAAAGTTGGTAAGCTCAGTTTATTGTATATGTTTATTTCCTTTGGTTGTACGGCATCATTTTACGACCAGATGTGAACACAACATACAGTTACTGACTTTGTCACAAAGAGAGTGCCTATATAATATACTATATATCTCTCAAAGTTTCATAAATGTTTTCTTTGTAGGATATCAAAAGCTGGCAAACTTAATTTCTCTATTGTATTTTGTATTTTGAATGTTCATTTCCTTTGGCTGTATGGCACCATTGTATGTATACAACCAAGAAGTATGAAACATTCAGCATTCAACCAATGACCTCCTTGCATAGATTAAACTTTAAATTCTTCCCCTTGACCCACATAAAGCTATAATGAAAACAAATGGTTCACTTCACAAACATTGTTTGTAAAGCTACTACATACCAAACAAAAACAAATGTTGACTTCATATCATCTCTTGACCTAGTGAAGCAAAACATTGAGTACCAGGTACACATCACAATGTTGGAAGCTTTTGGCAATGACAGTGAAAGTTATGAATTAAAAACAGAAACAAGTCTACCATGTCCATACTTATTTCTATATTTGTCCTAACAAAAAAAAATTGTGTGGTTCAGATTACGCTCAATTTTAGAATAGGTGGGGTAGGTAGATTTTTTTTAATTTTATTATATTTATAAAAACAGGAGAGCAGATAAAAGAAAGTGGTGTTGTGATATTTTTCTGATCATCCAGACATAGTGGCCATAATTTAAAAAAATATTTTTTGATTAAATTCTATAAATACAATCTGGAGTCAGCTGGGTCATGAGAAACATGGAAGTAAATAGAAACACACTACTCTATACCCTTTTCGAAAAGTTGACTCCATATATAGATGACTTTTACATTATACCGCCATCACACCACAGTATACCATTCAACAAATAACATACAATGAATTCTTTGTCGCAGCATACCAGGAGAACTAGCTGTTGCTTGTCATGAATGTTCACATATTTCACAACAACCATGTTTTTTGTTGTACTGGTTTTAAATAAACAAATGAACATCAATCATATATGAGTCCGTTAGCGTGAACAACATAACATAAGCTGTTTGCATTGCATCATCTACTTCAACTTTTAGTATGTCAATAAAGGTCATAATTTCAAACTTTCTTCAACATAAAACTGTATATTTCTCCTTTTAATTTAATTCTGGTTTTCTTCCATAATTAGTACATTACATTGTTTTACTCTACAACAACCAAAGAAAGTGAAACAAATCTGCCTCTATTACGGCACTGTCCAAAACATGCTGTCAATCGCAGTGTCGCGGAAGAAATAACAGCTCTGGTGTGCAAGAATGGAGAAACAGAAATTTACAGTTTACAAACAACAAATTGTTAATCTATATCATGCATTATTTACACTTATCTTAACCCTACTTTAGTTATCTTTCTTTCTTTTTTTAATTTGAAGTTTATTAACCACTATTAAATATATTTCAAAATCCATAGATTCCATATAGATATTACCGAAGTAACAGTAAATCAAGTAAATCCTGTCTGAGACTAGAGACTAACCATGGTTTCAAATCTCCAAGATCTCCCTTCACCCCTGAGAAGAGCCATGGATAGCCTCAACTATGTACACTAATCCTGTCTGTGTGTTCATAAGTAATTCCATCCAACACTAAGTCAGTCTTGTACTTGAACAGTACATGGCATTCAGGCATGCATGGACATACCTTAGGCTTACATACATGTACTTACAGTAGCAGTACAGGGTATAAATCAACAACACTATAATTCAGAATGTATACTCAATAGATATAATCACTGCTACAGTAGCTACAAGTACCCTACTTATTGTATCAGGACATACAAAATGTATCTATGCCATATGCCATGCAGCATAGTCTGTGAGATACAACTTTCATGCCACGCTATCAACTAAGGCTGAACAACGAGATGTATCTATGTCAGATGCCATGAGGCAAGTCTGTAACTTGTAAGATACAACGTTAGTGCCACGATTTCAACTAGGGCTGAACAACACAATGCATCTTACAGTACCTTAGTTACAGTCTGCCATGAGGCCAGTCTGTAAGATACAAGTACAACCTTCATGCCATACTCTCAACTAAGGTTAAACAACACATGGCACATTTGTATCTTACCTCAGCAAAAACACTGACCTTACTTGCAAGCATACAAGTATATTATTATACAGCCTGTATGTCTGCAAAACTATTTTACAATTGGCCTTTTTAATACATGTATGTCATAGTAATAGCAGAACTGCCTTCGTATACAAATTATGGTAGTGGTTTCCATGGTATCAGTCCTGTTATCTCTACTGGTAGCTTGTTTACTGAAGATACCACATACCACACTGACCTTTACCCTATGACCTGATAACAACATGATACCAGGCAACAAGGTCAGTTAAACTGAACTACAATGCCTGACAAACACATTCAGACCACAATTTTAGAGTTCCAACAATTTTTGAAGGCAACAACCTGGCATACTTCATTGTAGTTTAAATGTCAACTGACCCTTAGGATGTTCACAGGGGAGTTCAAGTCATTTAGGCAAAGACAAAATTGTAGAAAGTGCTCTCCTGTGGGTTGTGAAGTATACTGTAAAAGTCAAGGTGATCTATCATTGCTATAGCTTATGAAATATGCATCTAATGGTACTCTATGTACATAAATCTTAGTATGCAGTGTACATGGGATGCATGATAAAGTAGATTCTCCCAAGTTTTCAACCTAACATGTATCCTTATTCTCACCAGGCCTAATGGCACTAAAATGTACATTTTTTGGTACAGTACTTATTACAGGCTTTTTAGACAGTACAGACAAATAGTTGATAAATAACTCTAATTGTTTTTTATCGACATAAGCTTTTTTCAAAGTTTGATATTTATTTTACTGACATTGATTTGATGACATTTCAAAAACTGCTGTAAACCCTACTATTACTGCATAAGTACACTCTTTGATATTATATATTGTGTACATGATGATATGACATGGAAAAAATATGGGTATGGGCTTTAAATCTATGATGAGCCATAAATTATCTACATACATGATCCATACTGGTTACTACTGTACAGTGATACACAGAACTAGATTGTCAGTGAAACTTAATACTAGTATCTACCATGCTGGTATAATAATAAATACACATTACCAGAAATCTACACTAATTGGTTTTAAATTATTTATAGACAAGAACATTTGCTACAACACACAAAGGAATATCAGTCAATTTGTATCAATGCAATCAATAATTATTCAAATTAGAAAAAATCAACAAAAGGAATCAGTTCACATGTTGTATTTTAGATTTATCAATACTTTTATTCTACTTGTTTTTTCTTCTTCTCTCATATTACTGTAATTGACAAGTTTATCTACGGATTCATATTGGCCAATGTAAATTACTCTTTTATAACTGCAAAATGGAAGTTTGTTTAGAAATTCACATCACATAAAGACCATTTTGCTATGATTTATGTCAATTGATTATTCCTAATTGTAAGACAAGGAGTGTAGTTTACAGATTCCTATCACAAAAACTGACTAATCAGTCTTAATGGTTTGTTAGGTCTAAAATGATATGTCACCTGTACAGAATTGTAATATCCATGTATCAAACCAATTATTTCTATTTCAATATCATGTTATCATGTAAAGTTAAACCAAAATTTATTATGATGGGTCAAATGATAAAAGGTGCCCCCTGGTAATTTTAAACTTTTGTTTTCATTTTGGAGCCTAGACAACAAGAGCCTATCTGGGTTTTCTTCTCACTTTAATTAATAAATAAATATTGTGGAAGACGAGTGCAAAAACATAAAAAATAAAAAATGGAACTGCTGCAGTTTGAGTAGCTGAAATAATGTAGTAGCATTAGTCATTCAAGACTACAGGTAGGCTGCAGTTAGGATAGCTGAAATAGTGTAGTAGCATTAGTTCTTCAAGACTACAGGTAGGCTGCAGTTTGAATAGCTGAAATAGTGTAGTAGCATTAGTTCTTCAAGACTACATGTAGAGAGATATTTCAATCTTCATACTACTGAATTTCAATAATTTATTTCATCCTCTCTTTTCTTCACTTAAAAATAAATGGTTAGTAGGTGTTAAACACAAAGTACTGCTATTCAAACATTTAGAAAATTCTTGAGAACGATCTCAGATGTTTACCAACATCTCATTAGTATTATAAGGAGCCTATTGTATAACAATGAGCAGATGTCAGTGTTATCCCTGACAATGCTGACAAGATGTTGTTGAAAATGCAGGATTATTTTCAATCATTCTTTGACTCTTTGATTACAATATTTTACACCTAACACCAATCTGATTACAATTTGATGTGATGAAAGTGGCTTGGTTTCTTTCATTGTTTTCATCTATTTCCATCATTTTGCACTTGTTTTTTATTTTGTTGTTCTGGTGATCACTACCTTAGTGGAAAGCTGGTGATCACCCAAAACAACAACATTGAAAATAAATTAGGCGAAGTGATGAAAATAGAGGTAAATATTAAGAAACCAAGCCACTCTGACCACATCAGATTTTAATCAGATTGATCTAACTTGAGAGTCCAAAAGTATTCATTCTCAGGTCATCAGATGGTTTTGAGAGAACTCTGGGTTAACACAACAAATAATTGTACTGACCTTGGATAACAGTATTAATATTTGACTAAATCTAAAGGTTAATGGCCAATGCAGACTTATACAGTCCGAGTCAATAAGTCTCACCAGGAAACAAAGTCTTAAATTATATCATACTATTATCAAATAACATGTTTCCTTTCCACACTCCAGTGTAACATTTTCACTCTGACATCAGTATTGGATTCCATTTTGCAATGTGAGAACTTCTACAGAAAGGAAGTACACTTAAAAAGTTCTAAAAGTAGACTTTGGTTACTCAATTACACTGTCCTTTCGCTAGCGCTGCTTTCATTTCAACACACTCTGGTAAAACACATGTCTGCCAATTAAATGCATATGTCCTTCCTCTTCAACCGATAACCATAAATAAAGCTTTATAGCGATATCTTCTTGCCTCACTAAAACTCCACACAAACCATTCACTATCACTATCAGTATCTTTCATTGACATTACATATATAAGTAAATATATGCACCAGACAATGAAAAATTTATAGAAAGATATGGCCAGTTGTAGTGTCAGTGGAATGACCTAAATTTTGGTATTTTCTGACTTTTCTCTTTGATAATTTTTTTGACAGACATACAAACAAATGCACTGAAAGTCTACATACAAAAATTAAAAGTTTAGTATCTTCATCAGTACAACAGTAGGATGAAATATGGATGGAGGGGGGAGCAGAATGAAGAATTGACTAGTATAGATAATAACGGTAAAGGACACAGAACATGCACTGTATTCACACATCACCTATAGAACAAACAACACTGTACTATTTGAGAACCAGTACACACACACTCTAATCACATACACACACATGTACAAATTTGATTAAGAGAATTATTGTAACAAAATAATTTTGACTTCACATTATTTATCACCGGATACACAGTTATTATAAAGATTAATTTCTGTTAAAATGTTTTCATTTATGTTTAGAGGAGCTAAAAAAAATAGCAATTACTAGTAACATTTATATTTATCCACAGCTGGACATCAATCAAGGTTTGACAGTTTTGGGGAAATCTGGTAACGTTTTTGTGTTGCCCTTGTGTGTGTGTGTGTGTGTGTGTGTGTGTGTGTGTGTGTGTGTGTGTGTGTGTGTGTGTGTGTGAAAATGTTTATCAAAGGCCACTGCTCTTGTGTATGAATTTTAAATCTTATTCTCAACGAATTCATGTTCACTTTAAAATTTAGTTAGCTAATCAAATGATGTCAGCAAAGATACATACAATGTCTTGGTAAAACAATTATAAAATTATCAATAGTGCGTAACACACTACCAAAATGGAAACATCGATTTCTCTATGATATGTTAGATTCTGTAGCAAAGGGAAAAATGCAACACATAGCCTAGGGATATACAAACTGCAACAATGGGTGTATGGTCTATGGTTTGCTACCTTGATCACAATATTATTTTTTCCATGTACAGTACATTCTTATTGTTTTTGGAAATCATTTTTGATCTACACAAGTCTTTATGAATTATTGTGCAAAGTTAAAAAAAGGTTGTCATAAAATGTCGGATCGGCCTAGGGCAAAGTCAAGTATGGGAGGGGCACCGTGGTGGAACATCTGCATGCAAAACAACACTTCACTACACCAGTGCTTTGAATCACAAGTGCAGCCAGTCACCGCTACTATCGACGCAAGGTATAATTAATGTATACATGGACCGATTTGAGAATTAGATTCAAAGAATATCATATAAATTTTGCTAAACCACTTTATTATTACCGACCCCACTCCAGTATGTTCACGCGCTGCAGAGGTACACCTCCAACTGAGTTACACAGACTACACATTTAACTTACCAAAATTCGGCTTTCTCTCACAACGGCGGATACGCTTTCGCGCACTTGTTTAGCTGTCTGGCGCTGATACCCGGAATTTATCCTGAGTTTCACATGCGAACGTTCCGTAGTCATTTTGGCATCTAATTACGTCTGGGAAGCAAAAACTTCGAGGAGGAAACTTCACCTTCAGACTTCGACTTCAAGTCGCCATTTTCAAAAATACTCCCTAGGTGTGCCAAAATCAATGGTGGGGTAACTTTTGCATATTTTTCATTTAGAAATGCTTCAAGGGACTACAATGCAAGTTAAATGATTAATTGCAAGTTTATTGCGCTTATTTTTTCGAGAATACCTGCACATCTAAGACCTATCCATAAATATATAATTTATTATCTTGGCTTAGGGAGTAAAATTCACAGGAAGCATTGCATCTTGGGAAAATAGGAGCAATAATCACATGACAGTCTGTGCGTCCAGATTGACATTACATCAACAAGTTCGAGTCTACCGACAACAGCGATCGTCTCTGGTTAATTCCTCATCAAAATGTCCAGTAAAATGAAGAAAAAGGTAGGTGTCGATAGATACGTAACTTGTGATATGGCTCTTTCACCTTTTTGAGGAACAGATCGTTCACGGAAAGAGGTATACCGAGGGAAAGTCCCACCACTTTAGGCATGTTAGGGTGAGTGACCGAACGAAGCCCTATATCCGAATGATGAAAACCCCGATGACTCTTATCGCCGGGAAGCCGGGAAACATGCTATCCCAGATCCTACACACAGAAACATACGTGATGTTGTTTTTAAGTGACCAGACGGATACTTCACTTTCTTATCAACCGATCTTTACGCTCCTCCTCATTGCCACCAATATAAGTGAAATTTTTGAGAGATTTATGGGACTCTTGAAGTTTACGTCACGAAATTTCTATGATCTCATCAGGTGATTCGCATGTGACCTTATCCTACCCATTGTTCTAAAGCTTCTTTTCCAAAAAAGCGGATCTGAAATTAGTTTTTGAACAACATTTCCAAAATGTCTCGGGTGTATACCAGCATAAATGGAACAAGGCGTCGTAGTTCGTCGAGAAATCGTGTGTCGAACAAGAAAAAGGTTGGTGTGTAGTAAAGTTACACAAAATCCAAATGTAAACTACTTTCTCACAGTGGCTATGCAATGGTATGTGGGAGTATCAGCACTCATTGATCTCCATACTAACACATTTATTGCTGTGGTTGACATTATAAGGAGCCGACATTATAGGTTGCCACATTCTCACGTTTCTTAAACCTTTTTCATGAAAGCCTGGCTGATGTTGGATTTCATCAGTCAACATTACATTTACATGGGATATGTGCACAGTGCAAGAAACTGATGCAATACAGTGCAATGTTAAAGTAAATGAAGTAATGTATATGGTTTAAATTTGTCGAGCCTGTCACTTTCATTTACATTTCAGGTAGAAATTTGTTTGTTTAATTAAATGAAAATGTTACTTCCTGTCGAATTTTAGAACCCATGTCAGTGACAAAACTGGTTAAAATTCAATGTTACTATAAAGTTTACAGGGTAATATGGGCCCATGTATTCAAGTAGATTATATCCACAAGTGAATGAAAACAGTTATGACAGAAAACAAACCCAGTGGAAATTTGAAATCCTTCAGACTTCATAAAACAAACTTAACATGGAATCCAAGCCTTTTGAGTTATTCCAGGGTCAAGTCCCTTCATGTCTTGTCATTTACATCTACTGTGAAATATTATAGGATAGCACGAATTTCATTCATGAATTTATCATTTCGACATCAGCTGCTCTGTTTTGTTTTACTTCATTCATATCACAAATTAAAAAAAAAATGAGTGTGATTTCACTAGCATTTTTGCTGTTGGAATGCTTGTTCTGTATTGGAATGTTTTCAACTCTGTTATGATTCCAAATACTTATCATCACAATAGTTTTCATCAATGGCTACCCCCCCCCCCCCTCTAGGCCCTATTATGTTTATGTAAATCTTACATAGATGACCAAAATTTGTTGATCAACTTGGTAGATCACATGACTTACACTGGTTATAACACACAAGTAGTTCAAACTGTAACTATGGAATTTGTCATTCTGATGAGGATCATCGACCAAAACAGATTGAAAACCCAATGCTAAAAACTTGGCACTGCTTATGCGTTATAACCTTTGTAAATCCTAAGATAAGTATTGTGGTAACAGTAAATTAGCCAAAGACTTTGCCATCTTGCCTAACCATAAACATTAGAGAGATCTCACCAATGTCATTTGCCAAGGCCAGCATGTCAAGCCAGATAGCTAAGTCTTTTGACTAGTAATATTATATATTGATTTTACAGAGTTACAGTAAATGAAAGCAAAATGTATTTCATTGAATTAAAACAACAACAAAAATACTAATGCATAGAAAATGACTATATCAACAACGCCATAAATTAGACGATAGGAAAGTCAGGGTGTACAAGCTGTATTTATGGTGTGTGACATAAAATAAGAACTAGTAGGTATCTCAGTCTGATAACCTATCAACCATTGTGTTATACATTCAGTCATTTTTCTGGGTTTTATTAGGGACTAGTTTTCATTAATTTTTCACATATAAACAGAAAACAATTGATAAAATTACTTGTAATTGATACATTATATGGTTAATGAAAAAATTTGTGAATTTACCATTGAAATTTTAAAACTGAAATAAAAAACGAAAAGTTTTGTTTGTGATATACAACTGAGCTAAGACTTTCTACACATACATCATGAGGTATGATTCCATACACAGGTCAAACACATGCTATGGACACCTTACCTTTGTTAATCATCTTATACACACACACACACACACACACACACACACACACACACACACACACACACACACACACACACACACACACACACACACACAAATATACACACAGACACACATAGATGTGTGTGCATGGACGTGTGTGTGTGTGTGTGTGTCTGTGTCTGTGTCTGTGTCTGTGTGTGTGTGTGTGTGTGTGTGCAGGATATGATTGGAAAAGGGAAGGTTTCCATAGCATGTGTTTAATTAACCTATGCATTTGGCATTGTTTATTATCTTACACACACTATTCAACTACCTACTACTACCTATGTGATTGTATTCAACAGTATCTGCCACACTACACAAAAACCCAACCCAGTAATACTGAAATCCTAAGAGTCAATAAAAGTGTAATACTAACCTAAGGTTAATTTATATTTATACAGGTTTTATTGATGGGTAAGAGTGGATCTGGTAAAACCAGTATGCGATCCATCATCTTTGCTAATTATATTGCCAGGGATACCAGAAGGTTAGGTGCAACAAGTAAGTAAATGTAATCTTGCAGTATTTTTGATAATCTTGGATGTTTTTGATTACGTTCTGAACCTAAAAGAGCACTAAGTTGTATGATTCTCAAGATGTCCTCAGTTGACTGTCCTTGTAAAGCGGGAAAAATCCATGGATTGACCTGACGTGACCCAAGATGACAACAGCATACAATTAACTGTTTCTATCTGTAACAGTAGTGTAATATAATGTTCATGCTCTATTCATTTTAATAAAATTGAAAAAATGTCTTAAATTAATTAAAAAAGAAGACATTTGTTGTTTCATGTAAGTAATGAATAAAGTTACAATGTCTCTATTGTTACCTAAACATGTTAAATTTCTTGTCAACTTCAGCTTTAGTGACACCAACAGTGTTTATCTTGAGAAAACAAACTTACATACAACTGTTCTACAAAGAATGCAATGTATGTCAAAGCTGCCTGTACATTTGTTCCCACCAGTTGAATAGACATATGTCCTTCAGTTTCAAAGATGATTGCTGTGAAAGGATTCATATCAAGGTCATATAATACTAGAATTATGAAACCACAGGAAATAACCATGCTATAAATTTCTATTTGTATTATAGTTGATGTGGAGCATTCTCATGTACGTTTCCTTGGCAACCTAGTCCTCAATCTTTGGGATTGTGGAGGGTAAGTAAATAGACACTGATTTTTCAAAATGTCACTCCCAGAGGTATAATGGATGGTCAGAAGCGAAGGTCAGCCTGTTTTTCAATCTTGTGAAAGTAAATGTCTGTGTAAGCATAGAATCTAGTCAAGTGGGGGTCATTGGCTGTCACATTTCCCCTATGCCAGGCACTTTGCTAGTAGTCCATTACTTAATTAAAGTTGGTCAGAAAGCAGGCACAAATTCTTATTTGGTTGTTTAAATCTTTTTCACCGTGAGATGACATCAATTGTATCACCATGTGATTAGAACGAACGTGGGGGGTGGGGGTGGGGGCTTACAATGTAAACATGACTATCATAGTCAATTGTCGCTGTTAGAAATTATAATTGAATTTTAGGTTTGAGTGAAAGTCACTAGTGAAATGCCAGGTGATAGGTGAAAGATGAGGGCCAATAATCCCCATATGACTGGGCTCAAGGCTAATGTTTGCCAAGTAGAAAGATGAAGACATTTTAATCTTCATTGAACAGAGACAGAGGGTGATACAAACTTCCAGGTACCTATGACCCCTTATTAGGCTCACATGTCCATAAGGTCATATGGTCTGAATAGTGGGTCAATATGTTGACAGAAACTGAAGTGTGCTGTCAAAAATTTCAAGTAACAATTTTCAAGTTTGTGTTGAAACAACATTTCAAAGGGGTTGGTAATAAAATTCTATTTCAAGGAACAAGAGCAAACATTTTGATATTTTCTATAAACTAATCAAGTGCTATTTTATGTTTTTTGTTATTTATTTATTTTAGACAAGAGGCTTTCATGGAGAATTATTTTGCCAGTCAAAGGGATAACATATTCCGTAATGTGGAAGTCTTAATTTATGTATTTGATGTTGAAAGTCGAGAACTAGAGAAAGATATGCACTATTACCAATCATGTTTAGAAGCTATTCTACAAAACTCACCGGATGCCAAAGTGTTCTGTTTGATTCACAAAATGGATTTAGTACAGGAGGATCAAAGAGAACTGGTAGGTGTATTCTTAGACTGCTCACTACTACCCACAATGCAATTTTTGTTTGCCATGTCTAAGGATCTGAAGAGAGTGATGGGTATATTTTGTCAAGATGACCCTAGTTCTGTAATGTCCGATTTTATATTTTATAATTTTACAATTTTTTTGACCCACCTCATCCCCTATAACCACCACTAATGATTTCATGATATTTCATAACATTATTTAAACCGGCGTTAGAGTTTTCCTTCTCTATCTTGCTATGATCAGCTAGTTGCCATGGCAATCATCATGTCATAGGAACCTCTATTATCTTACTTTTACTTTTAACGTTTTCCTTTATTTTGTAGATTTTCAGGGAAAGGGAAGACGACTTGAGACGGTTATCTAAACCTTTAGATTGTACATGTTTCCGTACATCAATATGGGATGAAACCTTGTACAAAGCCTGGTCGTCTATAGTTTATCTACTTATTCCAAATGTACAACAATTAGAAACTAATCTTGCATCATTTGCTGATATTATTGATGCTGATGAGGTACTTCTATTTGAAAGAGCTACCTTTCTTGTAAGTAAACCTTAATCAGGTGTCGCTATCTCCAGAATTTGTGTCTGTGTATATGTTTGTGTGTCTGTGTTTGTGTTTGTGTTTGTGTGTGTGTGTGTATGTCTGTGTGTGTGTGTCTGTGTGTGTCTGTGTGAAAATGAAGTGTGAAAGATGGTTTCATTTATATGAACTACCATTTAAAAAAAAAAATAAACTGAAAACAGTTATTTCTGTTTTTAGAAAGTTCTTTTCTCAGCCATGATGATGTTTAGTCTTTGTTCTATAAAATAACTCATAACTAAAGAGGTCAACATGTCTTTCCATAATTTCCTGATGAAAATGTTATTTCAAATGCAATAAACACAAACCAAGACTAACTGTAACAACATAGTGACATGCTCTCACACAATGCATCTTGGAACCAGAAAATCGACTATTGTCGTCATTGCTAAGCTAAACATAGTATTGTGTTATATTTTACAGGTGATATCTCATTGTCAGAGAAAGCCACACAGAGATGTCCATCGCTTTGAGAAGATCAGTAACATCATCAAACAATTTAAACTTAGTTGTAGGTTAGTATAGCCTCGTGAACATCATTTATACTGAGAAAGATTTCAAGTATGGCCAAACTGGAGTGACTTTAGAGTTTCAATTAGATGGCACAATGTGTTAGATTTCAAGTACAGTGACATCTACTACCAAACTAGAGAGATTATAGACTTTCAATTAGGTGGCACATGTTAGATTTCAAGTACAGTGACATCTACTACCAAGCTAGAGAGACTATAAACTTCCAATTATGTGGCACAATGTTTTTTTACATCTTGCTCAAATGTTCTATAGCCTGTACCATATTTGTTATATGTACATACATGCTGTATATGTAGACTGTTGGAATGCCAGTCTTTACTGATCACAATGTATTGGAATATTAGTGCTAGAGATAAAACAAACTTCAAAATAACCTTCAGAAGAACTCTACTCACAATAGTTGATTTTGATGATTAACCAACATTGTTATATTTATTTACAGCAAATTGGCAGCATCATTTCAAAGTATGGAAGTTAGAAATTCTAACTTTGCAGCCTTTATTGATGTGTTTACATCTAATACCTATGTCATGGTCATCATGTCAGACCCTGCCATACGTAAGTTATTTTCACAATTCTATAATGAAGATTTTCCTTTCATTTTCATCAAGAAATAACTCATTTTATTTTGTGAAGTTGTTAAATCTATAGTGTATAGTCCATAATCATGTCCCTAGTACAAAATCAGATCAATCACTCCTGATGACTTTTAATGCAATAAAAGGTATGAATGATGGTACAATAATTGAAGAGGTGATATCGAAAGTTTGTTGAGTTTACTCAAAGAAATCACTTGCAGTTTTGTTACAAATTTATAAATTGATTTGACATACTGTCATAAATGAATCTTGTATCATTTTGGGGTATTGATATTGACAAATCTTTGTTTCTATCATGTTTGAAAACTGAGATTGGCCAGCGTTTTGTTTTTTATATTCATTACCAAAACACACATTCATAGTCGGTAACACTTTAAATACTTGAAGTCAAAACTGTTTCAAGATTTCCATTTAGAGGATGTTGGATCAGGACCAAAATGTGGGCATGAGAAACAGTTCCGTGACAGAGCTATAGAAAAAGTTGGTCCAGAATGGTCCTCTGACAAGATAGTACTCTAAGCCAAAACTGGGGGATTCCAACATTGGGGTTTATCTGATTACTAAAATTGTAATGTTTTATTCTTTACAGCTTCAGCAGCTACCCTTATTAACATCAAGAATGCTAGAAAACACTTTGAGAAGTTAGAAAGACTTGATGGCCCAATGGTACGTGGACAGTGAGTGATTGGATGGACCAAACAGTACTTGAATCATGAGTAGCTGCTTAAGATTACATACCGCCCTCAAGTGTCAGTATGGCAGTAATACATACAGAAGATGAAGTGTTGAGCATTTATATTTTCATGTAACAACCCAAGTGTGTTCAATGTTATGTACAATATTAATGCAATGTAACGCCCTGAGTGCGCTCCCCTGATACATACATTTTCATGTACCAACATGGATGTGTTAAATTGTAACACCCTGGGTGCATTCAGTGTAACACACTGGTTGCATTCAGTGTAACACCCTGGGTGCATTCAATGTAACACCATGGGTGCATTCAATGTAACACCCTGGATGCATTCAATGTAACACCCTGGGTGCATTCAATGTAACACCATGGGTGCATTCAATGTAACACCCTGGGTGCATTCAATGTAACACCATGGGTGCATTCAATGTAACACCCTGGGTGCATTCAATGTAACACCATGGGTGCATTCAATGTAACACCATGGGCATGTTCAAAAGGCAAAACACCAGTGAACAGTTCAAGAGACCTAAACCAACAAATGGCTACATACTACAATGTAGTTTAGTAATTTATCTTGCCCTATGGTAAAGAGAATTTGTTTACTTGAGTATACCTCCATTTTGTCTTTCACATACAGTAGCGTTCATCAAGGAAGCGAGCCACTGTGACGTAATGGTGACAAAACGTTTTGTCTCTTAAACGCAACCCTTGTTTGATTGAAATGTCGCCCTCTAGAGGCACTTTAATGAGATGACTTATTTTAATTTTCATGCTGCACAGTGAAATGCCATAACTGAAATGTTTAATTTTCATCTTTCACATCAGAAATGTACTCATTCAGTTGATGTTTAACCTTTAACATTTCAAAACTGTAACACTAGAGGGCATTGTCTATTTAAAAGTGTATTTCACATTCAACAGTAGGTACAAAGAATACGTAATGTATTTGTTCACTTGTATTTTCCATGGACTATATTAGTATAGTTTCAGACATTCCTGATTCTAGTTTATTCTTTGCTGACTTTATTTTGAGAAGAGTCCAAGATTTACAGGTTATTTTAGTATTTCATTTACGCTTCACTAGACTAAGTTTATTTCTTGTGGAAAAGATACCTTTTGTAATGTCTACAATGAATAGGAAAACTTCCAAGCCTCCTTCATATAAAATTTGACACTTTTATGCATTCATATTTGATCTTTAAATTATTACAAGGCTGGGGGAGGTGGGGAGGGGGTTTGATGTGAATTTGTGAAATAAAAAGTAATATGGAAATGTCTGTGAAGGTATTTTTCAAACAAATTTCATTACTTTTCCTTTCTTTCTATCGTAATCATATTCTGTTATGAAATGTACAACTCTGTAAAATCAGACAATTTTTTTTTGAAATGAATAAAACTTTTATTTCTTTTTTGAGTACGATTTTGATGTGTACTGCGGTAGTATTTTGTAAATGAGTATATACACTTTTATATAGCAATCACTCAAACACATTCAAACTTATTTTATACAGAAAAGTCACTCAAGACTGCATAGTATGGCTGATATTTCTTTCTTAATTTTGAATGCTGATATGTTTAACCAGTCAGGCCAAAACTCATTGCAGGCCAGTTCAACCGTCTGGCTATGACCATGGAAGTATGTATTGAACACATATTGCCTGGCCTATATTCGGGCTATAGCACCCGTTTATTACACCCGAGGGACTGTGAGTTACCAGAATCACATGCATGTGATTCTGGTAACTCACAGTCACGAGGGGGTAATGAACGGGTGCTATAGCCCGAATATAGGCCGGGCAATATGTGTTTTGTAATATACCTCGTGCTGTGAACTCGCGGTGGCTGACGACATCGTCAGAAGCTGCGATTTTGACCTGCTGTGAGCGTGCGGTGGTCACGTGACCATGTAAAAGTTGATGGAACTATTTCCCTAGGGAAATAGTCATTCTATTTTCCTATCACGTGACTGATTCTAGCGAATCATGGCACGGCATTATCACTCGGTGTATTATAAACTTCCATATGCCATGACCTAGTAAACAGCGTCCCCAACGTTCATACATATAAATTCTGTAATGAACATAATAGCATTTACAGTAACGATTACTTCGTGTCAGAAATATGTATGGTTCCCACCTGTACATTTCCCACCTCTTTCATGTATCATCCATCATACCCCTTCTCTTGCTCTCTGAAGGCCAGTGACATTTAAAGTGATCAGAGATCATTGCAATATCGTGTTCAATAAACCCTATAACACAGTAAACAGCTCTCCCTCCCCTGATGAAGAAAGTCAGTTGTGATTTGGCAAACTCTGGCAATTGTTTTGTATGAATTGAGTCAAAGTATTGAGAATATAGATCTACATAAATCAAATGTCTACACACACAAACACACACACAGGTACACACAAGCTGTTATGATGAGGTAACACCATGATGACTACTATGCAGGTAAGCGTGCCAAATGCCAATATAGTGTCTACAATGAATAGCTCCCTCAATCTAAGGAGAAACACCTAATGTGAATCAATTCATGGATGGCTACCTTTAAATACAGCTGATTTGACAAAATAGTAAAAGAACGAAAATGTTTACCTAGATATGGTTAGATTATTAGTATTGGTTTCAAAGTTGTTCTCCAAGTTCACTACACTTGTGGAAGTGTATAGTAAAAGTATTTGAAGATTGTAGGACCAAATTGGATACTGATAAGCAGTCAATTGATTTGCCACAATGAATAGACAATTAACTTTATACAAGGAGTCGTCTACTTTTCCTTCTCTCCAGAGATATATGTTCATCAATTTTGTGTTTGAATAAGTTCATGTAAATACATACAAATGATACCTATGAACAAATGCACATATTCAAAGTTGAATTATTTTCTATCGTAGCAGCCATATCATACAAAAATACATTGGATAGTGTTACAAGACAAGGCAACTACCAAGTGTGTGCACCCTGGTGTTTACTGATGATATCACCTCTCAGTAACAAACATGTTACACTTTTTAAACTTTTGCAATGGATCAAGTTACATACAAGGACTTGACACACGTTTTACATTTTTTTTACACAAAAAAGTGTAGTACAGTTACTTTAGTAATTAAAAATCCAAGATAAATACCCAATTCTCATCTGTAAGGCCTCTATAAAAAGAGACACATAACAGCTATAAATCGTAGACATTTGAAGATATTCTCTCTAACATCTATGCTACAACATACCAATATAAGAACTCAAACTGATGAAGACAAATTGAAACATTTGGTGGGATATAAAGTGGTTTTGTTTATTAATAAAACAAGTCAAAGAACACTTTAAATGAATACAGTAACTATTTCGACTGACTGGTCCACTTCAACTAGAATCTGTTAAGGTAAATGGCATAAACAAACGTACCACTGAAACAAAAGCAGTAGCACTTATACATTAATACAGACATACAGGAGTTTATTGGAATTTCTTGGTCAAATAAAATGGCCACCCTTGTTCTTGTTCTATCTATCTATCTACTACATTGTATTTCCTAACTAAACAAACGTGCCTTTTACATTTCTTTTTTTTTTCAGTTCTCTGGAGATAATAGTATACAGGGTTGGCTCAAACAGAATTGGAAAACGGTTACAAAGAGCACTTTCGAAAAACTGTTCAACAAATCGTACCCTTTTGACTATTTTATGTCTGCATTGTGATGTACAGAAGTGAACAACTTGTTCATATACCCAGAAAGTGATGACATCATACTGCAGTGCAATACACTAAAATTTCTGATATCACAGCACTATTTGATGACATCACATATTAATACACAGATACTGTTGACATCATATCACAGATCTCTTTGCTATAAAAGTCAATGGGGAGAAATAGAAACACCCCTAAAATTGCTTGAATAGAATGTTCCATTGAATACAACTTAAAGTACTTTAGGAACCTTATAAACATATAGGGGTAAAACAATTTGAGAGCTCAACTGGCCACTGTCTTTTTTTCAAAGTCAATATCACAGGAAATGACCAAAAAGATGCTTTTTGCTTCATCAGTCTCCAGTCACAAAATATAAATGAAATTTACATAAATTAGAATAAATGAATAAGTAACATGATATGATTTAGGGATGCTTATTTGCATACCAACACCCACATGTTTATATCTGTAATGAAATCTGCATATTCATCAGATAATTTACATAATTTGAATATTTTTTTAATTTACTTTGAATAATAAGTCCTTACAGTGAACCTCTGATCAGACATTTCTGATGCAATAAATTACAGGCGGGAAATAAGCCTCACATACGGGAAATATTTTTAATTTTCTACGACCATGAATCACATAAACTCCCCTTGGGCCAGCTGAACGGAAACAAATGTCGTACAGTATAATCTAGACTAAATATCGACAAAGATCATACAGAATAAAAAACATGCAAATATGAAAGCTGTAGAGGAGAAAAAAGAAGCTAAAAATAAAACACCTGAATTGAATACAAATTCTAGACTTTCTCCTGGCAGTTTAGCTACGACCATGATTGGGCTGAAGACTCAATAATTTCTTTTATACTTAAAAAAAACTGTTTATATACATACAAAAAAAAAACATACCTTGCTATTATTCTAAAGTTCAAGCTGATTATGACGGTGAAAAACTTGAAAATAACAACGTGATTCCTATTTTACTCTACAATGGTATTGGTATCTACATAACATCTTTATATATGCTGACGAAAGAGTCTTGTTACATCTACCATGGCCTTCATTTATCAACTTTAAGTTACAATTTACATGCGTCTTTCTCACCATTTTTATACGTCTAACTTTTTTTGGTTTGGTTTTTGGTATTTCAGTAATTCTAGTTGCATAAGCACATCCTGGAAGATTAGAAATATTCTGTACAAATGTTAACATAATGATGGATTTTAATGACGTATTTGAGCTGTTTGTTAGTTTCACTTGAAAATCTGATAATGAATGCCAGGGGCCATATTGAATCACCGGATAGCCAAATTGAATTCTGGGTAAAAAATCCTCCAAAATGGCTTCTTGTGACACACGTCTTAGATAATTCAAATCTGACAAATGATGAAACTTTCATGAACCATTTCCGTCTTCCATACTTTCTATGCAATAATTTAGGCTATTATTTTAAAAGAATCACAATTTTTACTATTTTTTTATATAAAAAGAACCCAAGTGCAGCACTTAATACGATGGTAATTCTACTATATACAGGTCCAACAGCAATGTTGGAAACAACACATTATCCAGTAACAACACTTTTCTCTGAAATATCTGCTGACATGATCTTTTCAACGAACATCAAATTTGTGCTAAAACACTTCATATGAGGCCAACTCTGCTTACCTTACAAATTCTTTCAAAGCAAAGTTTCAAGTACGCAGACCCCTTTTGATTAATTTGTCACTAGAAATTTGAGTTTTTATATAATGTTTGTAATAATACGAGTTATTTTTATTTTGTCATTCTTACTTTTAAAAAAAAAATCCAAGCTGCCTTACCAACCATTCATCTTTCCTTTTCTCTCCGTGCATTTTATGGAATGATTTTCTGACCTACGGATATATATTTTTTCTTCTTCAAATTTTGTAATTTTAAGTATGACGATGAGAGGAACATAAAATTTTCTTCTTCTTAAAATATGGACAAAGAAATAACCCTGAGCAGCATGACAAATCATAACACAATGTGGCAATAATACAAAAATAGATGAACATATTTATCTAAAATGACAACACAGAGGTATGTAAACATAATTCAATGTTAATTATTTCGAAGATTTTTAATTCAAATCACAAATCTCGATTGAATTATTTGTTTTCCTTAAATTAAGTATTCTGGCATAAGACCATCTGATGTATGTAGTTTGTGGCTGGCCCTAAAAAACTGACAACATACAAAGTTTAAAATACTCTTTCTTACTTACTGTATTACTGAAGCCTGTTGAAAATGATATATTATCACTAAAAACATTCTCTCAACTAAAATCCTTATCCTATGCACATTAACTGTTTCACTTTCACATAAAATGGTATACACAAGACACTCTCCACTCAACTTTGTACTTCGGTGTAAATACACACTTGATATATTAAAACCAGACAATGCATTTTCATGTATATACTCATTTCTATAAACAGCGCCCCCAAACAGTGACACAACTGTGCAATGAGACAGCGCCCTCTGTTGATGACTCCTTCAGTGTTTGAATACCTTAACAATTCACTTTACTGTCACCACTAAATGTTGTAAATGTGATATACTCTTGAAGTAATTTGTGTTTTCACCACAACTTTTCATTGAGTATTTGCTGATTCACACAAGAGCAAGAACTGTTCAGATTTTCAGTCTGTATGACATCATTTTACAAGCTTCAAGAAGTGAATGGTCTCCACCTAAATCTCAATCATGTGATCAAATAATGAGAATTGGTGAGAGTTTGTTCTTACAATCTGACCTTTAACCTTTGGATGTCATCATTATACTTCCACACTTTCAAACACGACTAATAAATTTGGAACAGTCACAATTTTTTGAAAACTCTTTTCCAGCATGTGTCAGGGTCAAGAAATTTAGCATTAATATCCAACAAATGCTGGTGTTTGATCTTTGACCTCTGACTGGATTTGGATTTGAAGTGATTTTTAAAATTTGTGACCAAATGTGATGAAAATGTGAACATGAAATGTAAAAGTTTGATATCCACTATGTGGTATATTTATACTACACAACCAGATGAAATGTACATGCAACAATGATCTTTAAAACAAGCTCTTCACATAAACCAAATACACCTTTTCATAAACACTGCCCTCTTGTGGCACAAATAAGTGGTGGCAAGTCATGCTAGTTTCAAGACTATAAGTAATGATAAATGAATGTTTCCCCAACCTAAAACATAGCAACATTGCCTCACTAGAGGGCACACTTATGAAAAGGTGTATTGGGAAGGGATTTCCATTTTTGTAAATCGAGATAAAAACATCAATAAAAGTAACAGAACAGGTTCCTTTGCCAATGTTTGCTGCTCAAATGATACAGGCACTCACTGTTTCCACATACATAATTCTGATTCAACTTACTAGTATACATTATTGAGTCATACCACAAACATCTACAATGGATAACGTCTAATTTTGGCAAATATGTATTTGCAACATGGTCAGTGAGTGACTACATAATAGATATGGTTGTTAAAATCAGGTCCATGTTTCTGACCTCTGGTATTTAACCTTTGAACCCTAGCCTAAAATGTTGGGGTATTTGCAACATGGTCAGTGACTCGAGTGAGTGACTCTACATAATAGATATGGTTGTTAAAATCAGGTCCATGTTTTCTGACCTCTGGTCTTTAACCTTTGAACCCTAGCCTAAATTGTTTGGTACACTGAGATCTAGTGTGCTAGGCATATTTGGTGACATTTACCACAACAAAATATCTTTATTGTTTGTCTTATTCGTTTTTATATTGCATATTTCACAGTGTAGACTAAGCAATTATTTGAAATCACCCCAGTACATGCTATCTCCAAGTTCTGGTGAAGTACTTCACCAAACAGATGATGACATAAAAAATACATCATTATACACAGAAATTGATGATGTCATCATATTTCACACACAAAACATGATGACATGATCATACTCATAACAAAGCTTGATACTGATGATGTCATTCAGTGGCATTGCAAGATTGGATGACATCATCAATTATCGTGTACTACAAGTCAGCTAACATGCAATATAGTGATATATTGACAAAATTGTACACAACAATAACGAAATTGTTTGCATATGAAGTAGCGAGGCAGAACCACCTTTGTTGGGAGGAGTAGGTCGGTATATAACATCTTTCTCCGTGGCCTTTACTATGATTCCCCTATTTGGTTCGTTTGGTTGGTCACCGCTTCCTCCACTACCTGAACCACTGAAATCATACACTGCAAGAGAAAAAAATAATGCCAACAGCGTTATAGCACAACTGGTACGATATAGGCAATGCAAAATTAAACGCTTTAGAGAGTTAGATTGGTAGGACAAGTTGGTTCATACACACAGACACAATCTTTCCATAAGACAATTCGTTTCTTATTGCTATGGGTATGTCCATGGTTGCTATGTACATTTGTGTTCATATCTCCATGTTTGACTACACCTCATTAATATTATCTTACATGTAATAAACACCACTGGGTTTTTGCTGTTGCTATGGACCTGGTTCGTTTGCTGGGCACATAATGTGTACATTTTTAAAACATTTATCCACTTGCATTACTATTCAACAAATTATCTTTGC
This sequence comes from Glandiceps talaboti, assembly GCF_964340395.1. Taxonomy (NCBI): domain Eukaryota; kingdom Metazoa; phylum Hemichordata; class Enteropneusta; family Spengelidae; genus Glandiceps; species Glandiceps talaboti. Next base: position 3,390,705 of record NC_135559.1, read on the forward strand.
AATATATACCATTTATTAGGCTGTTGCTATGGGCATAGTCTTGTTGCTAGGCATAAATTAAATTATTTTTGAATAATTATGCACTTGCCTATCCATCCCTATTATCTTTACAATATACACCATCACTTGACTGTTGCTATGGGTGTGATCTTGTTGCTAGGCATGTGTCCATTTTTTGAATATTTATCCACTTGCCTATCCATCCCTGTTATCTTTGCTTCACACATCACCATTTGACTGTTGCTATGAGTGTGATCTTGTTGCTAGGTATCCATGCATCCATTATTTGAATGCTTATCCACTTGCCTAGCTATCCCTATCGTTATCTTAGCAATATACTTCACAATTCCGACATGGATACTAAATGCATATTGTTGCAATAACTGAGTACTTCTTGTTGACACAAATACTTACCAACATTAATGGTATTGACACTCTGACCATGATACGCTGTTTCCAAATTTTTAGACATCATCTTAAGTCGTTCAATTTGTTGTCTAACCACTATATCTGGTTTGGTAGAATCTACAACAACTTCTGGGTTGTCATGTTGGTTGGCTAAACCATCAGCCACAATATCTTCCTTATATCTGTTGATGAAACAAATGTCAAGAGTGTATGTTGTGATCCATGGCCACCATTTTGTGTTGTGAACTAAAAAGTTTGCATACATTGTTCTTCTTCAGTAAAATAACAAGAATGCCAAGTTCTCTCATCATTTCTGAATACTATCTTGATGTGATGAAAACCAGCAACTACAGAATGTGTTACACCAGTTTGTGATTACAGAAGGTATATCCGAGTACTGAAGGTCACGTTACTAGTTTCCGACTTTGACTTCAGCATGTTACACCAATTACTGACTAAAGAAAGTGTTACACCAGTTTTTGAATACAGAATGTGTTACAACACCGGTTTCTGACTGCAGGTGTTACATACATTTCTGACTGCAGAAGGTGTTACTCAAGTTTGTGCATCTTCTTGTCTATAATGGTCTACACAAAACACTGGAATACATTTCCATAGACACTTATGATAAAATACCTTTCTTTGTTTTCTCCATTCCAACAATCTTCTTCGTTTGAAACACCAGCAGCAATATTTTCATCATTACACACAGTGTATGGCAGATTGGACCAAAATTTCTTGGCTAGTTTGATTTTGTTCTTGATGTCGCGTACGAGTCTGTCCAAGCTGGTACCTGCAGCAGTTGTTGGACGGGGCTGGTTTCCTTTAGGCTGGAGTCTTTTAGGATCAAACTCAAATTCATCTGCAGATCTCTTGCCATACTGTGGGTTTCCACAACCACTAAAAACCTGGAATGACAAAACAAAACACAAAATATATTTAAAACTATGACAGAAAACTATTTATGACTTTCAATTTTATATTTTTTCATATTAAAATGTCCACATACTACTTTGTACAATTTATGATGTCATTTTTTTATCTTGTACTGTTTACCTTCAAGCAGTTAGGTGATACTTAAACCCCAATGTTTGAATCCCATGGGTTTAGACTAGTGTTATCTTGTCAGTGGCACGCACCATAGAGGTTAAATAGTACTCCTGTACTATCGTACTTCAATTTCAATTGGCTGATCACAAACTCTGTGTATGACTTCAATTTCAATTGGCTGATCACAAACCCAGTTTGTAACTTCAATTTCAATTGGCTGATCACAAAATCTAATTATTCATTAACAGAGAACAGCCACTTTCACCTGTCTTGTGAAAATGCAACCCCCTGATGTTTTACTGCCCTCTAGTGGTGAGATCTTAATAGGCTATGGCATGACTCATTCAACATAATGTCTTTCCGCTGAACAACAGTTCAGACTGTGCTAAAGAATAGGGTCAGCAAATCTACCTGCGGCAAGCCATCAAAGCCTAGTACAGCAAATCACAGCACAAGCCTTCAATCAGACAAAAGCAATACACTTCTATTCAAAAAATTCTCCTGTCCATTCTAATAGCTCATTAACCCAATTCTTCTAAACCGTTATCGCTTTTGTCGCGTTCTCCGACAGTAATTTAGCAAATTCAATTTGACCTGTCTGTGTCATTTACTCGCCACTGTTTCAACAATCTGACAGCTCCGTGATTTTATCACAATTTCTCTTCTCTTACAGATCATTTTACTAATAAATTGTCTGATTTTTTAGCTTTGTCTTTACTGTCTGGCAATAATTATTTCATAGTCTCTGTATACTATGATACATCATAGCTACAAATATACCATCTTTCATTCTGTCGATGTGACTTGCATTTTCATCATTCCAAAACATTCATATTGAAAAAGTGGATGGAATTATAAACATATTCTTGTTCCTGTCATACCTATATAAATGATTCCCTTACTCTTTTCACCTCAAGTGCTGTACTAGCTCACAATCTAGTCATGTGGGGATTTGCTGTACTAACCTACGAATCTAGTCATGTGGGAATTATTCTCTCACTTTTCCCCTACCACACCTGGTATTTTGCTGTACTAACCTACAATCTAGTCATGTGGTGATTTGCTGTACTAGCCTACAATCTAGTCATGTGGGGATTATTCTCTCACTTTTCCCTGCCACACCTGGTATTTTGCTGTACTAGTCATGTGGGGATTTGCTGTACCAGCCTACGAATCTAGTCATGTGGGGATTTGTTGTACTAGCCTATGAATCTAGTCATGTGGGGATTATTCTCTCACTTTTTCCCTCCACCACACCTGGTATTTTGCTATAACATTCAAACCTGTTCTTAGACTGTAGCATCATTAAAGCGATAGGTTGTTCGCAAAATGCCAGGTGTGGTAGCACAAAATAGAAAGCTAAATCCGGGCCTTCATGACTGGATTCCAGACTAGAACTGTATCAGATTGAGACAAAATGATTTCCACTAATTCTTCACAATTCACAATGAAATATTTTTGTGATTTTGTACATTTTTCACAAATAAAGTTCCAGTTTAGCAACAGGCAGAAAAATTTGTAAAGAAATCTTCAACATTCAAATTTGTTACTCCCCATTTGCTAATGGCAAATTCAATAAATTTTTGAGTGTACATAATCCTGTAGACTGAAACACAATCTGTACAGGAAATGGACTTCTTCTAAATAATTTCATTTCTACTTTGACAAATCACCCACCAAGAGAATGTCTGTCTTTGTGAATGCAAGCAATTTCTGACTTCCTCACATTTTTCACAGTATGGTAAATTTTACACCTGACTTAGAACATGACATAAATTCAAGATGGCTGTCAATGTCGGCTTTGCCTCAAGAAATCCCATCCGACAAACTCATTCCAGTAATGCAATCTTTGAGACTTACAGAATATAAATCTGGTCAAATTACAACAACCAACAAATCATCTCTGGATGCACAGACTTGATAGCTATATTCCCAGGGACATTTTTGAAGCATGTAATTTACTTCCATGTATTAACCTCCCTGTGACCCTGACATGAGAGGTAGTAATGATCAACTGCAGTATTTTGGGGGGTCACAGCTAATAGAGCCAGCATTCTATGGTATTCTATTACAAACATTAATGGTGCTAAAACTACAAACAATACATAACAAAGTCCACCATGATGACAGCTCAAATACCAGCTACAAATTTCCCCATTTTGAATACAAGTATGGGGTATTAGAGGATGTGTACAGTTGAAACATTCTCTTCAAACTTTATGGCTGCGTTCTATATGCTTACACTGTTACTAGTTTTGGAACAAAATAAACTTACAATAGATTTACGAGAACAAAATGGGCTAACTATAACCTGAAACAAACAATAAACCATACCACATTACCCTATACTATTTGTCTTTCACTTTTTCTTTTTACCCTGATGTGAAGAAATTCATTCATCATTTCTGTACACACAACTGGATAAATTTAATGTCAGAAGTTAAAAATCAGCAAAATTAAAGCAAAATTAGTCTTCTTCTGTGACAATGTCTTACTATAACAGATCATTTGTATGCATTTGACTAACAGGGAAAAGACCGCAAGTTTATTTTTTAGAAAAAAACTGTGTCAGATCTGGACTATTTTTGAGGGTGCAGTTAACCAAACAGTCAAATACAAACTTTCCATGTTGAATTACAAAATAATTTAGGGAATTTCTACTACATTCCTGTATATGAACAGATTTGTCACGTTTGGCGTACACTAGATTTGTCACGTTTTGGTGTAGACTAGATTAAGCAAGTACACATTTTCTGTGTTTAATTTTGGGGGAAATTTTTGAGATTTTTTGAGCAGGTTCAGTCTTGAAGGTAAAAGGATATGTTTGGCTTTTTTTTACAGCTGGTATGTTGGCATCGTCAATGTGATATACAAAAGTTTTGCAGCCTGCAACTCTAGCCAGAGGTAGTGGGGCCAGCTTTCAGCCTATGTCAACAATAGGTAAAGCTTCATTTCCAATGACAATGGCCGACTACATAGACAGACTTCAAGTAACATCAGATTACCTATTCCTTCAAATCTTGCACCCAACACCACACAATGTATCCACATTTAATCATCTACAGCTTGTCACCATCTACGTCCTTAAGGCTTTTCTGAATCCATAGTTACCATGACAACAGATGCATAATCTCTCTCTTTTGATGAACAGGATTGTCACTATGGTGGTGTTCACAGTTCAAAGCATTCTCCAGTGACAAGCTCTCTCTCTCTCTCACTTTCTCTTAATACATGTCTCATATTTGCATATGTCTTGGGGCAATTCCTGCTATTAGTATTGACTCATTCTAGGTGGTACATTTTAGCAGTAAGATGAAACAACATAACTATTGCATGACACATATCATTTCTGGTTGATATATTCTACCAGTGGCAGTACAGTACAACACACCTAAATGACACTCTCACTCATGGTTAATAGATTTACAAGTCGAGTTACCACACCACAACTATTACTTGACACTAACTACCATTATTGAGAGTACATTCTTTCCAGACCAGTCCACATAAAACAACTCAACTAACTGATGATGGCATTTTCTTGTTAAAATCCAATTCCTATCACATCTGACAAACTAGATGTTACCTTTGACCCCTATATATGCCTAGAATTCTATCATTCCCTTTCAAGACAATTGCCCCCCCCCCCCCCCGCCATGAATCAATGTGAAATATTACCTGAGTTTCTGACTACAACTATCCTAATCATATAGAAAACATGTTTACTTAATTAATTATTACAAAATTTATTTTCTTCATTTCCTGTCAAAGTTGACCATATCATTGTTATTTATGAGTGTGTTTACTTTCCTAATAACATTTCAAATGAGAAATTATGTATTTACCCTAGTTCATAATTTCCAATCATGAGAATAATCAATACATTAAGGGTGACTCTTTTATATAATTTTATGCATCTACAAATTCTAGAACTGCAAGAATTCGTAGGAGCCAAGTTTGTTATAGTCTTGTGCTATATATATTCCTTCATCAAATCTAAAGATTTTTCTTAACAGGGGTTAGAGGTGATACGCGTACGATACGATACCACGTTGGCATCCAGACTACTTTGACACTCTCCGATAGAAAATAGATCTTTTGTGATGAGGTTGTGAAGACAACAGTACTCCATTCTCAAGTTCGCAACCACGGTTCCGGAATTCTGATGCATTCTCCCAAGGTTATGAGCATATGATGGAATGCATCAAAATCTATGTAATTTTTACCAGATTTCTCATTCTCAGTAACCAAGGTTCTAAAAGGTGAGCAGAAAGACTGCACACTGAATGCTGAAAGTTGATTGTTGCTACAGGATTGACCCCTAGTTCACAGCGACCTCTCTCAATGCTAGAATTCCCGGTACGATATCTAATACCCCCACCTGGTCCAGGGTGTGTATATTATTTCTGTCATTCCATCCTTCAACTGAGAGCATTCTAATGTACTATCAACATCAGGTGTGGTCACTTAAAACAGGCATCCATTATAGATCACATACACTACTTCACCCTTTCTCACCACACATTTCACACAAATTCTTCTTTTTTGTAAATTTTTGTTGATTTTTATTCATATTTTGGAAGCAGTATACTTCAGATTGTTTTTAGACCACTCTTGATGCATTCTTAGCACAATAAAGATTTGAAATTTGTGTTGAGCCCACCCCATGGGAATCACACAAATTGTGAGAAATGTGGGAACTGTGTTGAAATTAGACACCTCACTAAACAACCACCAAGAATATACAAATAAATGTGCAATAACAGGGAGACGCTTTTGACATTGACGTCACACACCTTTAAGCTTTTAGTTAGGTTTCATTACATCCCATCAGATTAATTCAAAATATACTCTGTTTGGATAAAGCTTTACTTGTGTGACACAGGAACTGAGTCAAAGCAATGGCCTTCTGTAATCTCCTCTTTGTGATTAAACGTTCCTCTCTTTTCATTATCACTTTTAAGTCTTATTTGTCATTTTTTCACAAAAACAGGCCATCAATCTTTATAAGAAACACAGTCTGAAGAATCTGTATCCAAAATTAGCATAAAATAAGATAAATTTTTCTTTTTCCCCTAAATTTTGATCAAAAACATTGTGGTGGGAAAATGGGGAGTAGTGAAAGGATTACGGAAGACAGAATCTTTGTTGTAAAGGTCAGAAGATTCGTTTCAAGGCTGTTCCCTCCCACCTCCGTACTTCTTGAAGGACAAACATCATTGATCATTCCATCCGACACATTTTCACTGAATGTACCGCTTTGTAGTCTTAACCTTGTCATCTTCAAAATAAACAGTATCCAAACTCTGAAGAAGTGTTTTCTTTTTCAATTGAAGGTTGAAACTCACAATTTAAGGCTAAAATCTTACAGCTCATCCCAAACACATTGATGCTGAAGTTGAAGAAAGGTGAAAGGTCAAACATGTGTACATACAATATATCTGTAAACCTATAGCAACACTTTTGAACAACTTTTCCTTAGACAATATTTAATTAATTGGTTGACACAACTTTCTGCGTGCTAATCATGAACACATTTTGTACTCGGTTTATCAAATACCAGGTGAACACAACATTGTTGGAAGACGAGCACACCGGCCATTGCCAAAGAGATGAACTCAAAATATTTTAGCTGTTTAATAAAATGCCCCCCCCCCCCCATTTCAAGACTTTTATATTTCAATATTTTTGCATAAGTTTCTGATAAAAATAGTGGCAATAATCTCAACCAAAACCAAAACCAAAACTTGCTCAAGACAAAAAAAATTATGTTTCATTTCATCTTGTACCATAGAATGAACAGGATTTCCTAGGTTTCCCTCATGAAAGTAAAATTGTTGGCACGTGGCTTGAGACACATTTCACGTCATCTGAGATAAATAGGTACACAGTCATTATTTTATCTTTCAATGTTTAACAGGAAGCATTTTAAATTACTACATCTTTAATCTTTTGTTTTACAACTGACTCTAATTAACTTTAATTACTGATGATCTTAGCTGAACTTTAGACATATTGTCTTTCCTGTTTTATACTACCTTTGGATCCTGTTAAAAGCCATTTGTGGAAAGTCACCACGCAAAGCCAAAATGTCAATTCCTATTACATGTTGAAACAAGAGAATAGTGAGTTACTCACACAAATCTGTTATTAGCTTTTAGTAGTCACCTTTTGTCATTTATTTGCTTAATCTGACCTACACAATGTTAGCACACTATACCACCTAAAATTCAACTAGTCTTGTCTACTTTCTTTTAAACTGGTTTGTCTGTTACATTAATATTTTATTATTATATTTTGTATTATTTTGTGCATTTCTTAGGACTACTTGTTATGAACAGAGATACTAACATTTTGTGAAAAAATCCCCCACTTTTAGAATTTTCAGTCTGTTTTGATGGAAATTCATAGATAAATATCTTTCACATTTCATCCCACTAAATGACCTTAAAAATCATGAAAAATTTACCAAAAAACATGAATTTGTGTGTGTTACGTACAATTTAGAAACTGTATCAACATTGACAAGCAGTCATCATGGCAAAATAAAATTTGCACAACTGCACTGGGTACAACGCTTCCTAAAAAAATGTTGTCTGCTCTCCTCTCTGGCATAACACAAATAATAATTTAAACATTTCATGAAGTTAAGAAACCAAACTCATCTTTTAGTTTCAGTAGTTTTCATTTTCAGATAACAGATCATACTAATCAACTGAAGTAGGTAGTAATCAAGTTGAAGTTTTTTCATTCAATTTTGAGACTGTTAAGAAGCTGTCTAACATACTATTAAGTTCCACTTACAAAGACGTTCTACGCAATGTTCCTATCTAATTAACGGTCAATAGCTGTCCATTGTGTTCATCAACAGACCTAATCAACATAAACAACAATAAAACAGTTGACACAAACACATCCAGCATCATTATCCTATCAATATACCCTCGGCCACACATTCCCTATGAGTTGCATTCAAAGTACATTGTCAGTTTCTTATTTGGACCAAAACATATTTGAGCCATGGATGTGAACAGTGTGAACACAACAGAATGTATAATGTGATGGATTGTTAGGACGTGACTACATAATGAGATTGTCGTCCACTTCTTGGTGCCGATTCAGCACTCGTTGACAGTTGACATAGCGGTCAAACTCCCAACAAACAAGTCAGCGTTTGTATATCCACTACACAACCTTGCTAACGATGCACTGTACACGCTGACAGATTATAATGGACCACAAAGTTACTCCCGACACAAAAGTTACCTCTTCACAAAGCCTTTTCAAAATGCCCTCCCTTTTCACAAAAGTGATATTTAGCAACCAGTGTAAGTCACGAATACTTCATGTATTGGTTTGAAAACACACAAGTCAAGTGTTAATCCGCTGGTCTGACTTGTTTCTCTTCAAAAATGTAGAATTATTTGACCTTTGATGGCTCTACATTGTATATTCTTTATACAGTCAAACCCTTCTGTGTTGGCATCAACTCAAATCAAATATGAGAATCCTGACAGAAGTAGGGTAGGTTATTCTTTGGCCATTTTCCGAAACTCTACTCTTCAAAAAATATCTACACTTCCACAACAGACTTTGGTTGTGTGTAATGATGTTAATAATTACACTATTCTTTCTGACAATGGTGCACACAACTGATTTGATCATAACATTCCTAGTGATTTTTGCACTATGTTGTGATGCAATGTTTGATCTAAAACTTTCCACAGATCATCTACAACAGTTTGAGGTCGAGGGTCAACTGAGGAGGACAATGGCCGGTACTTTTTTTTTTGCTCTGATTTGTTAAAATATCACTTTTGACTTCTAATTTTTGAAAATACCTTAGCTTTTTTGTTAATTCATGAAAATATGCATCAAACATATTAAAGGAATTTTCAGAAATGGTCAAATTTATGAGAGTTGTTGATTCTTTAGTGGGTTTCTTACATGAAACATACCAGCATCTACATCACTTTCAACACTTAGTATAGTTCTACTTCCATAGCCTATCAATAGGACATGCAACAATATAAATTTTACCACTTTTTCAAGACTGTATTACATTAAAAGTACATATAAAGTACATATACACTTTTACATAGTACCATTTTCAAGAGTCTAAAGTGCAAACAACACAGATTTTATCATATTTAGTCACTTTCTTGAACAGAATTTGAATACTTTCAGAGAAAACACTGTCGTAAATGATATTAATGTAAACACACTATTTTGGTGCTGTTTATATCTCAGTCTTTAAAGCAAATAGTGCACGGATGAAAAACTCTGACACCGGAGAATATAGTCAACTATTTCACAACCTTTGGTGAGAATTCGCTTACTTTGTTTCAATTCTCTTGAAACAGTTGAACTGTCAGGGGACATGGCTTTCAAATACCATGTTGTTGTTGAAATAATCCGTCCGTGCAAGCTTTTCCCTGCTAAAAGCGCTTTGTTGGGATGTAGAAATTAGTGCTGCAAATACTCCATGGAATTTCTTCACTCAGACCTTTTTATTTACAAATGAACAATGCCACGACTAATTACATTAGCATACCAATAAGGGGCTCATGTAACTCATTATATATGCATGAAGTAGCCATTAACAACTTTATGTAAATATATGCAAATATATGTAAATTTGGGGACAGTATCACTTTCTCTCCTCTGCAAGGTATTTTTTGGTAATTAATTCCTGTGATATTTGGTTTATAGCCAAATGTGTGTCACACTTCTGAAAAATTAATGGGTATGTCAGACTGACTGTGTGTGGGCACGAAAGATTAGTAAACCCAGGTCAGAGGTCACATTATGGATGATCTTGGTCACCTGTTACATCCTGGAGAATCGTATAAAATAAACGTAAAGACTTGCAGTAAACCTTTTCAACTTTCAAATATACAATCTAAAATGAGTCCTAATTTTTTACTTTGATGTAACATCTGGGGGAGAGAGAGCCACTCAAACAAACGGTCTTAGAATAAATATTTTAACAAGGTGAAAGCAGCATGCTGTCGACTAAACATCACTAAATCTGTTCACTAAATTTCTTAAATTGGTTTCTTTCTGTGACCTATGACGATAACAGTGTAAAGTACTCACTGTATTTACAATTCAAAGCTAGTTGTTTACATAATCACAAAAATAGAACTTGTGTGAACTCATTGAGTGACGACTACTGCCTTGCACAGTATTAACGCTAGTTTGTATTTATACTTCGACTTTTTGCGTCTCTAGATTTCAGGACTAAAATGGCTACCTGTATTAAGAAAATGATTTCAAACATACCACACATTTTACGCATAATGTATGAGTGGTTTCTTGTATGTTGAATTTTCTCTAAACTATGGGTTTTTTGCAGAACTGGGGTAAATTTACCAGCATTCTTAAGTCATGTTACCAAGACTCCTCACCACTGCCTATTTCTCTATAGTAACGTGGTTTTTTTTGTAAAACCGAGGTAATTTTTAGAGTTCACAAGTCATATCTTATCAAGTTTTCCTACCACAATTCAGCCTGTCTATTGGCTGAAATTGTGAATTTTCTTATGGATATAGAGAAAGAATGTAGTAGAGTCACAACATTTAGTCAGACAATCAAACCACTCTGCAGGAAACTGAATTTTATCAGGTTTTCTATCCCAGAGACTTGGTTATCTGATTTGATAATGTGATTCCCCAGTATACTGTCGAGCCAGATGAACAAGTAAGTCAATACGCTACAGATTTTCCCTTTTTGTTACTGGAGTTCACAAAGACTGAACTACGCAACCAAAATGTTAGGGTTTGTTTAATGAGAGGATTATGAAAACCTGATGTTGTATTTCAAATGACAAATATAGATTTATTTGAAATTTGTGTCTACCTAGTCTGTCTATGTTGTTGGAACTGTGACTACATTAATGATTGTTCCATCTACCAGAAGTAGACTAAGGATTAACGTCAGTGTCTACTATCAGTTTCTTGTCAGTTAGCAAAAAACCTGTATTCTTGAAATTTCTAAAACTCCTTGAATTGGTTGATGTCTATTTTAGTTTGATTATAAATATATTGATACAAAGTGGACAAAGCATTTTAGATCCAAAATAAACCCGCCCCAGACTAAAACAAATTTTTGTAAAAATGTTAAACTAGATTGCTTGATGATGACAGGAATGACGTCTTTCGCATTACAGGGAAGACAACTAGAATTTGTACATTTTCAACAATTCTTTGAAATTTGTCAAAGATTTCACTATTTTCAAGAAATTTTTAAAAATTTGAATTACCAACTTGAAATATAACTGTAAATTTTGAAAATGGTCATGCAATCTACTCCTGACCTTTGACTTAACAACTTGTCTATCACCATGTAACTAATTACAGTGGTCATGTAAGCACATTCCTGAATGGCTCCACAGATGGCAAATATCAGTTGACACCCCTGCCTCCACCAATCAATGCTTATTTTCTTGAGGCTCTAAGGTACATTATGTGATGATATGAGGTAAACAATCTAATATGAGTAAAGTCATTCACCCTTCACTTATGACTAAACATTGTTCTTTTTATCACAGTCTCACTTTTCGATATAAAATTGAAAATTTTCTATTCATTTTTTTAGAATAATGGACTGCGAATAACAAATTTCTTTCCACATTTTATTGCAATGGTTTAAATCTGCACTGTTCCACAGTTCCATATTCTAAGTGCAGACAACATTTTCACAAACTCTGAAATCTGGATATGGTAGAGGTCAGGGGTAAAAGGTCACCAACATCCCTTTTTATATCGTACGATAGAAGTACATGAATTTTAATAACCAACTCAATGAATGTGTAATTTGTATTCTCACTATCTTATATGGCTGGGTGGATGGCGTCAACACTTCTCTATCTAGTCTGTCTATTATTATCGTGGTCTTGTTTGTAAATTGTATTATGCCCTCAAAATAAAGACTGTTATCTGCCGACAGTGATTACAACATTCCAACAAATTGTTTCCAGTCTACAACAACTTGATTTAGTTGTCACTCACTCAATCTCATCAAAATTTTGGCACCTACGATTGTCTGACTAAATCTAAAATTTCACCATCACTTCTAAATTTCCCTCCGTAAGCACATGATTTTGACATAATTATCTGACTAAAAAGTATTCAATATTGTAATAATTCGCAATTACTCGCAATTACAAAATTTGTGCCCATTTATTGAGACGGTATTTTATGTTGCTGTATTTGATGAGATTTGCATACAAATTTTCTGGTGTCTCCATTTCGCTATAAATCTGTATCAACACATACTTGAATACAGATTATAGTCTAGCCTTCCAGCACAATCACATTTTAAATTTTATCAACACAATCATAATTATCGTTTTAAGTGCCTTTATTTTGTATTTCAAAACTCCTATTCTTTATCTTGGATTTAAGGACATTATCCTCAGACTAGGTTGTGTGTCCCCAGCCAAGTCTGTCTGTCTGTCTGTCTTGTCTCCCTCTGTTCATATCTTTAATCGTATATGTTCTACTGATAGCAGAAGGAACTAGAGCCAGATATTGATTTACAAATTTACGTTTGTAGACTCTCTTGGGAGATGTACACACCCAGCAGTGATGTCAGCCTTGAGAATATTTCCCCTAATAAACCATGCCCCATCTTCTTTATTCATTCTGTCTGAATTTCTACACTTCATTTTAATCAGATTCGTTGGTGTTTATCTAACTCCATCTAACTACAGGCATCAATCACCTACACCACAGTCACAGACTAATTGGATTCCCACAATGCAGTACACAGGTGCATTATGGGTACATTTTCATTATACGTGAATGAGGTACAAATCTTTAGAATCTAGGCAATTGAAAAAAAAAGGTATTTCACAGTTGTACTTTCATAAATTAATGATTTTTACCCCAGAAGACTTGGTTTTTACAAAATTTTCTGATCCAAAATAGTTCATTTTTTTAAAAAACTTTTGGAAAAAACCTAATATCTACAAAAATTACTATATCACCCCTTTCTACATATAAACATTTGAATCAAATGAATGCAATATGTCAACGACATGTTTTGAAAATTTATAAAAATATCAAATAATTGGTGAAGGGAACATTGAGTGCTAGTACATCCTATTTTATACAAAGGTGCGTAATTACATTCAGCAGATGAATGCAATTTGACCTTGCATATTTTATTTTCGTTGAGATTTTTAAGCTGTAATTATTTGCTGACTTGGGTTGAGAAAACAAGAAACCAAAGCAAATTTGTACGACAATATCATTTCTAATAAATTGTGTGAAAAAAAATGAGTTAATTTAGTCTTGAATCAACAGTTTTACTGTTATTATGATGGTATAAGCTAACATTAGTGACCTGTATTAAAACAGAGTTCTATTGGAATCAATGATGATATTTTTACAGTGAAGGGTGTCAACAATCTTCGTAAAAGTTAATGTTAACTTTTTGTCGATCGAAACATAATTTCACTATTGAGAGTCTATGACGATGTTATTACATAGCAAGAAATGTATTGTAGACAACCTGGTGAATGTAAACGTCAAGTTTGTGTCTGTTGAACCATCAATCTCAAGTTGACAGTCCACAGCAATGGGTGTCGACATTCTTGGTAAAACTGTTGAAAAATCATAACTCATTTGTACAATTGGTTTGTACAAGGATAAAATAAAAACCATACCATCTGTGTTACTGAATAAATCAAGTCACTTGAATATTTTTTTTCCATTTTTTCTTCCTTTTTAATGAGACTATTTAATACGGCAGGTAAACACAGTAAGAACATAATTACAAAACACAGAGAGAAAGAGAGAGCTTGCTTTAAATTTTGTTTTATGGGGCTATATATTAAGTGTAAGTATGACATGAGAGCAACGCAGCTGTGGTTGTATGACACTTCTTGCATGTAAAAACTCAACTCATTATATTCTACTTTTGCAACAAATAATTACTCTCAGTTGGTTGTCCAACAAAACTCTATGCAATTTGATGCACATTTGCCACAAAGCGAGGATTTCTCTTGACAATAGAAACCCCAAATACTAGTAAATGAAAACTGGTAGAAATCTGGTCCCAACAGATGATATGTTTTCACACAAGTTTTGACAGCTCAGTATACTTTAGTTTTAAATCATACTTACACATGGAATGTCCCTTGTGCTTATTTTTACTTCTTTATTCCCAAAAGACATCTTACATCAAATTCATAACCTAACTTTTATATCAAGGTGACAAATAACATCAATTTTGGAACAAAATGTTCCATTTTTTATCTGAACATCATTAGTCAACTGACAACAGCTAAAAACATGGCCGACTTTCATGCTTAAATTTACATGAATGCTTCAGTTCAGAAACTGCATACATACGAAAACCCATCATTTTTTTTTTTTTTACAAAATCACAATCTTATTCTTATTTTTGTTTGTTTGTTTGTTTGTTTGTATGTATGTATGTTTGCTTGTTTATTGTCATTTGTTGATGAAAAGTGAAAAATTTTGCATTAAAGAAAAAAAAATTAGGAAACACGAATGTGTACAAAATCCTTCTACTTCTAGTACGATACAATCACTAGACACATTAAGTAGAATTCCTCTGTGGCTGAAGGCAGCATCACAAAAACTACAGAAATGGCGATTACTTTCTATAATCATCTAGCCAGTAGCCCATGGCAAAAATGTTCTGGTAAGATTTGGATTGGACATAGTGCTATCAGCGTTCTCTAAGAACTTACCACAATGAAATAAATTCCACAGTTCAAACTCATCACAAGTTCACACAACAGTTCACAATTCAAAGTATGCTGTCTTTGATGGAGGTACCTCTGCAGAACAACTTTTTGGATCAAATTACCAAATATGGTCATGGTTATGATATTGTTGCCATATTTGGTAGCTTATTCCAAATATGGCAGGAAGACTAATAGAGCTCAACCACTGGGGAAGTATATATACACATATTTAGACATAGCACTACCAAATATGGTATACAACATTTAAGTGTCTGAACAAAGTTATCAAATTTCCATTTATGGCAAAAATATGCCAAATATGGTAAATATATTTTGCATATCAAAATAGTTTATGCTCACCTTCTCTGAGACTGTTTGGCCATCTTCTTGAAAGTTCATGATAGCATCTGAGATCTTTACGTCAATAGGATCTACCACTGACTCTATGTTGAAAGGGCCCTCCAGGCGTTCAGCAAGCATCAACATTTTGTCTGCAAATAAAAATATGCCAAAATTCCATGGAATTTTAGATAATGAGCATAATGATGCAAAGTGTTGTCTTCCTGGGCTTGTATTTCTCTAAAAACATGTTGAAAAGAAAAATAAAATATTTGGCTGAAGGCAATGCTGATAAAAACGAAGTCAAAATGCCAATGTCCTTGAGTTGGCACCTCTTCTTCCCACACAGCTGAGTCAAAATGTCTGTCTCCTTATGGTTGGCATCTCCCCCGCCACAGGCAACAAAATTCACAAAGACGGATCAATGTATGTGGCAAGAAATTCACAGCTACAAAGTATGTTTCTGATTTACAAAATGTTATCCTACAATCTGCAAGGACGACCAGAGAGTCTTTTTTCAAAATAGGTTTTCAAGATTTTAGAAAATGGCTGCATAAAAACCGTATGTACGAAGTAAAAATTTCACGTATTAACGACATTCTTTATTTTAGGTTTCTAATTATGTCTCATTCCCATTCTGAGTCTAAAATAATATCAGAAAGCACTAAAAACTACAAAATCAGAACAATACTTTATCAAAATCTGGCGACAAAACTGCTGACATACAAGTGTATTCTAGAATGACTTGTCATTCCATAAAGACGACTGGCATCGGCATCCAATGTGACAATACAGCTCAAGAGAAGGTTTATACTCCACACATTTTTTTGTTATGAAACATGAGACACACAGACATTAGGAATCTTACAATGGTTCATTACTTGTTATTTTACATGTACAATACAGGCAGACAGAGAGACATGGACAGACACATTCACAGCATGATAACTTCAATTTAACTCTTCTCACAAATTACTGGCAATTGCTTTCCACCACTAATCAACCATCTGCACTGCATGAGTCTTCAATTCTTTAATCAAACATCCCTATACATCTGGCTCCTTAGATCATACCTTCTTTTTGTCATTCTCATTACCATACATCCTAAATCGCCCACCATCTTATTTTGCAATCATCAATATGGACAGCTGAGAGTACTCGGGATATTTATCAATTATTATAGCAATCCTCAATAAGAATGAAATCCGCCACTGGCATTGGATTGACCTTTGACCCTAGTTCTATTACAGCCAAGGGCTTCTACAATCAATACCAAAATGATTTCTTTCTTGTAAACTACTCAAAAGACATCTATCTGACTGAAATTACTTCAGCTGATTCTCTGATAATCTTCTCTACCTGCAGGTTGGTTCTCATGTTTGTCTCTAATTGCTTTGTTTCTTTTTCTGCGTCTACACTAGTGTCTATTTCTGTCTACACTAGGGTCTATTTCTGTCTACACTAGTGTGTGTGTGTCTACACACATAGTGTCTGTATGTTTGCCTGTCCATGTGTGTATGTATGTATGTATGTGTGTGAGTGTGAGTGTGTGTCTACACTAGTGTCTGCAGTACATTGTATGTCTGCCTTTGTCTATACTAGTGTGTGTGTGTGTGTGTGTGTGTGTGTGTGTGTGTCTACACTAGTGTCTGCAGTACATTGTATGTCTGCCTTTGTCAATACTAGTGTGTGTGTGTGTGTGTGTGTAGTGTGTCTGTGTGTCTGTCTGTCTACACTAGTGTCTGTATATTGGATGTTTGCCTGTCTATACTAATGTGTATGTGTCTACACTAGTGTCTGTATGTTTGCCTCTGTCTATACTAGTGTCTGTGTATGTGTGTCTGTCTCTGTCTACACTAGTGTAAGTCTGTCTCTTTATTCCTGATACACTAGTACATGTCAAGTCAGTCTGTGTCAGTCTACATTGAGTGTATCTTGACACGTCAGTCAGTATATGTATGCGTGTCTGTCTGTGTATCTCTCTCTTCATTCCCAAGTCTGCATCATTTCACCACCTCGACCTCTATTTCTCTCTTCTCTTTCACCTCCAACTATTTCATCTACAATATTTCTCCTTTTGCCTTTTTCTATATGTCTATGGACATGTTTTCATAGCAACAGCTGTCTCCTACAAGACCAAGATTTTCCATCCTCTTTATCTTTTAGTCATCTTCTCTCCATCTATATATATTTTGGGTTATTCCTTTCACATTTCACCACTTGTGTCTCAAATATGCTACAAGTGTTTTCTTCTCCAGTTGCAGGATTACATGGTAAATTTACATGTCAGGAATGTAGCCGAGTACTTGAGGCAAATACAGACTTCGAAGATCTAAATAATCCTCCATTTTAGAAGTCCTTATTTCCGTAGGATATCCTAAATAAAACTCAAGACATGGGCACAGTTCACCTCATAGTACTCTTCATTACTTGAAGCATGTACCAATCCTTTACATTTCCAGTACCTAGTTTCCTCAGGGCCAAAGGTCAAATGGTCACACCATGTATATGTTTTACACACACAAAGAGTATAAACCCATGCTAGCAGTCAGATTATCAACAATAATGAAGCCTATTACAGGAGTTTAGAGCAAAGAAAGACCTATTTCCTTCCAATTTGTACTTCCCTTTGACCAAACAATGGCTGCATAGTGAATGCTCTGGCGATCTAAACAGCCCTTAATACATACACAATAATGTCCCTGATATCACAGCTGGGTATCACAGCAACTTCTCATAGTGTTTTGTTTTTATATATTTCCCAGCATACCATGCAATAATCTCTCCGGCTCTGGATTACTGCTAATGTGGTAGTCTAAATACGGTATGATGTTTAGTAAATCCATTCTGTGCTGGACTACTGCTAATGTGGTAGTCTAAATATGATGTTTAATAAATCTGTGTCCTGGACTACTGTTAATATGGTAGTCTAGATATGATTTTACCGGTAGTAAATCTAATATGAACTGGACTACTGCTAATGTGGTAGTCTAGATATGATATTTAGTAAATATAATGTCTACTGGATTAGTTAATGTGGTAGTCTAAATAAGTTTATGAAATCTAATGTGCGTTAGACTACTACTAATGTGGTGTCTAGATACAATGTTTAGTATATCTAATATGTGTTGGACTACTGTTAACTTTGAACCCTGGGATGTGACATTGACAAAATATACTATACGTTGGATTCCCCCCCCCCCCCCAACATTATCTGTAGAACTGTAATTAGACTGACAGAATCATTAAGTATCTAATGCATGACTAGGCCACGCAGATTTACTGAAGCAGCACTGACAAAGTTTAATTAATGATAGAATAACACACACACACACTATGACAGTTACACTCACTTTACTACTTGGATGTGACTTTTAGTCAAAGTAACACATGACTTATCAAATGGATCTCTAATGATCTTACCGATGTAGTTGTCCCACTCTGTGTCTAGATCAGCATGGCTTGCAAGACAACCCTTCATGACGTTCAGACAGAAGTTATTACATGGCTTGACAGAAGGTAATCCCTTACAGTGGGGACAGTATGACATCTTCATTAATGCCTGGCCACACTCATTGGTTGGTAACACCTGGTGAACAAAAATAAAATATATTAATGCAAAGCTAAACACTTATTAGTTTGTAACACCTGGCAAAAGTCAAATAAAATGTAAATTTTATTGTTCAAGAATATTTATTTTCTTCATTTTTGTAATTTTAACATTTCTAAGGAAAGTGCAAGTATGAAGCACAAGTGAAAGAGGAATATTCAAGGAATAAGATGGAATGTGACGTGACATGACGTAACGTGATGGGATGGGGATGGGACGGGAAAGGGTGGGAAGGGAAGAGAGGGGGAGAACAGTATGGGATGATATTGTATGGTAGTTAGGAAATATCCCATTCGTGTTCATTTGGCTTATCACCTGGCCTAGCTTACCCTGGTTGAATGACACATTTGAATGTTAAAACAAGCTACCTATTTGGTCAGAATAGTTCCGCTGTTTGGTTTTTTTCTTGTTTTTTTTTGTAACATATGTAGAAGTGGTCCTGCTGATCAGCTCTTTCACTATCATTAATATTTTCGAGTTTGATAATCAGAATCTGAATAAAGAGTTTTCTCTGACACATTTCCTTAGTTTATCATCTTCCCATTAGAACTATGGTTTAACCAAGTATAGTGACTTTTTCATCCTATCTCCCCCCTTATTGCAGAATGGAATGACCCTGTCATATCCAGGTGAATTGATTTGCATACAAGTTTAGTCACAGGTCACCAATATCTTCAACAAAGAGGTCAACAGCAAAAATATGAGTCATGCCGACAATCTAACAGTAAAAATCTATTTTTTTTTTTGCACCTTATAGAATAACTGTAAGTTGACTAGTCTAATTATTTACCTGATACTCGTGTTCTGAATCATCAAGACATTACTATGACCCAAGCGTGCTTTGAATAACAAACCAATAGTTATCTTGAAGAAAATTAATTCATAAAGACCCTAAATCCGTATCGGTCAGGATTAAAATTGACTAAAATATTTACTTATCCGATTCTGTAATCATCAGACGTGGTTTAAATAAATTCAATAACAAGCAAGAGCAAAATAAAGGAGAGGAATTTTTTTTCTCTTTTTCAATAAATTTTCAAATTTTTTCAAAATTTACAAGAAATCTTATAGTGCAGCGAATATTTTCACATGGAAGTTGTTTCATCATGAATCTCACATTTCAGGTCACTTTTAGAAGACATGCAATTTTTATCATTCTTCACAATAATCTGTCAGTATTTCCACTCTAACTGATAAGGCGTGTCTGTCGATTTTCTTCACATGACAAAATCTATGAAATTCATCAAGTGTAAATATTACAACCAAACCGCCTGCATTTTATTACTACCAGATTTTACTATCACGTACTCACACTACATAAATCACACTTATAAATCAGAATCTTTGAAAATGATATTTAATGACTTTTACATTATTATATAGTTGCTATGGTAATGTCACTTGCAGGGTGTCTTATAATCAAATATTTCAAATCTTTCATAGTAAATTTTAGCTTGCTTGAAAAATTCAACTTTTTGTTGAAAAGTGAAATACCTTTAGGCCCCTACAATTATCCCCGTACAATTCTATACAACACATTATATTTGTGATATCTTTCAAGGTTTTAGGAAATAAATATATTCATCACACTATTAGCCTTTCAAAATATACCATTTTTATTAAATGTATCACACGATAATAATTTCATATTTCTATTCCTATCATACACATCACGCATTTATGGTAATCATATCAGTAGTATTTACAAATTCAAGAAATCGGAAAACTGTCGTACAACAACTTTATACATTTTTTTGCAAAATTTGGAACAAATATTACTCCAATAGTATGACCTGTTACCAGTTCAGAAACACCTTCAAATGGTAGGTTAACATGGAGAGTTGATAATCGAATGACTGCCATGCGCCAACACACAATTGCCTAGACGTCACCATGTCTGGTTGCCTAGGATACGACATCTTCAAGGTAAAATTATTTTGGAAACTATGATACAAGTGAGAGATACACGAGAGAAAATCGATAGTCACACTTTGATTTTGGTGGCGGCAATAAATCTAACTTACATGTGTACCAATTAATAAAACATTCTTAAAGTGAAATATAACTTTGTATCAACAATGTTGGCCGAGGAAGGAGGGTGTAAAGAAACAATTTGCTGAGTAGTTCTAATTCACTATGTTTGATTTGTATTACCAGACATTAAAATTTCATGGTTGTCGTTACTCCAGCCAGTCATAAAGACACTTCATAATTTGCATCAAGTTCACTCACCATCAAAACCAGATCAAGGTTAGCGGAAACAGGGGTAAAAAGGTCAACTTGTACGCTAATAAATCTAGTTTGACTGTATCTTCTAAGATATCACCTGGAAATCTATCACTTGAGTGATTTCTTTCAGATTTTAGATGCCAGAAAATGTTTGCAGCTTTTGTGAGTTGTACTGTACTGTACGTATGTGTAGTCGTTTATAATTCCACTATTGCTATCTCGTGTAGAAGTGTGAAGCCCACTGAATTAACATTAGCCAGACTAAGTACAGCGTACTGCACTTTCGGCTAATATCATTCCTATGGGCTTCACGTGCATACACAGAGATTTGCCTTAGGTATATCCAGAATTACTTTGTGAACCTAAACTACTAAAATAAATTACATTTTACGATTTGGTTGGAATTTTCCATCACTTAGACGATTTTTATCTAAATGTAATTTTCATACATTTCACAAAATTGTGTATAAATTCAAAGCAACTACCACCAATACTTCTAATTTAAGGTTTATTTCATTGATAGAATTTGAGATTGTCAGTTACAGATATGCAATGAAATGAGTGATAATATCACTGGATAATAATGAGACAGGTGAAAAGTGATGACAATGTTACATTGTCTTGTTCGTATATTTATGCCTCACACATACCGTACTACAATGCTGGAAAATTATGAATACACACATACTTCGTAATTCCATTGATATTCTAGTCAATACCGATTGGCATTGAATCATTATAACACACTGCAAACCATTACTAGACAAGTCCTTAGACATTTTTCCCCCTCACCTTCATGTACAGAGAACATAAACAGTTTCTGAAGAAACAAAATTAGCAAAACTGAACTCAAGTGAAAATTCTTTCTTGATTTCATCAAAAATAAATTTTAAGTGTGACAATTTTTTTTTTAAATTTAGAAAATTCCGCTCTGTAAATTTCTGCAGGCAATATATATGTTTAGCTTAATTAAAGATATGCATATGAAAAAGGAACATTTGCATAAATCTTAGTAGTTGTGATTCAGTTTGATGAAAATTTTCAAAAATTTATCTCGATATCAAAAATTTCTGCATGCAATGTATTTGCATATTAATTTTTAAAAAAAGAGATGCATGTAAAATAGAAACAGTAATTTATACACTGCCTGTAAGATGAGATTGATTTTGATGAAAATTTTTACAAATCAAGAAATATGTGGTGAAAAATTTCCATGCAGCTTGATTTCTTAAGAGATGCATGTCAAAAAGATAGGGTTAGTAAATTTACACAAAGCCCTGCTGAGATTCTTGAACAGTATATATCACAGTGTATGGAATGCAGATATTCAACTCTGAAATTCAATCGAATAACTTGACACAAAAGATACATTAAAATATGAAAGATTGCATATTTAAATAACAATAACACCCAGTATTCTCAGGTTGCCCATTGTAACCTTTTATATTTTAAATACTCCGATTACGTTATGACATCATTATAAATTGATTGACGAGTTAGATTAATTCCGAGTTTATGGATAATGTCGCAGATTAATTAGTATTCATGTATTCGTATCAACTTAATCCATTTTAGAAGTTGCCTTTGAAAAGGCTGAATAAATTTGTCCCTAAATAATCTAATAACTCCAAGTGTTGACTTACTGAACATAATAAATTTTAAGGTGAAATTTTCTTACAAAGCCTTCACTGTCTGAAAAAGATTGAATATCAATATGTTTTTGATAACATATAAAGGATGTGATACGCTACTACGCAGCTTATCTTGCGCTAGGGTTCGTTGACAACAATGCAGTATCGTTACGGCTAGCATCCAGTTTCTAATCACTATTACTCATTCTTTCAAAAGAACACTCCTGCTGACAGTAAATTAGAAGTCTTTATTTTAAATGTCAGCCTTGCTTTGCCTGTCAAATACCTGAACAGAAATATTCACTATTCAAAAAAAATTTACTTCTTGGCTAATTCTTGACCAAACTTAAAAACCAAAACTTCATTATTCAAGTGTATACCCTTGTTATGACTATGAAATACTTTTTCACATTTTTCACCCCCTAAAAATCATTTTTTTAAAGTGAATTTTACATCAACCAGGTGGGATCACCACCAAAGACCTTTTAAAACTTCATAATGTCAAAATTATTGAATAGAATTCTGGAAAATTCTTTAAAAATTCATGTTATTTTGGGTCGATAATTGACAACACAATTCTTCTCATTACGGATGCTATATAAATTTTAAGGACACATCTGCAGATACTCAAGAAAGGGATTTTGCAAGATGTGAATTTATTTGACTTGTGGTGAAACAATTGACCTACACGGAATATCATACACTACAGATTTGTATGCAACAAATCAGACCTTGCAGGGACTATCATTGCAAAGGTTAATGAATGGCAAATTCTCCACATTTTTACATCTCTCTCATGACAGACCAGAGGTCACCTACATTAATCCCAATCATACATTGTAACAAAATTTACCGAACAAAAATTGTAGCTTGTCAGAACAGTTCGATAATTTTTCTGGGTAATTTTAGACTAGCCAGGTAGCGATAAATCTAACATATAATTTGATGAAATAAAACTGGCTTAGAGTCTGTCAATTTGACATAAATTTCAGGCAGATAAATTTTCACTTTCATTAAAAAGAATCTGACGTCTTTACCTCCATGAATAAATGAAGTACACATTTTTGTAATCACATTTTATCCAGACCTACCATGTAGATCACTTTCCAATTACAAAATTGCATTTTCTATACAACATAGGAAATCTGTCAGAAATACATTTTGACCTCTCTGACAAGTAATCCTGGCCACATTTGAATGGTTTTATGGCTTGATTTACAAATAACTTGGGTAATCAGCCACATATTGATTACTACATTATAGGCATCATGGGTAACCAAAATGGCTGCCTGACAACAGGTCAACTCTGAACCACAAATGTTCACCATTTTGTTTGACATTATCAGCATTCTGATTCTTGATAAAATTTGACACTGAGTGACTAAAAACATCCGACATCAAACACAAAATCGGACCTCAAATGTTCACCATTTTGTTTGAGGTTCTCAACATCACTACACTTGACAAAATGTGATAGAGAGTAAAAACAAACATGGAAGCCATCCATCACAAGATGTGATTATTTTGATCTCTGCGTTGATAATACATACTCTGAGTGATTGTGGTATGCAAACTGAACGTAATGGATGTCATTCTGATTGATACCTTTTCAACCACTGCTGCATTTATTTGAGAATTTCAACCCTAAACATGAAACCAATAATATTACAAATTATAAACACACTTCAGTCAAATTTATAACTCCTTGACACTCAAAATGGCTACCTTGCCAAAGTCTTTTTAAAATATCATTATAGATTCAACTATCAATCTTTATACATACAAAAAAGTATTCCTAAAACCACGCACTGAGGTGCAAAACCATATAAGAAATTCAAATTTTTGTCATCATTCAAATTACTGCAAATGTAAACCCAAATTCTGAAATGAATGCTGTAAAGACTCTTTTCGCCCTTAGTAAATTTGGCTCGGAGTGTTTCATGAAAACTATATGCAAACCTATTCAATCTCTTCTAGTTCTACATTTACTTCTGAAATCTAATTTTTCTTCAGCCGACTTTTTCATTCATCACATTTCTAATTTCCATATATCTGATATCTGCTATAAATTTATGGATTCTTGCATCTACAAGGTCATTCATAAAACATGCTAGCAATACTTTTCATTTCAATGGCTGTAATTTTCATAAATTGTGGAGCCACCCTGACTAGAACTACGCACGATTTAGTATGAATGAGGCAAGTGAGTCCCCATAAGCAATCTATGAATACTAATTGAGTATATTATGAATATTAATTAGGTGTGACGCATAAATTAGTAACACCCAATTTTGCTGATAGAAATCTTTGAGATTTTCATACATACTTCGTTTTGTTCAATAATCTTCAACTGCTCTTTCATTTTGATTTTATTTCAGTTCAATATACAAAGCAACTATAGTCTAGAAACAATACATTTGAGCTTACTTTCTAAGATCTCTCAATACAGCATTTGTTCTTGATATTTTATTGCAGCACGAATTAGACGTTAAAATATGAACTAGAATTGTAATGGCAGACAGCACAGCAGAAAGTTGGTATTCTAGTTGTATTTTTGCCAGACGCCAAGTAGTCAAATCTACTTGAATACTTTGACAATTGTAGTTCAAAATAAACATAATTGAACATAAAACACATGTAAAAACATTAAATTGAGCAATTTTATCTTCTACTAGGGTTCTAAAATCGTACTAAAAATTCGAAAATCTCAATGTTAGGGTTACCCACCACAAAGGCAAACTTAATACGTCAGTAACTAACATATTATGTTCTTTAACAAGTACGTCTTGTTACAGCACCGACTATATTCACTATAAATTGTACACTCCCTTTCAACAATATGCAAAATAAATCGCCTGATTGGTCAATCTGTATGTGAGTGAGGTTTTCTTTGGGTGTCAAACGTGACACTGTGAGGCTTTTAGACGACAGTTAATTCAACACCATGTCAAGTCAATCCATTATTATTCTGACGCTTGGAATTCCAAAAATGATGCTAATGCTGCTACCACACCACCACTAATTTTAGGGGAGAAAAATCTCAAAGCTAGCAAAGACACACAGACATTTGGTGTTATCAATGTCAATTTTCATTATTTGACGTATTTAGTATGAAAATGATATCAAATTATGATTTGATTGGCTCTATTATTTTTTGCTAAATACACTAACATGATCCGTCTGTCGGTTTGTCTGAGAATTTCAAATCCTATCATTATATATTTGACAAATGCAATTTTGAATTATGTCAAACTGCGATAAAAAAAGAAACAGTAATTACCGACCGGGAAAAATTGCAATTAAAATAAAATTGCACAAGATGACATGCCTTGCCAACAGATGAAGTGAAATTGATTCAAATATGAAAAAATAATTGGGTAGTCGTTCGGTAAATTTAAATTAAAGACGGAAACATACCAGATTCAAAATGAAAAATTACTTGTCAATATTTTTGTAGGTCTTCCTCTTCCTCATATTTTGCACATGAGAAAATATGCATATCTAATTCTTTTTCGATTTTTATTTATAGACCAAATGATATGAGATGATGAAACTGGAAAGTAACGAATGAAAACAAAATATAGCAATTATAAATAATTCACATTAGCTCATAATTTTGTCTCTGATATGAAATAGCTAACAGCGGTTTTGAAACTAACAGCCAAATTCATTGCCCCCATGATGAAAATTGATTTGTAAAGACACCATCACAGTAAATTACTATTATTTGACCAGTTGCTGTTACCATGGAAACTGATTAAAAGACATTCTAAGGTGTATATTTCAATTGTTATGACATCCTGTCATCGTAATAGAAATGTAACGCCATTATCTATCATTTACCAATCACTAAACATGCACATAAATCGTTTGAAAATCTAAACAGACTGGTTTTCTTCGTGACTAAATCTCAAATTCCCTCCAGATACAAAGACAAAAGTTATAACCCTAATATCCCTCAGATCTGTAGTCACAAATGTAACTTTATGATAAACATTGTCTTATTTTCATATGAAGTAAATCTAAAGCATTTAAGCTAGTATAAAAATTTATGCATACTGGTGTTGCTTTGTTGATCAAGATTTGGAAAATGATTGTCGTACGGTAGTAACAGGAGAATGATAATCTATAAATTCATATTTAGGCTCCAAAATTTGGTGGGAAAATATAAAGATAGTCCAACAAGATTTCATTGTACTTATCTTTGATGGAAAATTAAATATTACGGCCAATGAAAGTCAATTTATGAGGTGATGCTGTTTTTATATGATGCTGAAACAACCTCACTAAGTAGGATATCCTTCTGGTGGGAAAATATGAATGAAGGGCTGATGAAATTTGAAATATGAAAATTTGTAGTCACACACACTAAAATCTTGGTGAGGGAAAATGGAAACTAATTTATAGATTACTGTTTTAGCATACTGACGCAGGAAACTAGAGTGCATAAAACCAGGAAAATACACCGGATACAATCAGGATAAACTCTGGATAAAATCTGGAAATATGATGGATAAAATGAAGGGAATGCACACTTGATAAAATCAGGGTCAACAGAAGTCTACTCAAATCCAAAAAGTTCAAATATATGGTTTGTAAGGCAGACAAGAAAGACAGCAAGCAAGCAGGCAAAAAAGGTCAGACAGCAGGCAGGCAAAAAAGGTCAAATGAAAGTGATTCAGTATTTCAAGAAACTTAGAGTAGAAAGATGATGAAAGCAGCAAAGCTTTCAAACTTCATGTTGTTTCCTTCATCTTAATTACTTTCTATAATGTCACAGAGTTAATTGCAGGAAAAGCTCATTCTCGAAATGAATTTGCAGCCAGGCTAATGACAGGACTTCCATTACTGCTTGCAGACCGATGCCATCAACTTAACTCTATCATCTACAATTCTCATATACAGACCTATGCCATCAACTTAACTCTACATCATCTAGAATTCTTATATACAGACCGATGCCATCAACTTAACTCTATATCATCTACAATTCTCATATACAATTGCAACTATTATTGCTATTTTTTCTTTTCACTTTCTTTCCAAATTGACAATTTCGTCATATTTTCTTCCGAAATTTCATATAAGCATACAGTTTTTCTGATATTCACAAGTTTTGGTCCAAAATAAACCACAGTAACACATAACATAACATAACATAACACAACACAACATAATAATATAACATAACATAACATAATATAATATATTATAGCCTGCCAATTTGTGCAATGTACATGACATAATATAAAACAAAAGAATCTAATATAGTGACACCACCAACAGACCAAAATTCCTGAAATCATTGTTTGTTTGTTTTTCATTGTCATGATTTTTAATGTTTTATTTTGTATTTATTTGTCTTCATTCTTTCATTCTATTTTGCATGGCAAACTTAAAACTGCATCCATGGCTGGTTTTGTGTTGAATAAATAAATAAATAAATAAATAAATAAATAAAGGACCATAATGCACCATGTTTCAAATTCTGATAAAAATTCTTCACAAAGTGTGATTCCGTTTTGATATAAAGTTGAATTCAATGCCCATTCGATTCTCTCCCATTACAATTCAACAAGTTTCTTTCTTCAATTTGATCGCAATTTAACCATTTTCTTTTTTCATTTTCACCACTCTATTGCACAGTTTGATACCTATTTAGGTAAATTATATTTCAATTTTGGGTTTATAATTTACCTGCACTTTCTCTTCTGTAATATTATACAGTATAATTTACTATTGAAAGCTTTTTACGATAGACAATTTTGTGCATTTGGTAAATTGCTATTCAGCAAGAAAATAATTGACGTATGACATCCGCTGAAATCAAGATCAAATCTAGCTACTGTACCTTATACAGAAGAATCAGCAAATATGTTTATAGTGGCATGAAGTACATTTCTAGAAATGCTTTTTTCTGAAACTGCATTTTAACTTTGTTGTGTCAATAATTTTGTTTTTGTTTATATCTGCTTCAAATTTCCTGTTTGTATCGTACGACAAGTTGAACAACTTAATATCATTTCACTCATTTGGATAACTATCTTAGCCAAGACACTAGGCTATCTAACCAGGCATACTGACTTGACAGTATATATACTCCAGTCTTACAAATCACATCTGGGTTGCTCTGACGAATGACATTTTCAAGCCAGACAGCGAAATCTCTGGGCCATGTAATTTTAGGCCATCTTCCTATCTTTTGCAGCCATAAAATCACCCATGTTAAAAAAATTCATGAATTCGGCATTGCTATGTTTTATTCAAAACCTGACCTAGGTCCATACATGAATGCAAGCACAGTTGTGTTTAACTGTCCTAAGTAAATTTCCGTTAAGTTTCAGACTTAAAACTGGTCTGCAAATATTTAAACTCTATCTGCATGACATCAATGTAGAGTACAAAGCTGATGATGTGACAGTATATTGACATTTGCTGCATAGGTTAGCACTTTGCTGGTATATCCACCGATACAGGGTACAGCTTAGATGGCAACAGCTACAGAGAAGATACAATGATGGCACACACAAATGCTGAGTAGAAAGCTGACACTTCAAAAGCACATGAATGCCTGGTAGAGAGTTGACAATTGGATGACACACCAACGCAGGGTACAAAGTTGATGCTCGGACGGCACATCAATGCTGGGTACTGGGTCGATGCTTTGACAGTGCCGACAAAAACTTGATTGCTATCCAAACCAAACATGCTAAGATAACAGGGGTCATGTATGGACATTGTCTGCGTAGCCATTATCACAACACACGATCCACATTTTTCTACATTTTCTCAATTCCTTCTGAACTGTTTGACATACAGGTGTACAGAACACTATTGACATATAGCTTAGTGCTTCAGATATTGGCAGCCCACCTGCAACTCACGTACACACCACTGTATCTGAATCGTAAACAAAGGCCACCTGAAAATCCAAAGTTCTCATCCATTCCTATCTTGCCAGGGTAGTTTATTTTTGTGTACCCTATACAGATTAGACAAATAAAACCCTTCAGGTGTATGTTTGTCAGTTGTTCACCCAAAGTCAATATCTCATTATATTCACTACCCCTGACAATGTCAGTCATACTACAGTGGAATTATTTTGCCATTTCTAAAAGATAAATTAACAATAACATCAAAAAAGTTTACTCTGCAGCAAAACTGCTAGACACCTGTAGCAAGCGCTCCCTTCGTTCATCTGCACAAATTTGATAAGATACAGAAAATCACTTCAAACTCTTGCCCTCTTATCCTGGTATTTTATGTTCTCTCTCGAAGATTGGTACTTCATTTACATAAAACACCACAAATTTAATTCTGTTTATGTTGAATTCACAGGTTTCAAGGATCAACTTGGAAAACTCCAATGGTGTGTACTACATTTGCTCACTTGAGTTGTAAATACAGTTACATAAACTCGTTATAACAGTACTACCCAAACATCATAGAATTTACCCTATCTGATCCTACTTGCTGATTGATACAAACTATTTTTTGTCAAATGACATATTTATTACACATGTGCGTGGTGTTATAATAATACTTTAATTTCATTTCTTGAATTCTCAGTAAATGATTTTAACAGAAATACGTCACAAAACAGAAAGTATGATTTCTTTAAACTGGAAATAACGTTAAACACAATCACCCCACAGGAAGTGCCAAAGTCTATATTTGGGTCTTATTGTTTACGTATGATGTGAGACTGGTGTTATCTGGACAGTCCCCTAAATGATGTCATTTGACCAGATATATGTATCAATTAGGCATCATCATTCAATCACATCCTTTTTTTGTCTCTTCAACTATTATCGTCAACATGCTATTTTTTTTCTTCCTGTCTCCGTTCTACCTTTGTTAGCTGTACCACAGCTCCAGGCAAATAACGACCTTTCACCTACTGGGCTTTTAGACACACGGAGTCTATAGAGTATGATTTGTTCCCTTCATTTGTTGCCTTTACTCAGTACAACGGAAAACACCTACGGTGTTAACCACCGCTTCTCAGCGATCAAAAACTGCAGTATTGATATTAAACTTCAAAAGAAAGTCTAAAATACAACAACAAAGAGTGAATTCTGCTTTTAGTGAGAAACCTTGTTTTGTTTTTTCATTTCGTTGACCTGATCAGCCATGTATATCTTTACTACAGCATATTGAGAACCTGTTGGCCACACTTCACTGAACCGACTCCTAGAAGGGAGACCTTTGGAAACCATCATGAAACTGAGTCGCTTGAAATTTTCTGCCGTGGCCATTCATGGAGATAGGGTCTGGTGAACACGACAAACTTCTGCCGATGTCTGACTTGTCAAATGATAAATGTTATTAGATTTTAATCATTTGGTTCAGTTATCACAAACCAATGAATGGGGCCCTTTCCTGTCATGGGTACAACCAAATACAACAACTTTTAAATTGAATCTGAATCAACGTTTCTTTTCTACATGCCAAGAGATTTGGAAGTCCAGAGATTCATCATAGTCTCACTCTCCAGCCGACCTTTATTTTGGTTTTGAATTTGGCTTGAGATCATGGAAACACCACAAGGCACAAGTCTCTGAGTTAGACACTTGGCTATCTTGCTTGTCAATGTTGTCTGCCCAAATATTTGGGTGAAGAACACTGTCAAGTGAGATAGCCAAATCTGTGGGTGACTTTTGAACTCCACCACTCATTGCACTGTCAAGTCAGACAGCTATATCTCTAGGCTACTTTTCAACTGAATCTAAATAACCGTTTCTTTTCTACTAGCTGAGAGACTTGGTTATCTGGCTCATCAGTGTTATTGGCCAAAATATTTATTTAGCTGTATAACATTGTAAAATGGTGGGTCTGGACCACCTTCTACTTACTTTAATGATCACTATAAACACCCCTAAACGCTTAAATCCATTCCAGCATACAGATACTAGACCTGTTAGGGTCAACCAGGTTCTAGACCTGTTAGGGTTAACCAGGTTCTAGACCTGTTAGGGTTAACCAGGTTCTAGACCTGTTAGGGTTAACCAAGTTCTAGACCTGTTAGGGTTAACCAGGTTCTAGACCTGTTAGGGTTAACCAGGTTCTAGACCTATTAGGGTTAACCAGGTTCTAGACCTGTTAGGGTTAACCAGGTTCTAGACCTGTTAGGGTTAACCAGGTTCAAGATCACATTTTAGGGAAGCTATGTATTTGAAAGTAAACACATGTTGGACGTATCAAGGTAGCTACCAAGTTCATGACTTGTGAAACACAGGATGTAGCATAAAACCAGATGGTTTTCACATCTTTTCATGGTTTTTTGTGCCTGCTATTGCAGATATCTACTAAACTTAATAATTCTTGGCATTACAAGGTTTTTATTTGACATGAAACTTCCCCTATGTACTAATGTACTACATAACTCTGAATTCTCTAGCTAGCTTGCATTTCCCATTGGATAAACCATGATTAACTTAAGACCACGATGTTGAAGTCTTGAAAACTTATTTTTGTCCAACACAACTTAATATTATTTTTCAACTTGTTTATCTAAGGAAATTCTTTCATCATGGCGTATAGCCAATCTGTTACACCTAAACTATGGACATTTTGACACAAGATCTCATACTTGGCCTTGCAGTTATTGACACTGCAGCTAAACCATGCCATGCTTGAAAGAAAGTACGACAGCCAGTCCTGTTAAACAACAGTAATGCATACATAGCAGTGATGTGTTTGTGGTGGTTTGTGTTCAAACATGGTCAGTATCTCAAATGTAAGCAGAACCTGACTTGTACAACACATGTCCTTCAGACGTAACAACAAAACATGTTGTGTCCAAATTTTTGACAAACACAAGTTTTTGTTTCTTTGCATTCCCTAATCCTATCCTATTCTACATGTATAATGAGATGAAATTCAAGATATTGTAGGCGCCAACATGAAAATTGTGTAAATGGTACAAGTTGTATGACACAAAATGGAGTTATGTTGAGACAAGAGTTCCAGATATCCACACCAATTCTGGTGAAACATGAGAAATTGGAGAGAATGTCTGTTTATGTTGCTGTATAGAAGAAAGTTTCATAGACAGCACTTAGGACTGTGAAAAAATGCCTGGGGTGGCTGTCATTTTATTGGTAAATTGGGGTGAATGAGGTTGGTTGGTGGGTGGGAGAGAATGAAGGTAAGTTGGAATGAGGTAAAATATTGGTGGCAGATTGGGGGAAAACAGGAAAAGGATAGCAAGAAAATCAACTGGTGATGGCCATGGATTGAAGATGGGTTCAAAATGGTAGAAAATGGGTTGGTAATAGTTGAATATGGGAAGGAAATGAGTTAAATGTGAGTTGAGATTGGTAGAACTTTCTCAATTACACCTGCAATGCAAAATGTGCTCAATAAACAATAGTTAGTATAAAAAGTTGATCATAGAGAATTTTTATTCAAATATACTTCATATAGAACTCGTGTAGATCAAAAACATACACTGGCTTACACGAAATTCACTTTCACAAGTTGGTATATCATAACTATGGGTTACTTGTTAGTTCGTAGTTTCTCTACTCACCTGTGCAACTCTTTCAGCTACATCAGCACCAATAGCCAACCCTTGCACAAACGTTCTCGCTGCGATGAACGCTCGCTTCACTTGCAACGAAAGCTTGTGTGGCACATCTCCAAACGGCTGCAGATCATCAACGTACTCGCTCACACATGACATGTACGTTTCGTCAAATGTATACTGTGCATTTAGAAGCTGAAACATCTTTTGAAATAAAGAGGTGAAGAACTCATTTTGGGCTTCCATGAGGTCCATATCTTCACCGTTGTAATAGCTTCGCAAATCATCAAACAAATCAGTGAAGACATAGGAATTCTGTTGGTACAGTAACCCATAGGTACGCACAAACATCTCATGAAGATCATTTTCTGCTTTGTCCAGCAGCTCTTTGAAAAAGTCTACAAATAGAAAAAAAACAAGATCAACATTAATATTAGGGGTTTACTACATTTAAAACCACATCTATATTCAGATTTAGGTACATACAATGTAAAATATGTCAATATTCAAATTTAAAGGTCAATAAAATATCAAAAGTCAATATTCAGAATTTGAGGTCAATATAATATAACAGGTCAATATTCAGATTTAGGGGTAACTAAAATATATACTTGATCAATATTCAGAATTTGAGGTTGTTATCATATAAAACAGGTCAATATTCAGCTTTCGGGGTCAATATAATACAAAACAGGTCAATATTCAGATTATGGGGTCAATATAACATAAAACAGGACAATATTCCATGATATATCGCTTGCCAGCACACCGTTAACCTTTTGCTTGTCAACCTTCCGGTATGCAAAGTGTCCCAATACAATAGACTTTGGTACTCAAATTACACAAAAAAAAGGTTCATTAATAACAGCATACAAGACAGGAAACGTTGAACTATTTCAACATTGCACATGTACATGTATGGAAAAACTTAAAGACAGGTCAGAAGAAATGAAAGCCCGACAAAGACAAATTTGGGTTTGCTTGAAGATTTGTTGAAGGGATACATTGTTGGGTCAAGGCTTCTATGATTACACAAGTCTACCTAGTGATGTGAGGAGAACAAAGAAAGGCCATTTTCTTGGTAATTCAAAACTATACCTACTCTACTTAAAGGACGGAATATCAACAATTTCTAGTCACCCATCCATGCTGTGATACGCTCCTCTGCTTTCACTTAACTAACCTCTCCCACAATTCAGTTGTCTTCTCATTTTTCAAACTCAAATAATGATTATATGACATTCCTCAAGACTTCAACTTACTTTTCTTCATTTTTGAAAAATATGACTTAGAATGGCTGAATTACTCATCTTGCTTCAATTTTCATTTTTTGTTTTGAATTTTTTTTTGAATTTTGTAAAATTTGCAGTGCACCACTGTGCTGGACAGACAATGTAACATTTGAGCTGACCTTGCCAGTCATGAAACGATATTTTTCAAATGTAAATATCATAATGACTGTCCATTTTTGTAAGCTATTTTTCTGACTTGGCAGTCTTGAAAAATGAGATTTTCATCTTTAAGTAATACACTGTGCTTTCTTTCATGGCATAATGACTTGTCTATATTTGCATCACTTTGTTCTACCTTTTGTCAGATTTGAAAAATGAGATTTTATTATTTTGAGAAAATCCTTTTAATGTTCTCTTTTTTCAGATATAATGACTGTCCATATTTTTAGGACACCAATTTGTATTTGATGGTCTTGAAAAATGGGACTTTGTCTGTCTTGAAAATGGGATTTTTGTATTTTAATGCACTATCTTTCATGACATTAATGGCTGTCCATAATTTGAGGACACAACATGTATTTGCTGGTCTTGAAAAATTATAGACTTTTGTCCTTAATGTATTTTTTTTCATAACATTAATGACTGTCCCTATTTTGAAGACACTGGTCTTGAAAAATGAGAGATTTTCATCTCTCCAAAGAAGTGCAGCTGTTGACATAGCAACAATACATTTGTACCACACCTGTAGATAAGGTCTTTATTCACATATTTACATCAAATCAAATCATATTAACTTAGACTGACCATACCATTATCAACACAGATTTTACCAGGTTTGTGAGTCATATATTCCCCCACAAAAAACCTTCACCTTTCCAAGAAGGCTTTCGTTACATACATTTATGTCAGTCAATAACTCATACATCCTTTCACAATTTGTTGAATTTTTATCAAAATTTAGGAATTTGTTCCAACCACTTACATAAAATAATTTATCTGCTGTTATTAAAGGCCAGGGTTTCAAATCCAGGTTCTCACATTAGTGTTAAACTGTAACCATAATTACATTCATTTTATTCTGGACCAATTTTTGCAATAGTTTTGCCAGAAAACTTTTTTTTACATTTAAATTTTTACCCTTCTCTGAATTGGGAGCTGTTTCACACAGAAGGGTATACACACTCAACACTGAAGACTATTAAGCGTGCAACTTGAATACATTATTTCTGCTGACTCCCATGATGCAATAGTACATAGAAAAGATACCCTATAAAAAGCACAAGATCAACTTGATGTTTTTCCGAAATCGCAACTAATTGTAGGTGATGTAACATCATGAAATGACTCTCCAATACCCATAGTTTATGAAAATGTCTGTTTTAATGACATCAATTGGTGTACTAAAGAATTTACAGGTTAGGTTATCACTTGTGTATTCACATACAGAACCACAAAGTGAGATTCTACGCCTGTCGAACATTACATAATACTCCAATCCCCACATGGAATGTTGAATCAAATCAAAGTCAATTCTCTCATCTTCACACGCACTAAAATCAATATGAACTGATTAAGTTGAATCAGTTTGAAACCACCTCAAGAGGAGGTTTTGAACCACTTCAAAGTAAATTAGTTTGAAATCTGGCAAAGGCAGAAGTATATGTAAATCGATTCAAATCCATTGCTCAGTTTTCTCTTTGAGACAAACACTGGTTTCGAACCGAATTGACTGAATTGATGAATCGGTTTTAAATCAAATCATGATAAAAGAACAGGACTACCGAAAGTTATGAAATTGCCAGCATTCCAATGCATTATGTCTACATCACTGCTATCTACAACATTCTGATACATATAGTTAATATAACATAAATAATGGTTTCCTCCTTCTTGTGATTGTAGCTACATATATTGCAGGACGACCTCTGACCCATCCTGTCAATAAATCTACTTTAAAGTGTTTCATTTGACATAAAGGTTGCAGTGGCAGTTTTTCAACCGTTCAGACAAGAAAATTACACATTTCACGGCAACGATGTTATCTCCATGAAAATGCAGATCATGCTATGAATTAACAAAATGTATCTGAGTTGGCAATTTCTGGTTTGAACAAGAGATAGGAAATCGAACATTTGTTGCCATTGATGATTTCAAATTGAAAAGTACGCATGCCAATAAAAACCAATAAACTGTCATGTTTACTGGGCTCACTAAAAAGACAAATTCTCAATGTCATGAACGATGCACTGCCTCTAAATTGAATGCTACACAGTAATTCTTAAGTAGATACAATCATTTCTCTGGTATTTTACCAGTTTCCCTGACAAAGTCGTACCAAAGTCATGTTACATTGTACCGGTTTCCCTACCAAAGTCGTGATACATGGTACTTAGTTTCCCTACAAAGTCATGGTACATGCTACCGGTTTCCCTACCATGGTACATGGTACTTAGTTTTCCTACCAAAGTCATGATACATAGAGTACCAGTTTCCCTACCAAAGTCATGGTACATGGTACCGGTTTCCCTACCATGGTACATGGTACTCAGTTTCCCTACCAAAGTCATGGTACATGCTACCGGTTTCAGTACATGGTACTTAGTTTTCCTACCAAAGTTGTGGTATGTGGTACTTAGTTTCCCTGCCAAAGTCATGATACATAGTACCAGTTTCCCTACCAAAGTTGTGGTATGCAAATTTTCCCCCTTTGTTGCTGGAATTCCTAAACTTTAGCAGAAACATTGACTACTTTCTGGCTTCGCACAAAAAACAAACTTATTTAAGATCACAAAGAGGAAAGTTTACAAAATTTTTAACTTTATCATTATTCATTCTCTTTGTGTAACCACGGTTACAATGCAGACATCCTTTAGTGCCCTTGAATCTACAGTACTAATGCCACTATAGTACAAACTTTTGTGATTCTGCAGTAACCGGAAATCATGGCACCAGCTTGGCACCCACTATTCATTGATTTGTTATTTTGCACTTTGGAATTTACAATACAAATCAACATCAAACTTCAAAGATATTTGGAAGTTCATGTCTGCAGATCACCTAGCAAAACTCAAATCACCAACCATGCACACATCCCACCCTTGTCTAATGCCGGACATGTTTCTCAAAACAGTCTGCATTTTTCTCATCAAGTCAGTTGTCTTATCAAACATTTATATATATCTGGAGACAGATTTGATTCCTATAGTCCACTGGATGTATACTACATCATCTACTCTACAGAGATGTTCAAATATTTTACACAAACATAAATTATCAGTAAAGCTTTATAAGCTGTTTAATATTTTGATCTTACTGATTCCCCTGTGGATAACATCAAGGACACTGATTGTGCTAATTCATTGAGGCTTGTATTCATTTTGTTTTTGGTAGTGGAATTTAGCTTCACGTTGTCAACAGTCCACCAAAATGACATCTATCCCGTCTCACAACAAAGGCTATTCATAGTTGAATTTAAACCCCACCAAAGCTTCCCCCACCCAACGAGACCCCCCCCCCCCCCCCAAGAAGACACATAATCCTTGCCTATCAAAGGAAATGGTGTACCTCTCCTCCCTTCCCACCCAAGGAAACAAATAACCACTTCATATTCATGGCGGGCACAACCCCCCTTCGATATACACACACATGGATATATAATAACCCCAGCCTCTTGGCCTATCCTAGGAATACGAGATTATACTGAACTCCCTATCCCAGGAATATGTGATTATCCTGCATTCCTTACCCCAGGAGACATCATTACTTTTCCAGCTGTACATTCTGCTAGACATATAATGCCATTAGCCATACAATAGAACAGAATACAGTAGGACATTACACATTTACACTGCTATCAAGGTTCTACTCAAATTCTGACATTTTTTATTCATAAAGCCACACCTTAGAAATCTCCTACAGCCAATGTATATTCCTAGTCCTTGATGCAATATCACCACTTTTGTAAGACTGTGAGATAGAACAACTTTAGATAATATCAACATCTTGGCGATTTTTTTATCAGATTCATGGAGATAAAAAAATGAACGAATAAACAAAAAATACCGCCAATGGCGTTGTAGCACAACTGTAGTTTTTAAAAATGTTTATCCATATGCTAGTCTATGTTGCTATGGGCGTGGTCTTGTTGCTAGGAAAATTTACATACATTTTTTGAATGTTTATTCAATTGTCTATTAAACCCTGTTGTTATCTTTGTGAAATACACCACCGTTTGGCTGTTGCTATGGGCGTGGTCATGGTTACTAGGGTATTTGCATACATTTTTTGAATGTTTATTCATCTGTCTTTCTATTCCTGTTGTTATCTTTGCAATATACGTGATTATTTGGCTGTTGTTATGGGCGTGGTCTTGTTGCTATGCAAATTTACATACATTTTTTGGATGTTTATTCAATTATCTATTAAACCCTATTGTTATCTTTGTGAAATACACCACCGTTTGGCTGTTGCTATGGGCGTGGTCATGGTTGCTAGGGTATTTGCATACATTTTTTGAATGTTTACTCACTTGCTTACCAGATGTTGTTATTTGACCAAAATATACTGCCATTTGGTTGTTGCTAAAGGGTGTGGTCATGGTTGCTAGGGCCAATTTTGTCAAAATGTTTTTAAGAAAATCTGCAGAATAACAGTTTCAGAAACATCTTGCCAAGTTTCAGACTAATTGACCAAGTACTTTTTGAGATATAAGTTTTTGACCAAAATGGAACATTTTTACACCTAATTTGCATATCACTCATGGAATCATGGTATGCTTAATATTTCTTCGTCCATACATCCCTAGATACATTCCCATTAAATTTCAGCCCAATCTGCTCAGTAGTTTTAGAATTATAGATTTTTAACCAAAAAGACACATTTTTAGCCCTAATTTGCATATCACTGATGGAATCATCCCGTCATGAACAAATCTTACTTTACACCCCCTTAAGAATGTTCCCACCAAATTTCGCACCAATCTGCCCAGTAGTTTCTGAGTTTAAGTTTTTTGACCAAAAATCACATTTTTTGACCCAAATCACACACCTGTGATGCGATCATTTTGATTTGAACAATTTCCCAACTAGACACCCAAAGTAATGGACCCACCAAATATCGTGGCAATCGGTTCAGCGGTTTTTGACTTTAAGTTGTTTACACACACACACACACACACACATCCACACACACAGACAGACAGACGCCGGGCGATCCCTATAGCACTACTGAACAAGTTCAGTTGTGCTAAAAATCATTGCATTGCATTGCAAAATCATTGCATGCAAAAATTCTGACATCCTACAGTTAAAATTGCAACCATTTCTTTGTCGCCATGGAGACCAATCACTCTCATCTCATTTTACCAAGTGCCCTCAGCCTCAACATCCCATTTTCTGTCTCACAATGATAGAACCATACATAAAATCACAACAAAATCTACAAACATCAGGCTGTAAATTCATAGCAAGTATTGCAGTTACATCCACACTTATCTGTACATAGGTGTACACACACACACACACAAACACACACACACACACACACACACACACACACACATATATACACACTGACACATATACATACATCATTCCACCCTTTCACTTGCTTTGAATTGCAAATCACCCAGGTACCATTACACTTTCTCCTGAAACCAATATTCAAAATGGCTGTCAGTCTTGCAGACATTTCAATTGTGCTTGCTAATAGCCAATAAAGCTTGGTATGCTGAATGCACCCCTTTGTGGAGGCCTCATAAACTTGTTTTAATCACTTCACAAACTGGGTATAAAATGTTTATGTTCTCCTGACAATGTGAAAGCCTTCAATCTGTCCTTAGTTCACCTTGATATCGGCAAATAAATTGTAGAATTGTCCTGACAGTGTAACCACTCTTTTGTAATTGGCACTACTGTAATAATGTTTATATACCTACACAAGTCATACTACTCTCTCCTAGTTTCATCACATAATGGCTTCCTTGTATTTCAAAACAGTGTTTTAATAACTAAACAGTGCTATTTAATGAAAAATTAATTTATACTCAGCATCAAATTACTTTCCTAATATTTTCCTAGAATTGTACAGTAGGTATTTTCACTTACTTATTCATAACATTCAGAAAGTCTACATTAAAATGCATGGTGTTCAAATATTCTCATAACATATTCTAATTTTTCACAATTTTTGTGATTGCATATGAAAATTTAGTGATAAATAGTTCACAGAGTATATGTCGCATTCTACTCACATTTTGTCCACATATTTTAGGTTTTTGTGTCGAAAAATGACAAATATAATGTTGAATTTTCTAGATAGTACAATCATTCATTTTTACAGCATCACTGTCAAAGTCTGTTTACCGATTCCGAACCACGTTATTCAATTTTCTAACCATTTTGGCTTATTGTCAAAACCTATTACAATCTGTCGTACACAGAATCTTAAAGTCTGACAAGTAATAGACGTTATAGCCTTCACACATAAATTGTTGTGCTACACACGCTGTACTTGGTACAAATTGAAACAAATGTCACCTCATCAACTGAATTTCTATCCTATTCTATTCCGTTTCCATCTCAATTCAGACACTGATATTGATCCGCTGTTTAGAACTATCTTTACAAAGTGATCCTAAATGAAATATTTTCAGCAATGGTAGACATAAAACCACATATGTAGCTTCCATTTATTTGGAATAGAGATACATGTATCTGAATGAAACTATAAGTAATATCATGTACGACAGTTACAAATGAAATCTACTAACTAAAGTCCCTGTTAGAAAGAGTTCTCTTCTTCAAAACAACAGACCATATTTATCGAAGATAAAAATGTCAATTTTACCAAATGTTCACAATTTATAAATGGAACACAATTTTCAGATAGCATACAAGTACACACCAACCGACCTAATGAACAGTAAGTTGAATAGTTATAAAACCTAATTCACTCTTTTACATAGTGTTCAACATAAAACACCTCAACCAACTTCAATGCTGTCATTTGCTGTCAAAACCTCTCCTATCCTAGTGCCAACAGTTAGACTTATATCCTAAGTATTCACTTCCTGTGAACACAAAGATAACACCTGACCTGTGTGTTAGTTATAACCACTGACCTGTGTGTTAGTTATTACAACATTTTATAAATTATCACACAGTAACTCCTACACTATTGTTACTTCCCTTGCAGACAAAACAGTCAACAAAATCACCATGACCTTTCACCCTGCACACCTCGCACCTCTCTCACCAATGTTTGACCTCTGACCTCGTACTCTACCACTTCCCTCACCTGTTATTTGAACTTCCAATAATTGATAATCCCCCTCTCATAATTTGTTGCCTTACTGTTTATTCAACTGTTACAGGACAAAGGTCCCATTAGTCACCCATAGAAACACCATAGTTGGCCTGATTATTTTTGCTCAAGTTTGCGATACAATGGCTATATTTGATGACAATTGTGTAACTAAAGTCAACTTTAACACACCTGGAATATCTATGTTTCTCTGACTGTTTTCCTACAATCATAATTTTCCCAACATTAAAGCCCCATGTTTGAATCCCATGGTCTTGGCTTACTTCTCATCTTATCAGTAATCCCATTGGATTGACTAGGATTATTCATTTGTAGGACCAAGTTTTCTACTGCTCTGCCAAACACCCAAATTTCCATCCTAAACTGTTGTAGACGTTTGATACTGACACCCAGCTGACTTTTATCATTGTCATCTGTATAACTAGAACCGTATTTTCCTGACATGTGAAAATACACAAACGCCTCAAAACCAGCATCATT
The DNA here is from genome assembly GCF_964340395.1 of Glandiceps talaboti. NCBI lineage: Eukaryota > Metazoa > Hemichordata > Enteropneusta > Spengelidae > Glandiceps > Glandiceps talaboti. The sequence continues at coordinate 3,433,258 of NC_135559.1, forward strand.
CCCACGATGGGATTTTTAGTTGGAAAGAGATGATGGCAAAATTGGCATGACACAACTCAAAAAAAATAAACCATTTTAAACGTGATATCAAAAAATAGTTATATCACAACTACATGACGTGACTAATTGTTTAAAAATCTTCAGAATAAAAATTTTAAAGTGTTCACTCATCCACAGCGTTCTCTGGAAGTAAGCCTGAATCCGATCTCATTAGTGACTTTGAATGTTTATTTGTTCAAAAGATCGTGACTAATTAAAACATTGCAATGGCCTCCTGCCAATTTGAAGGTAGCCACACATTTGCCACAAATTTTTTAGTCCTGCCAGCAAGAAGGAATACCAGTCCCTGACTTCCCAGCATGCTACTGTGCTGCCCACAACAGGAAGCTGACATTTTCACACCCAGAAGCCAGTCCCGATCTCCCTGGCTTCATCTGAATGGGCTGTTCCAAACAGCAAAAGAATACCACACAAATGATTCAATAGAATGTAAATCTAACAATGGAAAGTCTCATTTACCAAACAATAGAGACAAATCAGTCATTCTGTAAACCCAAATCAAATTAAACTAATAAATTAGATATTACTGAATCATTGACAAATACAATAGTATCTGAATGATTACAGATTTAATCTTTAATTACAATGTACACAAAATATTTCTGTATTCAGACAGAGATTTACTGTTTTCCCCCTTGGTTACTAAACTATTGACTTTATTAAAGATCCCATTTATTGGTAGTTATCTGAGATACAGAGAAATTTAAAATATATTAGTTTCATACAATGTTTATTATGTCATGCAAGTCACGGCTACTATTGAATAAACTAATCCTACTGACAAAAGGCCGCCGTGGCTCGTTGCTCATTTCTAACCAAAACAGTACAATTGAGGAATTACATTATTGTGCTAATATAACTCAGATGTTTGGGGAGATTGAAGAACAGGCAGAGTACAATGTATGCAAATGTATACAGTATCGCATAATTTCCATGGTTACGCTAATGAATTCAATCAAATTAAAGAACCTTTCTTGCCGTACTAAATTCTCTGTCATCTGACTTCCTTCGCATATTGGGTGTTTTCTAGGCAATGTTTTATCCAAATAATTCTTTGCAAAATGTATGAATTTGTGTGAGCCCTTATATTCACCTTTAAGCCTAAGGAGATACACATCACTTTTGCTTGCAAGCAGTCCATTTTCAGAGTGATATTTTTCAAAATGGCGCACATGATGATAAATGCATTCGAAACCATCAAACTTTGGAAACTTATACCGTCACCATATCCTAAATTATTATAATGTAAAATACTACATGTAATTCTGTCTTTCTAAGACCTACACGCCTTGAGGGACAAACATAAAATAATGCCACTTCTAGAAAACAGAGATGTGATGGATTTGCTGTCCACTTCAAATAAACGAGAAAGCTGTAAAAAGCAAAATGTCATGCACTAAAGCCTCAGTTCAAAGCAATACATGTATATGGTACACAAAATATATATCTCAGCCTACAGGAATTTAACCTCACATCAAATTTTAGTCAAAGGGTCAACATTAGTGTAAGTTACGACCATTATTTTTCTTTTCAGTTTAACCTGATGATACTGAGTAACGTTACTTTACTTCAACTAATAGATACAAAGTTTAACTATGTGTTTCTCCCTACCTTATACTCAAGGCTTACATTTCAAGAACTGTGTTACTCAATTATTTTGACTCTAAGCTTTGTTTTTCACTATCATAGGAGGTCTGTGAGTCTGCTTTGATAGGATTTGACAGTTGGACTATGAGTGGCCTAGATGTTCTGATTCCAAACCAACGGATAGACTCTAGACCAGACTGATTCCAAACAAACTAGAAAACTTTATCAACTGGAACGTTCTACTTGGAAATAGTACAGGGGAAAAGTGAACAGCCCCAAAAGTAAACAGCTTCATAAAAAGCCAGTTTCAATATGTTTGAAACAACACACTCTGTATCATAACATCCATAGAAAGGCAAAACTATTACTAAGTTTGTACAATACCTATTTTTGACAGTACTACTGGAATGCGAGAACACCACAAAGGGACCAAAAATTCACCATGTGTAAGAGTCTTTACTAGGTGTTCAGATGTTTGTGATCTAGCTTGCCTACAAGCATTGGCTTTCACTTGCCGTCTTACATCTAGCCTGTCTATAGGCATTGGCTTATGGAATGGTATTTACTCAGGAAAGTTTTCATACATCTAGCATGTCTACAGACATGGCATTCACCTAGCCTGTCCACAGGCATTGCCTTATGGCGTGGTATTTACCTAGGAAAGTTTTCATACATCTAGCATATGTCTACAGACAATGGCTTATGCTATGGCATTCACCTAGCCTGTCTATAGGCATTGGCTTATGGCGTGGCATTCACCTAGGAAAAGTTTTCATACATCTAGCCTGTCTACAGACAATGACTTAGAAATGGTGTTCCCCTTCTTACACTTAGTCTGACATTGGTTTGGATTCACATTTGCCTTCTTTGGTGACAGGCAAATCCAATTGGCAAGTACCAAATCCAACTAATGACTATAGGATGGGCAATACCAAATATAATTTACAATATTAACAATTTAGATGAGTTTTCTCAGTTTTTTACTCTGCCATATTACAATATCTGGACCCCATTGTTAATTTACTCTGCCATATTACAATATCTGTACCCCATTATTAATTTTATGCATTGAAATATATCAAAATTGGCAGTATCTGATCACTCGTGCTTGGAAAATTTTCATTATACATTATTGATGTTGACAGCAACAAAACAGCTGGCTTTGATGGAGACAGAGTGTCGTCTTACAACATGCAATGTCAAGTAGAATTTAATGACACCAAAACTTAGTATTCAATGAACTTAGATATTGGTGATGTGTTTATTACCTTCACTTGGACAAACTAGACTTTCTAATGACCCTACAAAGTACACAACACATAACTAATGAGGTATGAGTTCAGACAACATAGCTAAAATATGTATAAGGTACCTAGACTTAGAAATGACTGTCTGCAGCAAGGGATGTCTCTGCTAGACTGAAGAGTTTCAGAAGTAAGGAAATTGTCGTCCTGCCCTGGCCTGAAATCCCTGAATTCTAACTCCACTTATTCACTCTTCCCTGGAGTCTCCACAAAACCTCTCTCATACTTACAAAGTGCATAGTAGTGTTTCAATATGACCTTTACTAGAATCTACACCATCAGCTGTCTCTGTTAATTTTTCAGTTTCTTTTTAAGATGTCTTTAATGTCCTACAGGGTAGCATTATGTGGCGTCAAGATAGTCCTACAGGATAGCAATAGCAAATACCAAACGACATCCATCAAATCTAAACAGCAAGCATGACAATGACTGAGAGTCATTTCTTGATGGGTTTTAGAGTCATATACACTTAAAACTTAGAACGAGCCCTTTCCTACGATACAAACCTGTCAAAAAATGAGTAACTTAACCACTCCCCCCTCACCGAAACAACAAGACACAAACAAGCAAACTAATTCCACAAGTGACGTGACAGTTCCTGTATAAAGAAGTTCACCTTCCGGATGTGTCTCTCTTCTTCATGAAAACAAAAACTTGTCAATGATGAAACAACTACTTCAGGTTGTTCAGTCAGATAAGATAAGGAGAAAGGAAATGACATCATCAAATAGTTGAACATTTCTGAGATTTGTGTTGAAGTCAACAAATAACAACAAATACAGCACAATGGGAATTACAAGATTAATATAAATCCACTTGTCAATGTCCATGGTAAAGATGAATTCTCAATAACCAGAATTTTGTTAACGTATCAACATAGTCATAATAACTGTCACACAACGGAAGCCAGTTTCAGTTGAACCAAATCGCCATCTGGCTCCACAAATTTGTTTTCTAACATTGCTACATTTCATCATCTGGCACAATAATATTTATGTTACATTTTAATCCACTTACATGCCAGGAAAAATAAATGTTGTTACAATGTATATGATTTGGCAACAATCTGCAAAGCTATGGAATGATATTTTGTGGCACAGCAAATGTTGGTAAGATTTCTGTCACATTTTTACAAACTAGATTTTTGTTAAGTAAGATGATACAATGAAGCAAGGTAAGAAAGACTTGTTCAGATAGACATTTTATTTCATGTCAATTGGTTTCCATATTAATTCATCCTTGAACTTTTAAAAAAAACACTAGAATATATATCAATTTTTTTCCATCTATTCTGTCACCACTTTTCTTCATCTTTCGGACATCTGGAAACACAATCTCACGTAAATCCCTAACAGCATACGGAAGATGTGAGAGTATTCATTTTCTGAAAATATGTAAATATTTTGTGCAAACAGGAATGTTTAACTTTGTATAGTATTACAGTCATCACAAAGCTATGATAAATTAAAATGTTGGCCATGTTATTTGAAAATTGTGGTTCCTTTCTATAAAACATGAACATTTTCAAGAATGGGTTGGGTAGAGGGAAGAGTGTTCTGCTGAAAATTCAAGAAAATATTTATTTGGGTCCTCAAAATTGATGATGAAATTCATCGGAAATGGAACAAAATTTTACTAGATTACACTTCTTTAGCGAACAGCAGTTAACTGGGCTTACATGTTCTAAATATTATTGAAAAATACAGTAAATATTTTTTGCAAATCTGGGGGCCAGGCTGTAATAAGCTTATAACCAGTCTCCCATATACATATTACATACAGCAGGTATAATTATTTAACACATTCCGGGGTCAACCAGCAAAAATGTAATCTGCAGTGACAATAATTTATTCGCTCTGCTAGAATAGTGATGAAAACGTACAATTGGAGTGTTCCCTATACATGAGTCACAACTGATATGCTGTGAGTCATTACACCCAAGCTATTGTTGATCGACACCTCTTACATAACAATTACTCACTTCCTTCAACCTGTACATACAACACATACTGTAAACCTGGAAATGTTCGCGTAAGATTTATTTTCGCTAATTTTGCTACAAAACAAAAACGCGAAAATAAGTAGTAGCGAAAATATATATTTCTGCATAATGCAATGTACCAGTATGGTTATTAGTGAAAATTAATCTTTGTGAACTACATGAAGACTGTAAAATCGCAAAATTTTCTAGTCGTGAAAATATGCAGGTTTACAGTATCTCACTTCCCTCACCCTGTTCATAACATACCTCACTTCCCTCAACCTGTACACTAAACACACCTCACGTTCCTCTAAATATCAGGTAACATATCAACTGGAATAATGAGAACTATTTTAATCAACAAACATTTATCTTATCAAGTTCATGGTTAGTCTATACAACTGATTAAAATTCAAGGTTTTTTACACCCTCTGAGGGCCAAGGTCACAGAACCACAACCTTTGACGGCACTGGATACCTACACAACCCTAAATGTTCAAATGAAAATGTTTACCTACAATAAAAAAAATTGTTGTTTTTTTTAGTCAGGGTAGAAGTTTTCATTTGTAACTATGAACCTTGAGTCCATGAACATTGTTTGCAAAGATGAAGTAATTCAAATTTGTTCCATTCTCATAACCCTACATTTTTAAGGCATTTTCTAAAAAATTTCAGTAGACAGGATTTCTTTTGAATAAAGATAAAAATAGTACGATGTTGACAAATATGTCTGTATTTTTAATTCTCAAAAAAATATGACAGATTGTCGTAAGTCAAAAGGTCCTTCAAAATACCTAACACAGTTGAATAAACACCACACAAACAAGTTCGTCTATTTTTCAAAAATCCTAAATGTACCTCCCTTAGTTTTCAAAAGCCTTCTTTCAAAAACAACTCTTATTTTTGGTCTGAGATTAACATTAAATTTTTAAGTTAGTCATTTTGGATATCAATACCCTCGAGACAGACAAACTCTTCTAAATGACATCAAAAACCTTTATCGGAAATTTTTTCTTCATTAATAATTTAGGCAGCTCTTCGAAGCTGCAATCTACCTCCAGCTAAGTCCTTCAAAATCAATGATTTTCTTTGACAGATGGTTGAACACTTTGTCCATCATCATTTTCTATTTTCAGTTGTCAAAACAGATCCCTTGCATTGGAAATGATGAGACCCAAACACCAACTGTATTTAGGGTATTAAATGTAGTGTTACTTTGATTCATCCAACCCATCAAATAATAACTACAGGTCATTATTTCGGTTGATGGCAATCATAAATTCATTTCCGCAGCTATCATAAAATAATTAGTTCATCCGTTCTTGAGCTTTTATTTCACATTAACACTTTTCAAAGGACAAGCAAAAATAATTAACATTCGTGTCAGCAGTCTGTGCTACGGTAGGAGTCGCTGTAGTTCCTAGTTTATACCTTTGATAATTCAAGTGGCGACAGTTTCTTTTCTGTGCTGTGTACGACTAATAAATCTCTGATTAATTTTTAAGAGAAAAATATCAGACTATTCTTTTTGAAGTGAAAATGTGACAAAATTCACTTTACTATTCTTCAAACAAATGTTGTTTGACATTATTTGCAGCAAGTTTGTAATGTGGTATGACAGTTTCAATTTGCACACACGCTCCCAAATGCTTGGAAGCAATTTTCTCACTGAGCAATATTCCCATTTCAATTTTTACACAACAATGCTAACCATTCTGTCAGAAGTTCTGATATTCAGTTACTTCCTAGTCACACACGCCTGCTGAGACCACATCCAGACATCCCCCATATCCCACACAAACAGCTGTTCAAACACCTACCATCAAATCTCCGCCATCTTGATTTTAAAGTTTCTCTCAAAAATCTACTGCTTTCATCAATTGTTTCTTCAAATTCTGTGCGACTAGCCTTGGTTAGTTCGTTTTCCATTTCTGCTGTGCAACACGTAAACCCCTGTGTACAAATCTGAAGATGTTCTCCTGTAGTGAAAGAAAACAAAAATTCAAAAATTAAAATTGTGTACATGTTACCAATAATGGACATACATCATGTAAGAAGAGCCTATGGCTCAACAATTTATTGAGATTAAATAAAGTCAACAACAATAAATAATATAGCTCATAAAAAATATCAACATATGTAAGAATTAGTGACATTTTGTAGAAATTCAGTGACTTGTCGTACGCATTTCTAGAAACAGCAGTATGGCTGCATGAAGGTTTGAGTTAACTTTTGTTGGAGTGAATAACTTGTAACAAACACCATTACAAATTGATCAGACACAATTTCACCTAGCCTGTGTATAGGCATTGGCTTATGGTATAGCATTCACCCAGGTAAGTTTTCATACATCTAGCCTGTATACAAATTTGGCATTCACTTTCCAACACCTAGCCTGTCTACAGACACCTGGTTTAGATTTGGTATTCACTTTCCTACACCTAGCCTGTCTACAGACATTGGTTTAGATTTGGTGTTCACCTTCCCACACCGAGCCTGCAGGTTGTCTGCAGATGGAAATAAGTCCGAATCCACCAAGGTGCTGACTATGCACGTTACAAATCTAAATTTAGTAAGTAACAAGCGCTGAGATCAACTCCTAATCAAGAAAGCCTTTATACATGTTCACGTAGCTCTCTCTACGGATATCAACACTATCAGCAGCTGTTGTTTTCCTGCAGCTAACAAGGAAAATCTTTAATTAATCGGAAATTGAATGACTGCTCCTCTTTCTCGCACAGGAAGCCAATCGTTTTACTCAGCAAAGATGAGAAAGGGATTGCCTTGCATCAACCGAGTTGTGTGGGCAAACAAAATAGCAGGGTGGTCGTACAGGTCTATTTGGAATCACAAACACTCATTGCCTGGGTAAATGCAGTACAATATGATAAAGTCCAGGAATTCTACCAACACCAACAGGAAAGAACTGTATATTATTATAAAATATGGGAAGTGAATATAACTGCACAAACATAATTCATGAAAATCAAGAAAATATTACGCCGATTTGAAGATGCTGACTGTGTCATGAGCAATGCAAATCAATAGCATTAACAAGGGTTGTCATAACCTATAACAACCAGGGTATAAATCCCATATTTTATGTCTAAACACATTCAATTCGGTTTGCATGTCGTAAACTGTATTTGATGAACAAAAGAAATTTTTGTTTCTCACAAAGTTTTCATTAATAGAACCAGGGTAGAATTTCTGTATTTTTCTATCTGTGGTAATTAGTATTTGATATATAAAAGAATGTTGTTTTTTAATAAATTGTTTTTGTTAATATTTATATAACATGTTAACTATGTCATCAATGATGTTACATTATCAACTTTGCTTTCGTCCTGAACCAAAACATCAGGCAAAATCAAAACAGAGTATTTTTTATCCTCTACTGCTGCAAATGACAAAATTGATAATTAATGCAAATGATAGGCAACATCAGCTTGTGTCCCTTTAATGCAAACGATAGGCAACATCAGCTTGTGTCCCTTTAATGAAAACGATAGGCAACATCAGCTTGTGTCCCTTTAATGCAAACGATAGGCAACATCAGCTTGTGTCCCTTTAATGTAAATGATAGGCAACATCAGCTTGTGTCTCTTTAATAATGTAAAAGATTGACTACACCTATTGACAGATAAAATGTCCATATCAGTCCACTTAGCCTTGGATTCATATTTTGAAATTCCCAAATGAAAAATACCAACTTTTCATAACAATGAGTGTGATTATTATGCAAACGAGATCCAATCTTCTGAGAACACTGCAGTTCAATTTTGTATAATAGCTTTGTAGGGGTTTACAAGTTGTAATTTGCCCAAACATCTGAATAGCCCAGGTTGGTACCCATCACCAAGATACAGAAGTCTACTGTGTTACTGGTGAGTGCATTGATGAAATCTACCAGGCCAAGACTTGGTGGGATGTGCTACTAGCAGAGATAACACTGATGACATCTACCAACTACTACTTGGTGTGCTTGTGTGACTTCCATAGTCACATACTGTACCGTTAAAGTCGTATTATAAGCCGCATACATATTATAAGTCGCACCCCTACTTGGAGGCGCTGGCTTTGAGGGTACATCAAACAATTTGTGAATAATAGAAAGTATGTATTATAAGTCGCACCCCTACTTCACAGCTAGCTTCACCTCGTATTTGCACCAAAACAATAGTAACGACGCATTCAAGTGTAATACTTTTTGTTTAAAATTTGAATACAAAGTATCACTTTATGTACCACCTCTTCACACGTACTGGGATATCAAAAGAAGGGTGTTGCAATCCCTTCCTTTCGGCAGGGAGCGGGACATTTACACCTATCGTACTAATAAAGTTACGCACTGTATATCAAAAGAAGGGTGTCGCAATCCCTTCCTTTCGGCAGGGAGCGGGACATTTACACCTATCGTACTACTAAAGTTACGCACTGTATATCAAAAGAAGGGTGTCGCAATCCCTTCCTTTCGGCAGGGAGCGGGACATTTACACCTATCGTACCGATAAAGTTACGCACTGTATATCAAAAGAAGGGTGTCGCAATCCTTTCGGCAGGGATCGGGACATTTACACCTATCGTACCGATAAAGTTGTATGGCTGCCGATCACACCCCAAGTACAAGAAGCCGCTTCGTACTTGTTCACACGTGTTGGAGTTCGAGTTCAAGTTCAAGAGAAAGGATATATTGATGAAAAAGGTGAGTTTTAATTTATAACGTGTTTCATGTACCATTCTGTTCAGCTGTGACCACGATAGCAAAAGGTGAGTTTTTTAACACATGTTTCATGTACCATAGCTGTGATCACGCTAGCAAAGCATGGAGTTGTTTACATCGACGTGTTCTCAGTGGGCCATCATATATGCTAATGTTTCGTGACGTTTCATGACGTCGTATGCGTAACGGCCAATAGTCATTCGACGATTATTTAAATTTGTTTACGAGTTCATGAACGCAGTTGACCTTTCAACTTAGAATGAGAGAATCGATGTCAATTTGATTTATACCGCCAAATCTTTCAGTCTACTTTCAACCTATATTTTTTCCAAACACGATCGTTTCAAAATATCTGACATCGTTGTGTTTCTACCATTCCACAGGCTGCATTGAGTACACCCGGAGAACGTTCCCAAGACTGACTGAAGATCGGCGGCGTCTACCGTACTTCTTTGGGATTCCTGTAGGGTACATCTTACGGAACGAGTGAAAGATGAGTAGCGTGACCGTAACGTCGATGTTGCTGTCATTCCGGGCAGCCTTACCGATCCCCTCCAGCCACACTTATCATTTCATTCTTACACTTTGAAACTTCATAATAAAGTTTTCATATTGTGTTACAGACGTCCATTTTTCCATAACCGAGAGTTCGGGTGAATTTCTACCACATCCACATTTTGAAAAATTGAAAAGTCTTTATTATAAGTCGCACCCCTAGTTCAAGAAATAAAATTGGTTCTTTATTTTGCAACATTGTAATATAAGCCGCGGCTTATAATACGACTTTAACGGTACCTGTCAACATAATACCAACTATATATTGTTTATCACCCTTCTCAGTGTGTGATCACCCATGTTTTTGAACCCAGTAAATCTTTGATGATAATTTAATGTTAGACTTGTGATCACCATCACAGCTGCACTGAGTATGAACTTTTCAACTCCATATTCCATTGTGTAATAGGAATAATGAATTTCTAAGCAGATTTTCATAAAATAGAAAGCAAAAATCCATAACAGATGACAAAGCTTAATGGTATGTCTTTGTTATCTACCGAATAAAAGCCACAATGCATTTTGGGTGGACATTTTCAAAATGAAGCCACAAAAATTGAATCACACATTAATTTTAGTTAGAGAAAAATTACAAAATTTTCAAAAAGTGAACAAAAACCCTGTTATGTATACAATTCAACATGTCAGAAAAATTGTAAAAAAAAAAAATCCAAAATGGAACAAAATTCCCTTAAATGATACATTTCATAGAAAAAAATTAAAAATATCAAAATAGAGTGAAAACCCCATCAAACCAAAACATAAAACCAGATTTAAACTGAATGCCTCCCCTGTAAGGGAATCACTTATTATACAAATAACTCATTAAACTAAAAAACTATGGTAACTATGGCTTTTTGGACAAGCGTGCTGTATTAGGTTAATGTATGTGCCAAATTATACGGAATTTCAAGAGTGCATGATACTGCTTAATTACTGAATATCGTTCATTATTCAAAATACTCATTAAAGGTAAATGTTGTAGCAACACACTTCATAGGACAGGTGCGTATTATTATGGTTGATATATGTACCAAATTATATGAAATTTGAAGCTTGCATTTTTAAGATACAGCCTAGTTACCTAAAATCATTAATTATGCAAACTTTTCATTAAAACTGTAAGCCATATCAACAAACTTTATAGGACATATCCGCTTTGTTATGGTTAACGTATGTACATGTACAAAATGATATTGAAATTCAAGTATGCATTCTTATGATATATCCTAATTACCGAAAATCATTAATCATGTAAATTAGTTATTAACACTGTAAGGTACATCAACAACTTTATAGGGCGCATAAACTTTGTTATGGTTAATGTAAATTGAAGTATGCAGTTATAAGATATAGCCTAATTACTGAAAATCACACACACACACACACACACACACACACACACACACACACACACATCCCCCTTTTAATATCTCTGTACCCTTATGGGAGGTAATTATGTCATAGAAAAACTGTAAAATTATGAAAAGAGAGCAAAAAAGCCATCAAACCACACAAATCATTCCAGATAATAGATTTTTATCTCCTCTTAGGAGTCAATAATTGGTAGCCTACCATAGTCTACTTCACCAAGTGACAGGTTTACAGCTGCCTTTATTTACAATTACCTCTTATCATACAAGTTATTCTGACAACAGTAAGTAAAGGTTTCAGAAATGACATATTATTATACCAAACAAGTCTGCTAAATCAGACCATGCAAACACCAGCCATCTGGTCAACATTGTCAATGAATGCTTTATCAAAGGAAAAAATCACCAATAAATTGTATGGATCATTTCATACAAAGACAAAGGGCAGATATCTATAAATATTCAGGCTTCCAATTTCTGTGTGGGGGGGACAATGCTTGGTCACTGTCTACAAGTGCACTTTTCCAAGACCAGTTTAAGGAACAATACATTCACAATTGTTGAAATCCATTGCAAGATTCTGTTCACCACATGTACTAAATACGTGCATGGTCTTTCTCTGCCCCCACATGTGCAGAGAATTCACTCGGGTTGTTAAAATGCACTCCTCCCTGCCACATATTTGTAGCTGTGCATTCATTGACATCCATATGCACTATATCCTACCCAACATGTGACAACACACTCCTGGTTTTTCAAATGCATCATTCCCTGCTCCATGTATGAAAATATAGTCACAGTTAATAACATGCACTATTCCCTGCCCCCACAAATTCAATTGTATATTCTTGCTGGTTTGAATTTTCTCCAACCTGCATACAACCATATCTGGAAGTAGTACATATAACCCACTGACTGACAATTCAAACACACTGTTCCTTGAGGAAAACTGTCCATCCTAATACTGTTGACAAAGTCTTAAATTACTCAAATCCGAAATTTGAAGATACAAGGTGCCTGTCCCCAATTCTGATATTAACTCATTTTCTTTAAATAGTTGACTCTTTTATTTCAAGATGGCCTCGTTCACCTTTCTGCCTTGACATCTGACAAATTCTAAAATAAATCATCTCATATAAGACATTTAATCTGTCTTGTTACTATTCAATAACTTCTATACATCAATTCTCGGCATATAATCCATTTTATGTCAATTGCCACGATATAATAACCTTATTTTTTGATTTTTGATACCCCAAGTAACTCTTCTCAACTATTTGTTAAACTGACATGAAAGCTTAGCCAACTGTTTCACTTGTTATGAGTTTATTTATATTACTGTATAATTCTGTCAAAAGTTGCTGGTAGCTGATATGATTGGAATTTCAGCTTATGTACACAGTATATGGTTGTCGTACGATACATGTCATATGCCTGAAGAATAACCTGACACATATACACAACTATTTGACATTTCCTCAAACTTTCATGGGTTTTTTTAAATTCAATTTTAAGTATTTCTGAGGATATTTATATTAAAAAGTCTGAAATAGTTCTAAAAATCATAAGATTTTTGTCAAATTTTACATGATATTTAGAACTTTATCAGCATCATGATATTTGGCCCAGATAAACTAGGACCTAAAAGTATATGATTATTTTCTCAAAAATTTCATTTATTTCCCTATTTTTGTGGATAATTTTGAATATTTAATATTTATTTAGATTTCATACAAAAGTAGCAGTGAACTACGATCGGTAACTACTAATTAATATCACATCATCTGTCTATGAGAAGCTATTACGCATTACTATCTGACTTTTCAAATTTTCCATATTTTTCACTTTTATGTTTTGAATTTGGACATTTTGAATTCTCAACCACTGAATTTCACTCCATACCTTCTGATGTTAACACATTTCCATACCATTTATTTTTAGTGCTAACAGTTCTAAACAACAGCTGTAGAATTCTCAACAAAATTTCTCATAAACAAAAGAATATTAATATTTACATTATTCTAGTTATAACTGTTTATGAATTCTTTTTTAAAAAATTTTGAAAATTTCCTACAAATACACCACAACCAAATAATTTTTCAGGGACAATTTTCATACGTTATTCACTACAGTAAAACACTTACAAGTATCTTTACGGAAACACAAAACACAAAGAACAGTATATGACTTATTCACTACCTTTTTACTCTTACTCTCAAAGGTCATGTTGTCACTTTTACTTGATAGCAAGACATTTGACATCTATTTACCATTTAACCATATCTAATTCAATTATACATAATTAATTTTCATTGCTAATCAAGTTATGCTAATAGATGAGTACATGTCTATTGATAAAATTGTGGACACTGACGAAAATATGAAACGACAGGATATATTACAGACTGTACAACTAGGGAACATCAGATTGCTAGCTAGGAGATTGAGTACCACAATGTTAGGATTGGAATGCAAACCCACAACCGTAGGACATTACCTAGTCTAGAATCCAGTCCTGTCTCACTTTTCGCCTACCACTACCAGCCCGGAAAAGTGCATGTTGATTACAAAATTTGAATCCCATGAGGTTACAAAAAGGAAAATTTGATAAACTTGCTCAATACATTTCAGACAACTGTGATAAATTAATGTATATCAACAAGAAAGTCTCTTGATTGAAGTCCGCAAAGTATGACTAAAATTGACATGAAAACCCGGAAAAGCCACAACTTACAGAATAACTGTAAAATACATGATGACTTGGGACTGTTGAATGCCCTACAACTCACTACTGAATGGCTGAATTAGATTGCTGAATGCCGACCGGCCTATGAATGCATTTACTGATGATAACCTATACCTAACCCTAGGTGAACATTGACTGCATAACCTACATGACACTGAGAAATGAATTTTTAACAAGCTCAAAGATTGACAAGTGTACAAATTGAAAATATCTCATGAAAGACCAGAAAGATTAGAACCATATATGAAGTAATTTTTCTTGAAAGTAATGGCTTTAGGGAAATCACTGACCTTTCCTGTGAGAACTATCGTGGCATGGATTCATACATAGTTTATTTTTCACTCACTTACAAACCTTTACAGAATAATCCCCTATGGCTAAACAGAAATGAAGGTTTCTTTTTATAACAGAACATTTTTTTCTTCTGAGAGATATCATTTTCCTTTCTTTGTGAAAAGTTTTTCAAAGCATTAATTCTAGAAACGTTAACATGCGAGTACAAGATATTTACAAATTAAATTTTGCAATTTGTCGATGTCAATGCAATAAAATCTTCCTAGTGAACTGAAGTAACAATTTTTAATGTTTTTTTAGTTCCATTACAGCATTATTTCATCAGATAGGGGTAAAAATTACAGCATTATTTCATCAGATAGGGGTAAAAATTACAGCATTATTTCATCAGATTGGGATAAAAATTACAGCATTATTTCATCAGATAGGGGTAAAAATTACAGCATTATTTCATTATGTTTATAATAACCTAAATAACAAAACTCAGAAATTGCTGTGTCTGTCACCAAGTAATAATAAGTCATTTCAGATAGGGTTAAAATGAGGGAAATGGGAGATATTGAGATTGATAGTCATTTTGTAGGGTAAAAGTTTGAGAGCATGGGGGCCTCTAAGACTGGTAACAAGTTATTACAGAGGGGTACAACATTAGGGAAGGTGGAGGAGAGAGTGGGTTATTGACTTATTTTTGATGTGTTTGTTGAAGTTATTAGAAGGCAATTATGCATGGTTATAGTGTTTGCCTGCCAAGTTGGGCTAAAATGCCATGTTATATAACGTAACAACAACAGTATTGTTTAAAGTCATTGTGTGTCTAAATCGTCACATCCTACAACCAGCCACCTGCTTATTTTCCCTAGGAATCCACAATAAAGAATCAGGTATTAAACAATTCGTTCAAATGACACCCAAGAGATCTAACCCCGACAGTAATAAAATTCTGCCTATTATTCTGGTATGAATATTTACAAGCAAACATGTGGTTGTTTTCTTTCTTTTTTCAAGACTGTTATGGAATGTCCAATTTGTAAGCTGTTATCATCCATGAGTTGGAACACGGAATGTCTGATTGTATTCTACCTTATTATCTGTGAGTCGGAGTATGTATGGATGCTTATTTCTATACTCTTATCATCCGTGAATCGGAGTGCCGGAGATAAACTTTGTATTGAATGTGTAGACTCTTGCTACGATACAATAATATGTACTCCACTTCAATCCTTTGACGTAGAATTTTCCACTGCAATGGGTTGGGAATTTGGATGTTGACACAGTCTTTATTAGTTGTAAAGTTTACATACTTGTCTTTGTGGCCACACTGTGCAGTGCAGTATATTCTGGCTCTCTTCCCATTAATTGACACACACTCAGACCTGGAACTGGTCACCTATGAAGTGTCTTTAAGTTGTAACATCGCAACTTATTTTACATTGTTACAAATTTGTTACAAGCATTTCTTGGTCTTAAACATGGTGAGGTCAAAGGTTATGGTGGTTTCAGGCTTGAGATTTGTATACTGTCAAATTTGCAATCCTATTATGAGGCACCTATTCAACTTCAAGTCTTTTCAAAATTGAAAAGACGTACATCGGCTGTTTCAAAGAACGTGCTCACAATAGAAACGCTCAAAAAAAAGGTAGGCCCACCCAAGGATAAGTCCCTTTTTTCCAGCATACGACCTTCCACATACCTCTCTTTCTCCACTAGATTTTGACTTAATTAGCTGTGGTACGATTGTTGGTTCAATCCAACTGTTGTTCTTGAGTTTGTGGACAGGAAAAGTAGCGGACAATGTGTTCAACGTGGCTTTCATACCAGCACAGAATATAACCCCTAGTTGATTTGAATGCATAGAGGAGTTGTAAGACAGCTTCAGATAGAGAGCATTGCCTTTAGAATATGGTATCCTGGGTATTGTGATGGTTCCCATTTAGAGGTATTTGTGAATCTGGTGTCTTTAGAAAGGCTTAATATGGCTGTAATGACTTGTACAGGGAGTGTGTAAGCAACACTGCTGTGCTGGACTATACACACTTCAACACAACAGTTACCGTAGTACCGAGTACAGTAACGTGAAGCTGTAAGGTTAAGGTACAAGTTCACATCAACACTAAACAAACGTTTTCTCCCTTGAATCCATGCCAGATTTCAGACATTTCATTTCCCAGAGTTCCCAGACAACAGGATTGAATCTGAATTCCAGGTAGTCTGTAAAATATGGAATTCGTGCCACGCTATCAGCTATTACTGTTAGAAGCCTGATAGCGCTGAACAACACAGCCTAGTTTTGTCTACACTCTTATTCCAAAACACTCAAGTTTATACACTTGACCAAAAATATAGGAGGACGCCTGTATGTTTTATTCTGGAGGAATACATTCAGCCTTGATTCCAGGTTGATACACTTCAAACCTTCCTGTTTGTGTACAACTTTTTTTTTGAATTTGCACAACTTTTGACATATTTTTGGGAATCTTGGTTTTCTCTTCATGTACCACACAAATTCTCAGGACCAATAATGTCTATGAAATAATATGTTTTAGAGAAAAGAAACTGTAAGCTATATTTGAATCGTTATATTGTTGTCCATATTTGTAGTTTATATCTTTTAATTTTTTTTACTGTAAATCAGGTTTGTGTAGAAACTGTTGTGTTCAAAGTTAGTTATCCAGGAACAACTACTATACGTGGGGGCACCCTACTGTAATTTTTGAGTGTTAACATTTTTTACTTTATCGCAGTTTGACAAAAAAATGTCATTCCTATACAATGTGCCCTCTAAGCCAATTTGACGCACCACTGACGCACCAAAATTTGGTGTTCCCCTATCTCTTTCTATGTGGTGACTCACAAGAAAAGCCAGTTTTTATCATTTTGACTCGCAACAACAAAATTTGGCTATCATTAGAGGGCACACTGTTCCTATACTGTCTTTCATTACACTGATTTACAGTACATATTCAGTTTTACACTGCTTAAATAAAGTCACTGTTCTGTTTCTGATACTTTAATTCTCTATATTTAGTACAGTCTGCTCAAAGGTTCACATAGCGTAACTCATTTTACTCTAAAAACCTGATATAATTTCACAATCTATGACATTATCGATTTCTACTTTTCTTTCATTGCTTCATGGAAAATAGCCCCATGACCAAACTTTCACATTCTTGACACTTGTCCTGTATTAGTAGGCAGCAGAACACCCACGTTCCACTCTCTACGGATTTGTGAAATTCTTGCTAGTTCTAAACTTCGCACACGATCAGTATTGAACAGAATTTCTGTTAAACAGTCAGAGAACATACAACTTTCACCTCTGCAAAGTCTCATGACTAAACTTCTATTTTTACATTCTCAATCCCTTTTGTTGTGTTTGTAGACAAAATGTAACATGATCACTTCATCTTGTACAAAGTTTACAACCAGTCAGCAAAATCATGATACATAATCCTTTCTACCAGATCAGACCATAACACAATCCCTCAAAAACAAAAGAGAGATAAGTACTTGGGGTATTCTCTTCCTTGGACTAATAGAAGCCTTGGCTATTTCCTCTGTGTCAATGCCATCTCATCATTATAAACTTCCAGTAGAACAATCTCATCATCACAAACTTGACACCACAGGGCCTTCTACCCTTTGTGGTCAGCTTTAGCCATGTAAACTGTTGCAGCTAAGTTTCTACTGATTTCAAGTGGTCTAACAGACTACCACCTTATAAATTTGATGTCTTTAATGTTTCAAACTCTGGACTACTGGTAAAGTCCTGCACCAGTACAGACCCATCATCATCATCATCTTGACTGGAGAACAAAACTCTTAATCACAAACTTGACACCACCAGTACGGATGCATCACTTGGAAACCCCAGGAGGTTCTCCTTCATATATTGAAATAATCAACAGAATTCATGGGGTTTTCAACTATTCTATGCACTCAATTAGATAGCTCATTATCACATACTCCTTTCATTGACCACTTCTGGTATATCAAGGTTTATGAACCAATGTGGTGGCTCTAAGCATTCCTATGGCCTCGATGGTGATGACATACCCCAGTAGACTCAGCCCACATGTGTGTGGATGTTGTCCAACCACTATGTTTTCTCTTCCAATACTCAGTCTGCACTGCAGTTTTTGGAACTAATTAGGTAGCAAACAGACTTCTTGTGGCGTAGAAGGTAAATGACGCATGGTACATACATGTTCCTTTGTTGGGCTGTGTAGTTCCGTACCTCCACAATGTCCAACTACCACGCTGTCACTTCTGGCACAAGGTTTTTCAGAACTAATTAGGTAGCAGAAAGCATTCTTGTGAACATGAGATGACACATCGGCCATACATGTACCTTTGTTGGCAAGTAAAGTTCCTTCCTTCCCATATCCCAAAACCACAGCATTTACCAAACTCTCAACATCCAATTCCTTAAAATTATTTCTTCAATTCCTGGTGATGAGTACAATAAACTCAACATGTGTCTTTGCTCTCCAGTATAATTCCAACCCTCAACAACAAAAACTTTCATATGTATATGTACCTATGTAACTCCAGAGACTTGTAGTCTTACTGTCTAAACTCTCAATTTTAGGAAACGGACAGTTTGGTTAACTTGGAATGGTAATACAATAACAACTCTCTCAATTCACAAGATGTACTCTTTCAGAATGTTACAATTGAAGACATAATTTTCACTTCATTTGCTGACCTCTCAGTTTTCAAAATTTCAATACCCGTAACAGTGTTATTTGACAAGAAAATGTGTACTTCATATCATATCAGTGAACTGACCACACAATAAGCCAAAACATAAAATGTTTGAGTGAAAACTGAATTCCTCGCCTAGAGACTTTGTCTTGGTGTTAACTATATACAGTTCTATACACCTACTCTAAAAGCTATCCACGGCTTCCCACATCTCATCACACAGTAAGAGATTCAGTCCTGGATAGCCTATAGTGCATACAAAATGTATACGCCACGCTGTAACTGGCGTTCTATCTACATATATTGATGTGAAAGAGCTATGACCACCAGGACAAGTCTCTGTGGTAGTGAGAACCATGAAAATTATTTTTTTTTACAGTATTTGGTTGTTTTTATGCAAGCTAGGCTGGTAAAAGATAAACCAAGTCAGATACAACTCATATATATCAACACCTGTTGAATCACTATCTGTAAACGTTAACCAATTCTACTTCATTTCTGACACGAACAATTTCACATATTCAACTATCGAACATCCAAATAATACCTTGCATAATTTCATACAAACTAAAGGCCTTTTTCTATTTATTTATTTTTTTGAAAACATCTTGTGTAAGTTTTGTTATTTGACATAATGCTATGCTATCAATTTAAATACCACCGGTAATCTCCGAACCCAATCTAACTGATAGTAACCAACCTAAAGTGACCCCTTCATGTTTCCGCTCAAATAACGTGAAAATTTTTTTTTTTAAATAAACATTTCTGAACATTTTTGTGCAATTTCATATAATTTTGTCTCATAAATAACATTCAATATTTGTTCATTCATTTCTGTATAAAGAAACTAAAATATTGCGAAAATCATCAGCCTGCCAGTGCGCCACACATCACCTAACTAAGGGTCAAGAACTAACATCAACAAATTTCAGTGACCATAGCACAGATCACTACAGGCTGACATTTTTCATTCTGATTATTCACATACTAAAACTGTATACAAAATCAAAATTTAAGTATTCTTTTAGTTCAACAGTACATCGAGTACAAAAATGGTTTGCATCTTCAACTAGTTTCATACCTCAGCTGAAGTTTTCAAGAAGCTGAACTCAGTAGTACTAATAAATTCCATTGTACTAAATTTCATTACAAATATGTATTAGGCTTACTACTGGTAGTCCATCCTGCAGACAGTAAATTTGGACTCCATTCTGATACCCTAACCCTAACTGATGTAGAGGGACAACATCGGATTTGAGTCAACTTACTTTGTCTGCACACAGAGTTGTCTTACTACTAATAGTAAGAAAATAACATCTTCAAACATTTCTTGATGCAAATATCTTTCAACTTGACCTGTTACTGTGTCTTTCAACTTGACCTGTTACAGTGTTTTTACACATGGCGGAACAGTAAGTAAATGTGACTTGATTTTGCTGTGATGTTGTTATAAGAGGCAAACAACTGTAAGACTGAGAGACATCCAATTCACAAAATTTAACTGGTTTTCCAATGGCCTCCTAAAAACGTAATTGTTATTGTCCAATACCTGGGAGTGATTCCGGACAGGAAGTACTATCTAGCAGTCAGCTGTTTGACACTACTTTCTACCTAATGTCATGTCTAATATAAGCAAGTCACCCATTGCTTAATAAGCAGTCATTTTGTATCGTTTTAATAACGTACACCACTAAAAAGTCATCACTTTTTTACTTAAAATTCTATGCAAAATTGACAAATTTTGACCAATATCTTGCTTGTTGCAGATATTTTACTAAAATTTCAATAAAAATCCAAAAAGGTTACAGTTTTGAAAATTTAATTAGTTTGTGAAAGAAATGCCAGTCCAGTCAGTTAGTATATTTTCTCAATCACTGTTTATACTTCTAAGCTTTGTTTTCACAGCTTCTAACCATCAAAGATTCTCTCATTTTCTGCTTGACTGAATACCAAGATATTACCATGGTGATACAATAGTCCATTATTATACAACCTACAAACCTTTTAATCTGAGATTTACATGCAACTTAAAATAGCCACGCTTTCTACAAGAGGCTCCTAAAGAACAAATAAAAATTCCAGACAACTACTTGAGTACAGCTTTTTTAAAGAGAAAATTCAAAAGAAAACCACAACTATGTGACTCATATGTGACAAAACTTGCTGCAAAAGCAAAGTTCAACCATATTATGGTAAGTCCAACAAAGAGACAAACGTAAGGAGAAGGTAGAATGTTTTCCATTGCTAATTTCAGTCACTAATTTCAAGTCAGGAACTGCAACTGTCGAATCATAGCATAAGTTAGGTTTGCAATACCAAAATGTTTTGATTTTTAAAAATAAGGTATCTATCGTAAATGGTCGATAAAAATCAAAATTCCAAGAATTTGTGGATAGAACTTTGTCCACAATCAAATTAAAAAGTTAATTCATTAGCCAAAGGAAGCCAAGAAAGTGCATATATGCAAATAAGATATTGTCTTTTGTAATTTACATAACACATAGGACTAATTAGTCATTGTTTTCCTTAAAATAACAACAACTAAAAACAAAAGAATTCCCCATGTCTGAGTTTTTTGGGGGAGATGTAGACATTAACACCTTCAAATCTAGAAGTATAACAATGGAGAACAAAGAAGAAACCATGTACATTACAAATTACAATGAGATTGGTGGCTAACATTCCTGTATGCAAAGTCACCAATTTAAGAACAATATAGTTGTTGTACAATATCTCATGGCTCTCAATAATGGATAAATAATTTGATAGGATAACCACATGTACATCTTGAAGTAGAGAAAATGACTGAATTATCATTTGTATTTAAGATGTCAAAAGTAATTCTGAGATATAATTTCAGATGGCAAGTAACTCCAGAAACAACTTTTTCTTGTATGATAATTGTAATGTCTAAAGACTGAAAGATGAGACCAAATAAACTATAATACTGGTAAAATCTAGCGGTTTTTCAACTGCAACATTGTACCTGTGGCACGGATGTATTACAAGTAGGTGACAAAACACTGCTTCTATTGTCCAAAACTGTTGTCAAGGCAATAAAACTATCTATCATAACCCACCTGGACTAACTTAGATGATAAATGTGACGATAAACTACCAAAGGTGAACGAGGCGTGTCGCCAGGTGGACCCCGAATCGTCGCCAGTTATCACATAAATTATCGCACAATTTGACCACAATATTAACTGGCTGAACTGGTGCGGTGACGCCATCGCCTGCATCACAGTATTCCACATTTCTACACAGCTTTATTAGAATCTTTGATTCGGGTTTCTTTTCATAATGAAAATTAAAACCAGTGGTGTCTACTGGAGCGTAGTGCTCACACTTCGATGGTTTTTTATTGACATTCTTTTGCCAAAACAAACAATGAAAACCACTTGGAATTACTTTTCTTTTCAGAACCAGCCTTCGCTGAATAATCTTTCCTCACGATGTGCGATTTCAACAAAATGACCTCGATGCACTCTTCCACATCAAACACTATCCTAATATATCAATACACGTTGATTTGATTCGTGGGTTAGAAGCCGATTACGAACATTCGCGTCCCTCACTCCTGGAAGAGTTTGATTTGCGTTACTTTTAATTCACATAACATTTATATTGACAAACGTGCACTGGTTAAAACGCGTTTTACTTCTTAGGTCAAATACATACACTCCAATGGGTTTTCCAACCTCTCAAGTCTCATTAGTGAACCATGCCCGGCTTTCTACATCTTGTGTGATTCATTTCCCCTGCTCACATTCAACTCAACGTAACAATAAGACAGCAAAGATTTTTTACGCATAACTACCTCCGAATTTGTTCAGCCCAATCCTAATTTTCTTAAAGTAGAAACCACTCGCTCATGATGGCATATACATCAAACCGAATAACACAATAAACATCTGACGTGGGTTTGTTTTCAACTCAATCAGTGTTAACAGTTAAGGATACTCACCCGAAATTGCTTCTTTGGGGCAACCCTCTGTACTGTACCCTATTTGTTGGTACGCTTCTATAACTTTAATGCACCCCATCTTTTTTGAAGTCGCAAAAGTGTAGTCTACAATGCTAGATAGAAACGCTAGAAGTCCCAAAGTCCATAGGTAGCTTATGTTCGCCATTGCTCAAACGAGTCCGCTATAATGTACACACACAAAAATACACACACTCAACGCACGTTCGGAACTCCGCTAACGTGATGACCTCTCCCACGACAACCGAAAATCTGGCGATTTCTCCGTCGATATGGTACACTGACGCGACGCTTAGGTATTAATCCTGCACTTGGATGAATAATCGCACTTTCTGTGTGTAGGAAACATGGGAATACGCTCGGAAAATGTCAAAATCTCGTACACTACCAGCCGATCATTTGTAGAGCGAAGTCGGTCCGTTCTCAGCAGTGTGATGCTAATTTCATTATTCATTCTCTGCAAATGATAATGATTGGCTGTTCCAGTTACATGACCGACTCCCCACCAATGTTATCGTGCTATCGATTTAAAACAAATTTTATTTTCCAGAAATAAATCTTGGTTTACATCGGCTTCTTATTCTTAACTTGTTAATTCTTTACACATAAAATATGAATTTAAGCGGTCCACTATCGGGATTTTTCTTCCACTAAAAACATTTCTACCAGCTGGTTACATATGGTATGCATTAATTAGAGAAAAGAGCCAAGGTGAACTACTGTTACCACGTTGAAAGAATACTTCCTATTGGATAGTATATTCGAATACCGTTGAGAGCGTTTCTATCTGGCCAATCGTGAAGTCAATTCAACGTTAGGCCAGTGTACTGAAATTAAACTACCGACCCTCATAATTACAATGACACTTGATGACGGTATCGGCCGAAAACTTCTGATTAATTTCATGGGTTCGATTTTATGAAATTTAACA